>NC_056692.1:24764453-25073025 GCF_018350215.1 Panthera leo
TGGGGCTTTGCACAAACTTCTTAACCATGTGACAGAGATGCTTAGGAGCTCTCCTCAGTGAGAAGTAGGTAAGAGGAAGTGAGGCCCAAATTTCCCTTCCCCTCTCTTAAAACTAAAGACAAAATAAAGACAAGACAAAAGACAAAAAAAAAAAAAAAGACAAAAACCATGAGAAATTTTCATTAGCAGATCTGCACAAGAAAGTTATTTGGGCCAAAGGAAAATAATATAAATAGAAATTAAAATCATAATATGATACCACCATACTCTGTACAGAATGACTAAAATTTAAAAGACTGGCAATACCAAGTGCTGGCAAGGAGGCTGCTATGGTCTGAATTTGCATTCCCCCAAATTCATATGTTGAATTCCCAACCCCCAATGTGATGGTATTGGGTGGTAGAGCTTTGGGAGGTGATAAGGTCATAGGATGCTGTGCTCATGAACAAGAGTGTGCCTTTGTATAAGGGACCCCAGAGAGCTCTCTTGCCCTCCTTCCACCTTGTGAGAAAATGGTGGTCTGTGAAACAGGAAACAAATCTGCTTGTGCCTTGCTCTTGGACTTCCCATTCTCCAGAACTGTGAGAAATAAATGTTCTTGTTTAAGCCACCCAGTCTATGGTATTTTTGTTATAGCAGCCCAAATGTACTAAGTCGGAATTGGTACCAAGAAATGGGGCGCTGCTGTAACAAATACCTAAAAATGTGCAAGCAGCTTTGGAAGTGGGCAATGGGTTGAGGCCAGAAGAGTTTTGAAATGTATGCTAGAAAATGAGATGCCTACATTGCCATGAATGAACCTTTAAAAGGTAATTCTGGTGAGGGCTCAGAAAGAAAACAGGAGAGCTGTGGGAGAAAGCCTCCATCTCCTTAGAGAACCCCTAAGAGGCCATGAACTGAACATTGGTAGACATGTGGACAGTGAAGGCAGTTCTGGTGATGGCACACAGAAATGAGGAGCATGTTATTGGGCACTGAAAGAAAGGTGATCCCTGCTGTAAAGTGACAAAGAACTTGGCTGATTTGTGTTTGTGTGCTGATATTTCATGAAAGGTGTCCACCTTGCAGGTGATGGAACTGGATGTTTAGCTGAAGAGATTTCTTTTTTATTTTTATTTTTTAAATGTTTATTCATTGTTTGAAAGAGAGAGAGAGCATGAGCAGGGGAGGCACAGAAAGAGAGGGAGACACAGAATCAGAAGCAGGCTCCAGGCTCTGAGCTGTCAGCACAACTTGAAACCACAAACTGTATTATTGTGACTTGAGCCAAAGTCAGAGGCTCAACTGACTGAGCCACCCAGGAGTCCTTAGCTGAAGAGATTTCTAAGCATTGTGTGGAAGGTGTGACTCGGATCCACCTAACAGTTTATGGTGAAATGTGAAAAGAAATGACTTAAAGGTATAATTGTTGAGCAGACAAGAGCAGAACTTAAAGATTCTCAGCCTACACATATTGCAAAAAATGAGACACTAGTGATGAGACTAAGTCACCATTTGACCAGGAGGTTAGTGTGGATCAGTCATCTCAATAGAAGCCAGGCGCTATTCTTGAAAAAACACTGGGATGATGGAAGAATGTCCCTGAACACTATTCAGAAATCAGCAGGCTGCTGTGCCCACGACAGGCCCAGAGTACACAGCCCCTAGACAGAAGAGTTTTCAAAGGGTGGGACTGTCTCACTGGTTCAGAGTGGCCAGGATGCTCCCAATCTCCTCAGAGAAACCCCTAACCCCCTCAGAGAGTTTCAGGCAGAGCATCAGCCAAAAGGGATTATTCTCAGTCTTTATAGTTTAATGTTGTTTGCCCTATTCTATTTTGGACTTCCTTAGGACCTGTTACTCCTTCTTTCCTATTTCTCCCTTTTGGAAGTACATTAGTCTGCCTTCTTTGGTCTCTGCCAGTCTGTTTGATCTTATGGTTTCCCTTATAGTGGCCCTGATTTTAATATTTTATATTCTTCCACATCCATCTCCCTGCTACATATATCCATTACCCTATACATGTGCTTCTCACTCAGATGCTGGCTTGGTAGAGAAGTGCAACCCTGTCACTAAAATGGAGAGGACATGTCACCTGAGATCTGTGTCTCTTTCAGTGCAGTGCAACCCTTACACTCCTTCTCCTGTTGAGAAATAAAATTTAGCTGTTACTGCAAAAACTAAGCTAAAGTAGCATCCATATAGAAGGTCCCTTTCTTCCTGTTGTGTCTGCAATTGACAGCAAGTGATAGGGTCTGAGAGCTCTTCCTGCTAGCCTCCCCACTCGATTATAAACAAGGTTTTCTTTTATTAATTCCCACATTTCCCCCTTTCGATCAAGATATTTCTTTGAAAGCATCACTGATCAAGAGTTAAGTTTCTCAGGGCACCTGGCTGGCTCACTTGGTGGAGCATGTGACTCTTGATCTTGGGGATGTGGGTTCAAGCCCCACGCTGGGGCTTAAGTAGAGATTAACTTAAGTAGATATCACTTAAAAATAAAATATTTAGGTCGTATCAAAATAACACCAGCATTCTTCACAGAGCTATAACAAACAATCCTAAAATTTTTATGGAACCAGAAAAGACCCCAAATAACCAATGCAATCATGAAAAAGAAAACAAAAGCTGGAGGCATTAAAATTCCAGACTTTAAGATATATTACAAAGCTGTAAACATCAAGACAGTATGGTGCTGGCACAAAAACAGACATTTAGATCAATGGAACAGAATAGAGAACCCAGAAAGGTATGGCCAACTAATCTTTGACAAAGCAGGGAAGAATATCCAATGGAATAGACAGCCTCTTCAACAAATGGTGTTGAGAAAACTGGACAGCGACATGCAGAAGAACAAACCTGGACCACTTTCTTACACCATACATAAAAATAGACTCAGAATGGATGAAAGACCTAAACATAAGACAGGGGCCATCAAAATCCTAGAGGAGAAAAGCAGGCAAAGGTCTATTTGACCTCAGCCATAGCAACTTCTTACTCAGCATGTCTCTGGAGGCAAGGGAAACAAAAGCAAAAATGAACTATTGGGAACTCATCAAGATAAAAAGCTTCTGGGGGTGCCTGAGTGGCTCAGTCAGTTAGGCATCCAACTTTGGCTCAGGTCATGATCTCTCAGTCCATGAGTTCAAGGCCTGTGTCGGGCTCTGTGCTGTCATGACAGCTCAGAGCCTGAAGTCTGCTTCAGATTATGTGTCTACCTCTCTCCCTGCCGCTCCTCTCTCTCTCTCTCTCTCTCTCTCTCTCTCTCAAAATAAACATTTAAAAAAGTAAAATAAAATAAAACAAAATAAAATAAAATAAAAAGATAAAAAGCTTTTGCACAGTGAAGGAAACAATCAGCAAAACTAAAAGGCAACTAACAGAATGGGAAAAGATATTTGCAAGTGATATATCAGATAAAGGGTTAGTATCCAAAATTTGTAAAGAACTTATCAAACTGAACACCCAAAAAACAAATAATCCAGTGAAGAAATGGGCAAAACACATGAATAGACCTTCTTCCAAAGAAGACATCCACATTGCTCACCGACATGTGAAAAAATGCTCAACATCACTCATTAGCAGGGAAATACAAATCAAAACCACAATGAGATACCACCTCACACCCGTCAGAATGGCTAAAATGAACAACTCAGGCAACAACAGATGTTGGCAATGATGCAGAGAAAGAAGAACCCTTTGGCACTCCTGGCAGGAATGCAAACTGGTATAGCCACTCAGGAAAACAGTATGGAGGTTCCTCAAAATATTAAAAATAGAACTACTCTATGACCCAGCAATTTCACTACTAGGTATTTATCCAAAGGATACAGGTGTACTGATTCGAAGGGGCACCTGCACCCCAATGTTTATTGCAGTGTTGTAGACAATAGCCAAAGTATGGAAAGAGCCCAAATGTCCATTGACAGATGAATGAATAAAGAAGATGTGGTATATATATATACAATGGAGTATTACTAGGCAATCAAAAAGAATGAAATCTTGCCATTTGCAACAACATGGATGGAACTAGAGTGTATTATGCTAAGCAAAATTAGTCAGAGAAAGACAAATATCATATGACTTCACTCATTTTTGTAATTTAAGATACAAAACAGATGAGCATAAGGAAGGGAAGCAAAACTAATATAAAAATGGATGGGGACAAATACAGAAAACAAACTGAGGGTTTCTAGAGGGGTTTTGGGTGGGGGGATGGGCTAAATGGACAAGGGACATTAAGAGGACCCTGTTGGTATGAGCACTGGGTATTATATGTAGGGGATGAATCACTGGATTCTACTTCTGAAATCATTATTGCACCATATGCTAACTAACTTAGATGTAAATGTAAAACAATAAAAAAGGTCAAGAAAAAAATAAAAATAAAATAAAATATTTAAGGGTGCCTGGGTGGCTCAGTCAGTTGAGTGTCCAACTGTTGATTCTGGCTCAAGTCATGATCCCAGGGTCATGAGATTGAGCCCTGAGTTGGGCTCTGTGCTGAGGATGGAGCCTGCTTGGGATTCTCAATCTCTCCCTCTGTGCCCCTCCCCCACTCGCACATGCTCTCTCTTTCTCTCTCTCTCTCTCTCTCTCTCTCTCTCTCTCTCCCTGTCTAAAATAAAAATTAAAAAATAAAATACAAGAAAATTGAAACAAACAAACGAAAAAAGAGTTTCTCCATACTTAGTGGTTTGTCCCTCAGGACCAGGAAGAATCTTTCCTGGTTGTCATGTCCTACATCAGAGGCAAAATGCATAGCAATTGGAAACTACTTAAGGCCACATTTGAGTAACAAGGTTAGAAAGGACGACTCTCAGGTCCTTCCCATCTAAACTCCATATCTTCCCAAGGTTGTGTCAGAAATTATCTTGAAGCATTGAGCCAGCATCACCTTATTGGGTATATTATTGGTTTTTGGTTTTTTTTTTAAGTTCTGTAGGCAACAAAATATAAAATTTAAAACAATTATACAAAACAGAAAGAGTAACTTAACAATTCCAAATTGTATCATGGTTCTAAATCAGGGCTCTAGGTCTCAAAGGAGCCAACTGAAATATTTATTGGCACTTATCCAGACTTAGGAAGGAAGGTTCATCCCATGAAAGCAAAGCTGGAGTCGTGTATACTTCCTAAAGTCTCTGCTTAAATCAGCCACAAAAGGGGAATAGTGAATAGTGTAGGAGCACACTGAAAGAACTAACCAAGTGCATTTGGGAAGATACAGGGCAGGTATAAACATGGAACAGTAGCAAATGAACTTTTTGCAAAACAGCAAAACTTCAAAGATGTTTTATTTATTATTTATTTTATTTTATTTTTAATATATTGTCATATTGGCTTACATACAACACCCAGTGCTCATCCTAACAAGTGCCCTCCTCAGAGCCCATCACCCACTTTCCCCTCTCCCTCACCCCCATCAACCCTCAATTTGTTCTCTGTATTTAAGAGTCTCTTATGGTTTGCCTCCCTCCCTCTCTGTAACTATTTTTTCTCCTTCCCTTCTCCCATGATCTTCTGTTAAGTTCCTCAAAATTTACATATAAGTGAAAACATGATATCTGTCTTTCTCTGACTGACTTATTTCACTTAGCATAATACTCTCGGTTCTATCCACGTTGCTGCAGATGGCAAGATTTCATTCTTTCTCATTGCCAAGTAGTATTCCATTGTATATATAAACCACATCTTTATCCATTTATCAGTTGATGGACATTTAGGCTCTTTCCATGATTTGGCTATTGTTGAAAGTGCTGCTATAAACATAGGGGTACATGTGCCCCTATGCATCAGCACTCTGTATTCCTTGGGTAAATTCCTAGCAGTACTATTTCTGGGTCATACGGTAGTTCTATTTTTAATTTTTTGAGAACCGCCACGCTGTTTCCTAGAGTGGCTGCACCACTTTCTTTCTTTCTTTCTTTTTAACGTTTTTATTTATTTTTGAGACAGAGAGAGACAGAGCATGAACGGGGGAGGGTCAGAGAGAGAGGGAGACACAGAATCTGAAACAGGCTCCAGGCTCTGAGCTGTCAGCACAGAGCCCGACGCGGGGCTCAAACTCACGGACCGCGAGATCATGACCTGAGCCGAAGTCGGCCGCTTAACCGACTGAGCCACCCAGGCGCCCCTGCTGCACCACTTTCTATTCCCCCCAACAGTGTAAGAAGGTTCCCATTTCTCCACATCCTCGCCAGCATCTATAGTTTCCTGATTTGATCCTTTTAGCCACTCTGACCGGTGTAAGGTAGTATCTCACTGTGGCTTTGATTTGTATTTCCCTGATGATGAGTGATGTTGAGCATCATTTCATGTGTCTGTTGGCCATCTGGATGTCTTCTTTAGAGAAGTGTCTATTCATGTCTTCTGCCCATTTCTTCACTGGATTATTTGATTTTCAGGTGTGGAGTTTGGTGAGTTTTTTTCTAGATTTTGGATACTAACCCTTTGCCCGATATGTCATTTGCAAATATCTTTTCCCATTCTATCAGTTGCCTTTTAGTTTTGTTGATTGTTTCCTTTGCTGTGCAGAAGCTTTTTATCTTCATGAGGTTCCAATAGTTCATTTTTGCTTTTAATTCCCTTGCCTTGGGAGATGTGTCAAGTAAGAAGTTGCTGCAGCTGAGGTCAAAGAGGTTGTTGCCTGCTTTCTCCTCTAGGGTTTTGATGGTTTCCTGTCTCACATTCAGGTCCTTTATCCATTTTGAGTTTATTTTTGTGAATGGTGTAAGAAAGTGGTCTAGTTTCATTCTTCTACATGATGCTGTCCAGTTCTCCCAACACCATTTTCTAAAGAGACTGTCTTTTTCCATTGGATACTCTTTCCTGCTTTGTCAAACATCAGCTGGCCATATATTCGGGGGTCCAATTCTGGGTTATATATTCTATTCCATTGGCCTATGTGTCTGCTTTTGTGCCAGTACCATACTGTCTTGATGATTACAACTTTATAGTAGAGGCTGAAGTCCGGGACTGTGATGCCTCCTGCTTTGGTTTTCTTCTTCAGTATTACTTTGGCTATTCGGGGTCTTTTGTGGTTTCATACAAATTTTAGGATTGTTTGTTCTAGCTTTGAGAAGAATACCAGTGCAATTTTGATTGGGATTGCATTGAATGTGTATATTGTTTTGGGTTGTATTGACATTTTAACAATATCTATTCTTCCAATCCATGAGCATGGAATGTTTTTCCATTTCTTTGTATCTTCTTCAGTTTCCTTCATAAGCTTTCTACAGTTTCCAGCATACAGATATTTTACATCTTTGGTTAGGTTTATTCCTAGGTATTTTATGGTTCTAGGTGCAATTGTAAATGGGATTAGTTTCTTTATTTCTTTTTCTGTTGCTTCATTGTTAGTGTATAAAAATGCAACTGCTTTCTGTACATTGATTTTGTACCCTGCTACTTTGCTGAATTCATGTATTAATTCTAGGAGTCTTTTGGTGGAGTCTTTTGTAGAGTATCATGTAGTCTGCAAAAAGTGAAAGTTTGACTTCTTCTTTGCCAATTTTGATGCCTTTTATTTCATTTTGTTGCCTGATTGCTGATGCTAGCACTTCCAACACTATGTTAAACAACAGTGCTGAGAGTGGACATCCCTGTCCAATTTCTGATCTCAGGGGGAAAACTCTCAGTTTTTCCCCATTGAGGATGATATTAGCTGTGGGCTTTTCATATATGGCTTCTGTGATGTTTAAGTATGTTCCTTCTTCCTGACTTTCTTGAGGATTTTTATTAAGAAAGGATGCTGAATTTTGTCAAATGCTTTTTCTGCATCTATTGACAGGATCATATAGTTCTTTTCTTTTATTAATGTGATGTATCACATTGATTAATTTGTTAATATTGAGCTGGCCCTGCAGCCCAGGAATGAATCCCACTTGATCATGGTGAATATTCTTTTCATATGCTGCTGAATTCAATTTGCTAGTATCTTGTTGAGAATTTTTGCATCCATGTTCATCAGGGATATTGACCTGTAGTTCTTTTTTGTGGGGTTTCTGTCTGGTTTGGGAATCAAAGTAATGCTGGCTTCATAGAATGAGTCTGGAAGTTTTCCTTCCCTTTCTATTTTTTGGAAGAGCTTGAGAAGGATAGCTTTAAATGTCTGGTAGAATTCCACAGGAAAGCGATCTGGTCCTGGACTCTTATTTGTTGGGAGATTTTTTTTTGAAAAAAAAAATATATGAATATATGAAATATATATGAATATATGAAATTTATTGTCAAATTGGTTTCCATACAACACCCAGTGCTCATCCCAAAAGATGCCCTCTTCAATACCCATCACCCACCCTCCCCTCCCTTCCACCCCCCCATCAGCCCTCAGTTTGTTCTCATTTTTTAAGAGTCTCTTATGCTTTGGCTCTCTCCCACTCTAACCTCCCTTTTTTTTTCCTTCCTCTCCTCCATGGTCTTCTGTTAAGTTTCTCAGGATCCACATAAGAGTGAAAACATCTGGTATCTGTCTTTCTCTGTATGGCTTATTTCACTTAGCATAACACTCTCCAGTTCCATCCACGTTGCTACAAAGGGCCATATTTCATTCTTTCTCATTGCTGCATAGTACTCCATTGTGTATATAAACCACAATTTCTTTATCCATTCATCAGTTGATGGGCATTTAGGCTCTTTCCATAATTTGGCTATTGTTGAAAGTGCTGCTATAAACATTGGGGTACAAGTGCCCCTATGCATCAGTACTCCTGTATCCCTTGGGTAAATTCCTAGCAGTGCTACTGCTGGGTCATAGGGTAGGTCTATTTTTAATTTTTTGAGGAACCTCCACACTGTTTTCTAGAGTGGCTGCACCAGTTTGCATTCCCACCAACAGTGCAAGAAGGTTCCTGTTTCTCCACATCCTCTCCAGCATCTATAGTCTCCTGATTTGTTCCTTTTGGCCACTCTGGCGTGAGGTGGTATGTGAGTGTGGTTTTGATTTGTATTTCCCTGATGAGGAGCGATGTTGAGCATCTTTTCATGTGCCTGTTGGCCATCCGGATGTCTTCTTTAAAGAAGAGTCTATTCATGTCTTCTGCCCATTTCTTCACTGGATTATTTGTTTTTTGGGTGTGGAGTTTGGTGAGCTCTTTATAGATTTTGGATACTAGCCCTTTGCCCGATATGTCATTTGCAAATATCTTTTCCCATTCCGTTGGTTGCCTTTTAGTTTTGTTGATTGTTTCCTTTGCCGTGCAGAAGCTTTTTATCTTCATGAGGTTCCAATAGTTCATTTTTGCTTTTAATTCCCTTGCCTTTGGGGATATGTCAAGTAAGAAATTGCTACGGCTGAGGTCAGAGAGGTTTTTTCCTGCTTTCTCCTCTAGGGTTTTGATGGTTTCCTGTCTCACATTCAGGTCCTTTATCCATTTTGAGTTTATTTTTGTGAATGGTGTGAGAAAGTGGCCTAGTTTCAATCTTCTGCATGTTGCTGTCCAGTTCTCTCCGCACCATTTGTTAAAGAGAGTGGGGAGATTTTTGATAGCTGATTAAATTTCTTTACTAGTTATGGATCTGTTCAAATTTTCTATTTCTTCCCATTTGAGTTTTGGTAGTGTGTGGGCATTTAGGAATTTGTCCATTTCTTCCAGGTTGCCCAGTTTGTTGGCATACAATTTTTCATAGTATTCTCTGATAATTTCTTGTATTTTTGAGGGATTTTTGTAATAAATCCATTGTCATTCATGATTTTATCAACTTGGGTACTCTCTCTTTTCCTTTTGGCTAGAGGTTTATCAATTTTGTTTATTTTTTCAAAAAACCAACTCTTAGTTTCATTGATCTGTTCTACTGATTTTTTTATTCTATGCTGTTTATTTCTGCTCTGACCTTTATTATTTCTCTTCTTCTGCTGGGTTTGTAGGTTCTTTATTGTTCTGCTTCTAGTTCCTTTACATGTGCTGTTAGACTGGGATTTTTCTTGTTTCTTGAGATAGGCCTGGACTGCAATGTATTTTCCTCTTAGGACTGCCTTTGCTGCATCCCAAAGGGTTTGGACTGTTGTGTTTTCATTTTCATCTGTTTCCATATATTTTTTAATTTCTTTAATTTCTTCTTTAATTGCCTGGCTGACCTATTTGTTCTTTAGTAGGATGTTCTTTAACCTCCATGAATTTGGAGGTTTTCCAAACTTTTTCTTGTGGTTGATTTCAAGTTTCATAGCATTGTGATCTGAAAGTGTGCATGGTATGATATCAATTCTTTTATATTTATTAAGGGCTATTTTGTGACGCACTATGTAATCTATCTTGGAGAATGTTCCATGTGCACTTGAGAAGAATGTATATTTTGCTGCTTTAGAATGGAAAGTTCTAAATATATCTGTCAAGTGCATCTGGTCCAGTGTATCATTCAGGGCCATTGTTTCTTTCTTGATTTTCAGTCTAGATGATCTATCCATTGCTGTAAGTGTCTATTTCAGCAGTTACCACATTCTTACCAATAAGATTGCTTATGTTTGTGATTAATTGTTTTATATATTTGGGTGCTTAGAATTCGGTGCATAAACATTTATAATTGTTAGCTCTTCCTGATGGATAGACCCTGTAATTATTATATAATGCCATTCTTCATCTTTTGTTACAGCCTTTAGTTTAAAATCTAGTTTCTCTGATATAAGTATGGCTACTCCAGCTTTCTTTTGACTTCCAGTATCATGGTAGATGGTTCTCCATCCCCTCACTTTCAATCGGAAGGTGTCCTCAGGTCTAAAATGGGTCTCTTGTAGACAGAAAATAGATGGGTTTTGTTTTTTATCCATATGATACCCTCTATGTTTTTATTGGAGCATTTATTCCATTTACATTCAGTGTTATTACTGAAAGATATGAGTTTAGAGTTATTGTGTTATATGTAGGTTTCATGCTTGTAGATATCAGTCTCTTGTCCTTTGTGGTCTGAGTGAAAACTCAGAATCCCCCTTAGGATCTTTTATAGGGCTGGTTTATTGATGAATTCCTTCAGTTTTTGTTTGTATGGGAAAACCTTTATCTCTCCTTCTATTCTGAATGACAGGCTTGCTGGATAAAGGATTCTTGGCTGCATGTTTTTCCTATTCAGCTCATTGAAACTTTCCTGCCACTCCTTTCTGGCCTGCCAAGAGTCAGTAGATAGGTCTGCTACTACCCTTATGTGGTAACTACCCTTGTAGGTTAAGGCCTGTTTGTCCCTAGCTGCTTTCAGAATTCTCTCTTTATCTTTGCATTTTGCCAGTTTCACTATGATATGTCATGCAGAAGATGGATTCAAATTATGTCTGAAGGGAGCTCTCTGTGCCTCCTGATTTCAGTGTTTGTTGCCTTCCCCAGATAGGGGAAGTTCTCATCTATGATTTGTTCAAGTACACCTTCAGCCCCTTTCTGTCTCTTCTTCTTCTGGAACTCCTATGATACAGATATTGTTCCGTTTCATTGAATCAGTTCTCTAATTCTCCCCTCGTGATCCAGAATTTTTTATCTCTTTTTCTCAGCTTCCTCTTTTTCCATTTTATCTTCTAATTCACCTATTCTCCTTTCTGCCTCTTCAGTCCTTGCTGCGACTGCCTCTATTTTATTTTGCACCTCATTTATAGCATTGTTAAATTCATCATGACTATTTTTTAGTTCCTTGATCTCTGTAGCAATAGATTCTCTGCCATCTTCTATGCTTTTTTCAAACCCAGAAATTAATCTTATGACTATTATTCTAAATTCTTGTTCAGTTATATTGTTTATATCTGTTTTGAGCAATTCTTTAGCTGTAATTTCTTCCTGGAAATTCTTTTGAGGAGAATTTTTCAGTTTTATCATTTTGGCTAGTTTTCTGTCCCTTCTGTGTTTTAAAAGCTTTTTATGTGCCCTGCACCTGCAAACACTACTATATTGAAGAGGGGTCATACACTGTCCAGGTCCTGGCCCTTCAGGAGATGTTTTTGGGGGAGTGTTATTTGCTCTCTATTTGTTGTGCCTTTGGTTACTTTATCTCCCTACTCGTAGTGATGTTTTGGACCCTCCACAAACCAGTGTGCTTTGATTTTTTTGTTGAAGTAGCCCTGGAAAGGAAAACAAACAAACAAAAAATAAACTGAAAACAAAAACACACAAACAAACAAACAAACAATAACCAAAAACACCAACTACAACAGGGTGGAGGCGGTGCTGATGGAAGAGGTCTTATCCAATACAAAGAGAGAAATGACAGGGGTGGGGGGAAAGAAAGAATAAAAATTGGCCAGAGAAACTATACTGCTTAATCCAGAGAAAGAGAAAGGAAAATAAAGGGGGAGGAGAAAGAGAAAAAGAAAAAGAAAATAAAGTTATTCAGAGAAACTATACAGCTTAATCCAGAGAGAGAATGGAGAATAAAGAAGGGGGTGTGGAACATGTATCAAGAGAATGGACTAAATACGTCTGCTTAAACAAACAACCAGAATAACCAGACTGGAGGAGGGAAGAAATAAGAAGGAGAAAAGGAAGGAGTAATGTATCTATATAATAAGAATTGTCCTAGTGTTAAACCAGGCAATGCAACACCGCTTCTCTGGAGGAGGGGCCATTTGGTTCCTCAGTGTCTATCCCATTCCAGTAGATACACAGTTCCCCGTCATGGAGGTGAAAGGTTTGGTGCAGGTGAGTCCAGCCTCTGCTATGGGTCTCACTGTCCAATCCCTGAGGCCCCACCTTGGTGGTTATGGGGAGAAAAATGGCAATCCTCCAGTCTCTCCTCCACAGACCCGGTGTCCCAAACCACTCTGTTCAAGCTGTCCTCACTGTGCCACGGGCATAAATGAGGCAGTTTGTCTCACTCCCCTGATTTCCATGCCTGGCACTTGGGATTCAAACTCTCACTCTGCACATCCCAGCAATTGGGAAGTGTCTCTCTGTGCCACCCGATATGTAGTCCCTGGCTGGTGGGTGCAGGCAGGCTTTGTCCTATCCCACAGCACTCCAGGGAGGGGATTGCTTGCTCCTACTGTGGACTGCACCCCTGATCTAGCCATCAAGCCCCGGGATGCCTCCCCTCCTCCCCGGTGCACAATCTGGGCAGCAGGCCTCAATCCAGAGCAAACCCCATAGTTAGAGATTGGATCTTTCTCCACCCCCGTCCAAGGTTTTTCTCTTGTCCAGATACAGTCCTATGCTTCTCCAGCCACTCTTCCTCTTCTCTTTTTGTCTCTCCAGAGAAGCAGATCCCTTCCTTCCATTCATCTTATCTCTCCCAGTTCGCAATCATGAATCTATGACCCATCAGGTTGTCCCAGTGGATCCCTGGACATCCAACTGTCTCTTTTCCTCCCAGACTCTTGAGATTCAAAGTCCTTTGGCTTCAACACTTCTTTTTGAGAGAAGAGAGAAGTTTGGATCCCCCTACTTCTCTGCCATGTTGGCCCCTCCCCCTCCAAAGATTTTTTTTAATTTTTTAACATTTATTTATTTTTGAGAAACAGAGTATGAGCAGGGGAGGGGCAGAGAGAGAGAGGGAGACACAGAATTCGAAGCAGGCTACAGGCTCGGAGCTGTCAGCACAGAGCCTGACACAGGGCCCAAACTTACAAACCACGAGATCATGACCATAGCCGAAGTTGGACACTTGACTGACTGAGCCACCCAGGTGCCCCCAAAGACGTTTTAAAGTACTATTGTTGTCTCAAAAAAACTGTTTAGAACCAAATGTGTTATCAATAATACAGTCCCTAAAGATGTAAATTCAGAAACCATGAATTTCAATAAGAATCCAGAGTCAGATAATAGTTCCCATGAAAGAAGACTTTTGTGAATTCAGAACCTTGTAACCCTTCAGAAAAGGCAAGTAAAAAATAATTTGTCACAGGATCATGAGACTGTTTCCAAAAGGCCATAATCATAGAAGAGGTTTGTCCTTTTGGTAAGGGTTTTGGGAAACTTGGACAAGGACATTTTTTTGCCACAAAAGAGATAGAAGAAGCAACAGTGAAAAAAGGGTATACAGGCCAAGTCTGGACATGTTGGCAGAACTGTATCTGTTTCAATTCCTGGAAATATTTACTCTCATTGTCACCAGATGGCAGGTCCAGTCAAGGTTTTGTGTTTTCTTTACATGTGTCATATGCATCCATGAGTCTATTCCCTGGAGTTTGGTGGCACAAGGGATGGCAAGCAGTTCCAAAAAAGGGTCTTTCCAGTGAAGTTGAAGAGTCTTTCTGGAAGTGTCTTTCTTTCCTTCCTTCCTTCCTTCCTTCCTTCCTTCCTTCTTCCTTCCTTCCTTCTTTCCTATTTTTTTAAAAATGTTTTTAACAGAAACTCTTTATTTTCTTTTTTAAGTAAATTCTACACCCAATGTGGGGCTCAAACTCACAACCCCAAGATCAAGAGTTGCATGCTCTACCAACTGAACCAGCCAGGTACCCTGGAGGTATCTTTTCTAGTAGACTAAATCCCCAGGTTGCAAGGTGTGATACTTTAGGTCATCTTCTCCAGGGAGTGCATGGTGAAAAGACTGTTCTATCAAAACACAGTTGTTGTTTTTTTTTTTAAGTAGCCTTTAACAACACAGGGCTTGAACTTACAACCCTAACACCAAGAGTTGCATGCTCTACCAACTGAGTCAGTCAAGTGCCCCAAAGAATGGTTATTTTTAATATGAGCAATTAGGTCTTTACAATATTGAAGTATATCTCCTTTATCAATAGTGGATCAAAGGAGGCAAGGGCCAAGTGTATTGGACATCTTGTTCCAAGGGGTAGATCTGAGATATATAAGAACCAATGGCAATGCTTTCAGCCAAAGTGTTTGGAGGGGCTTTAACAAGTTTTGCCAATTGAGTCCTAACAGTGTCTTTAGTGTGTTCAACTAACCCTAAGGATGGAAATGGTATACACAATGAAAACACAATGAAAAAGTTGTAAAACTGACCAAATAGCACAGAATTGTCAAAGCACCTGACTGGTAAAATAGGTTCCCTAATTACTATACAGTTTGAGAGGGGTTCCCCAGGAAGGGATAATCTTTTCCAACAGAAAAAGCATTGGCCTGTCTACAAGAGAAATATTTTGTACAGTGAGAACACATACAAACCATGACTAAAACATATTTATTCAACATATTATGAAATATTGAGAGAGGAAGTTGTATGAAATCCATTTGTTTGAAAAGATTTCCCTGGACTGTACTTTGGAAAGGTGCAGAAAGTGAGGTAGCCACTTTTTGCAGCCTTATTAACTTTCCCCCACAAATACTAGTTTATGAATGCTATCAGTTTGTCAGGTGATCAATGGGTCAGTGCATGTACAATGGTAAGTACTGGGGATTTTAGAATTTCTGGTAGGGCCAGATTATTATTTGGTTGAAATCAGAGTGCTCTTTTATTAAGGCAACAATTATTAAATTTCTAATTAAAATTTTCCCTTTCTGGGACAATTCTGGGATGTCTCTTGTCAACTTTTTCAAAATATCATTTGGGATAACATGCCCTTGAACCATGACAGAGGTTTGGCTGTTGGCTTCCTTGAAAGCAGCATTTTTGATGGAAATATCAGCAAGGTAGTTTACTTTGGCCTCCAAGGAGTTGAGTCTGGAATGCCCAGGAATCTTAATAATCACCAGAGCAACTGGAAAAAGTACAGCATCCAAGGGGCAACTGGGTGGTTCAGTTGATTAAGTGTCCAACTCTTGATTTAAGCTCAGGTCATGATCTCACAGTTCATTGGTTAGAGCCCCCTGTCAGCCTCTGTGCTGACAGCATGGAGCCTGTTTCAAATTCCCTGTCTCCCTCTCTCACTGCTTTCCCCCCCGCCTCTTTAAAAAATAAATAAATAAGCATTTAAAAATATATGGCATCCAATAAATTTTTGGACATAGGAGCCATTTTAAAATCCTCTTCCCTGGGTTCCTTGGTGGCTAAGCTGTTTAAGCATCCAACTCTTGATTTTGGCTCAGGTCCTAATCTCATGGTTTCTTGAGTTTGAGTTCAGTGTTGGGCTCAGAGCCTGCTTAGGATTCTTTCTCTCTCTCTCTCTGCCCCTCCCTCGCACGCTCTCTGTCTCTCTCAAAATAAATGAATAAACTTTAATTTTTTAATGTTTATTTATTTTTGAGAGAGAGAGCTAGACAGAGTGTGAGCAGGGGAGGGGCAGAGAGAGAGGGAGACACAGAATCCAAAGCAGGCTCCACACTCTGCACTGTCAGCACAGAGACTGACATGGGGCTTGAATTCATGAACCATGAGATCATGACCTGAGCCAAAGTCAGACCCAACCAACTGAGTCATCCAGGCACCTCTAAATAAACTTTAAAAAATAAAAATAAAAAATAAAATTCTATTCCTATTGGAAGTAAGGATATCTTATTGTTTCCATAATGTTCCAAAGCCATGAGCTACCCCAAAGGCATACCAACAATCAGTATAAATATTTGTAATTTTACCCTTGGCTACAGTCCAAGCTTCAGTAAGGACATTTAATTCAGCCTGTTAAAGGGTGCCTGGGTGGCTCAGTCAGTTAAGCGACTGAATTTGGCTCATAATCTCACAGTTTGTGAGTTCAAGCCCTGCATCAGGATCTATGCTGCCAGTTCAGAGGCTAGAGCCTGCTTCAGATTCTGTGTGTGTCTCTCTCCCCCTCCCCTGCTCATGCTCTGTCTCTCTCAAAAGTAAATAAACCTTTAAAAAATTTTTAATTCAGCCTGTTGGGCTAAAGTACCAAAAGGTAAAGATATTGTCTCAATTACTTCCAAAGGAGTTACAATAGCATACTCAGCACAACATTCATCCTTTAAATAAGAACCATCAGGAAACTATGAATAATCTGCATTTGTTAGAGTTTTCTGTAAATTTCCAAGGGGAATCAAAAAGTAGTCGGTCAGTGTTAAGTTGTGAGGGGTTTCATCTGGGTCCAAATGTAGTTCTCGTTCCCAGATCAAGTATTCCCTAAGTATTGAACCTGAATTTGAGCAAACTACATATTTTTCTTTGGAGACTTTATGTCCCTTTAAGGCCAAGAGTTTTAATAGGTGGATGCTGTCTTCCTGTGAAGAGGATTGAGAAGGGGAACAGAGAAGCAAATCATCTACTCTCTGCAACCAAGTGGAGCTTGCAGAAATCTATCATCCAAATCAGCTTTTAAGATTTGTGAAAAGTAAGGACTCTGTGAAACCCTGGGGCATGCTGTCTATATATATATATATATATATATATATATATATATATATATATATCTTTCCATATATCTTTCCAAGTGTAAGCAGAAAGATATTGGCTATCCTTATCAACTGGAATACTAAAAAGTCACTGCATACATCAATCACAGTGAAACATTTGCTTTCAGTGGGAACAGATGTCAGTAGCATGTGGGATTTCGGAACAACAGTGTGCCCAGAGATAGCAATGTTATTTATTACTCAAAGGTCCTCCATCCTCAGCCACTGGGTTTTCTCAGTAAGAGTATCAGAGGGACTACCGTAGGCCTTAAGTCTAAGGCCTTAAGACTTGTAATCTTCTATTACGAGCTTGATGCCTTAAAAGGCTTCATTATTTTTAGGGTATTGATTAATGCTGGAGAAAGTCTTTGAGGAATACATTTGAATCTTTTCATTTGCAAGTTTATTTACTTTAATAAAGAGAGAAAGAGAGGCAGAGAGAGGGAGAGAGAGAATCCCAAGCAGGCTCCATGCTCAGCACAGAGCCAGATGCAGGGCTCAATCCCATGACAGCAAGATCATAACCTGAGCCAAAATCAAGAGTCAGACACTTAACTGACTGAGCCACCCAGGTTCCCCTGGGTGAATCTATTTGAATCTTGATTGGAGGTGCATTGTGGATTCTGCCAAAATCAGTTGGGGTTTTTGCCCATAAAGAGGATGGTAGCTGATACAATAGGAATAAATGATCGGTGTCCCCAGACTCAGCTACAATGCTATCAGAGATGGAACAAATAAAAGACGTTGAAAAGCCATTTAATTCCTCTGGTTGGGGGGTGCTTGGGTGGCCCAGTCAGTTAAGTGTCCTACTTCAGCTGAGGTCATGATCTTGCAGTTCATGAGTTGTTCAAGCCCTGCATCTGACTCTCTGCTGTCAGCAGGGAGCCCACTTCATATCCTCTGTTTCCTTTTCTCTCTGCCTCTCCCCTGCTCATGTTCTATCTTTCTCTCAAAAATAAGTAAAGATTTAAAAAAATGTTTAACTACTACCATCAAATTCTAAAATTAATTCCCCCTTCAGGGGGAAATTCTGGCATGATACTTTTCTAAGAAATATCAGCCCAATAAATGAATAGGGGCAGAGTAAGGAGAAAAGGATGCGTATCTCTCAAAGGATCTAGAAAAAAGGAAATAGGTTCAGTGACAAGAACCTGTTGAAGTTTATTAGAGACCCCCACTCCTTGAAATGTTTTAGTAATCCAAGCCTTCACCTTTATCTCCACAGATGTTTCAGACACAATGTGGCAAATTCCTTGTGGAAAGACAAATTGACATTAGCTTACTGCCAAATGGTTGTTTGCAAACATTTTGAGATTTTGGTATAATGAAGGTAGAGCACATAAAAGAGTATATCACTTGGTAAAGTTTTCTTTATTAAAAACTAAGGTTTGGTCCACTTTCAAAAGTAACTATGTGCCAAATCCCTACTTCGTCCCCAGCCAGAATTTCAAATCACATTTCATTCTGGTTTTGTTTAGGTGATCACACCGTTCTCTTCCTAAGTGCTCATGGGGAGTCTGTAAAGAGGTATCATAAAATGTCATGGGGGGAAATTACACAACAATTAGAAAAACTTTAAAAAGTACCTAAATTTTAAAAAAATTGAGTATCTAAATAATGGAATGTTAATCCTGTGTACTAAAAATACCAATTATCCCCTAATTTATCTAAACATTCAAAGAAATTCTTTTTTTAAAAAAATGTCTAGTTATTTATTTTGAAAGAGCAAGCAGGAGTGGGGCCAAGAGAGGGGAGAGAGAGTCATAAGCAGGCCCTGCATCACCAGCACAGAGCCCGGTGCCAGTCTCGATCCCATGAACCATGATATCATGACCTGAGTCAAGATCAAGAGTCAGATGCTTAACAGACTGAGCCACCCAGGCACCCTAATATTCAAAAAAATTCTATTTAAAATGACCCCCATCAAAAGTTTCTGGCTAAATAGGTCTTCATTGAATGGATCTGTGTTTTCTAAGCAGGATTTGACTTGATAAATCGAGCCACACTTTAGGCTTTGAGTTCAGGGATGGTGTGGGTGAAGCTCAGTAATCACAGCCTTTAATGGAAGTGGACAGAGGCTAGGAAGAGATGCAGCCTTAGTATAGGTCCTGGGAGTAGTGGGGCCCTAAGACAACTCCCAGAGGACAGGCTGTGGTGTGGATGGAATCCCATATACATGAGGAATGTGAGGCCCAGAGAAGTTCAGTGACTTGCCTGAAGTCACCCAGCTTCCAGTGGCAGAACCAGCCTTCTGACTCAGTTCTGTCTGGTGCTGAGTCTCCCCCATCACCTCCTTGAGCCAAACAGTTGGATACTCACTCTGCTATGCATAGTTGGGGAAAGCAGCAGCCATGTGCAGCCTCCAGCTGTGTTTCTGAATTAACCAAGAAGTAGCTGCTAACAGAAAAAGGAGAAAAATAGAAATGTCATGAGAGGTGTTTTGTATCTGTCCCTAAACTGACACCAGTATTACTGTAAAGGTTTGAATATATTATCCTTCTTCATAAAGGTTAAATTTTAAAGTCAGCACAAAAAAAGTCAGAAATTACCTTGAAAACCAACCCTCAACCCATAGCTTGGAGAAATGCCTGCATGAGTAAGAGGCTGGGGGGCTGAGAATGTCTAAGTGCCCAGCAGAGTCTCATCTTCATCCCAGGCTCGGCCCAGGACACTCAGGGAACAGAAGGGAACTGGATTGGCCTGAGCCTGTTGTAATTCTTTCTCTGTCTCTCCTTCCCTCACTGCCATTTCTTCTGTATTTTACTTTGGTTCCAGGGCCCTCAGCTGAATCTATCTGTAACTTCTCAAAGCTCCAGTTGAAAGCAGTGGGACACCACTGAGGGTCAAGGCCCCACATTTCCCTGAGCCCTGAGACCCCTGCCCTGGGAGTGCTACATCCCCCACCCTGATTCTTCAGGTGACATTCAGACATTTCCCAAATGCTTGTGAACTGGATCATGTCACATGGCACTGGAGCAAGAGTGGTTTCATCTGGTCAACAAATGTGGCTGCTCCTCTAGTTAGGAGAAGAGAGGTTGTAGTATGGCCTCCTTGGGATTTGGGGGCCATCCAGGGGCAAGAGATGAGAGCCCCTCAGTGCACAGCTGCCTGCATTTGCCTCCTTCATCCCCTTGCCCAGCCTCGAGGAACTGGCTCTGGCCCCCTCAACACTCCAAAGGCCTCTCCCACTATTCTTGCCTCTACCCATTTCCATTCTTCCCTTTGGACATTTTCTTTCTTTTTCTTAATGTCCTAATTACAATAGTTTTATTCCTTGTATTTATTTTCTTCTGTCTTTAGTTTTTATTTCTCTTTTTACATTTTATTTTATATTTTTACTTTTATTTAATTTATTTTTAAAATTTACATCCAAGTTAGTTAGCATATAGTGCAACAATGATTTCAGGAGTAGATTCCTTAATGCCCCTTACCCATTGAGCCATCCCCCCCCCACAACCCCTTCAGTAACCCTCTGTTCTCCATATTTAAGAGTCTCTTATGTTTTGTCCCCCTCCTTGTTTTTATATTATTTTTGCTTCCCTCCCCTTATGTTCATCTGTTTTGTCTCTTAAAGTCCTCATATGAGTGAAGTCATATGATACTTGTCTTTCTCTAATTCACCTTAGCATAATACCCTCTAGTTCCATCCATGCAGTTGCAAATGACAAGATTTCATTCTTTTTGATCGCCAAGTAATACTCCATTGTATATATATACCACATCTCCTTTACCCATTCATCCATCGATGGACATTTGGGCTCTTTCCATACTTTGGCCATTGTCAATAGTGCTGCTATAAACATTGGGATGCATGTGTCCCTTCAAAACAGCATACCTATATTTCTTGAATAAATACCTAGTAGTGCAATTGCTGGGTCATAGGGTAGTTCTATTTTTAATTTTTTGAGGAACCTCCATACTGTTTTCCATAGTGGCTGCACCAGTTTGCATTCCTACCCTTTGGTCATTTTCTAAGGAGCTCAGGATCTGGCCATTCTGAGGAGTCTTGTAATCCCACTTGTGACTGTGCCCTGGACTTGCCTGTAACCTCCATTGCTGTGGGTCCCCCTGAGCAGGGTGGCAAAGACTGCTTGGTGGCCAGCAGGATGATTCCTTTTAACCTGGGGTCCTAAGCTTTCTGGTGAATGCTTATGAGGGCTGGTGGGCCCACCACTCACTGTCTCTATGTAGAAGTAAGAGGATGATGAGAACTGCCAGCTCTGTGAAGGCACAGTGGACCCCACTGCCTGCCCTCCTATATTCATGGGACCCACTCGCTTGGACTTGGAATTTACCTGAGCACTCTGACCATATTTAGCTTCCCAGTGCCTGTGGGCAGGCAGAGGTTGCAAAAGGGGAGACTGCAGATGATAAAAGCAACAAAATCCATTACAACAAGAACTGAGGTTCTGGGCTCTTAGGCAAGAGACACAGAAGGGCTCTTAGACAACAGACACAGAACAGGAAAGCAAACCATGAAGAGCACAGAAGAAAAGAGAGGTGGGGGGGGGGGGGGAAGAGAGAGTAAAAGTGATAAAACTGTGCCCAAGGTAGGAGAAAAGCAAAGCAGAATTGTCTCCACAGGGCCTTAGGGGTAAGGCTGTGTGGGTGTCTCACTATGTGTAGAAAGGACCCACTTCCTCTTTCCAAGCCCCCTGCCAAGAATCTGGTCCCCCTGAAGGGAGACCACATGGCTGAAAATGGTCAGTGGTGGTCAGGAAGTGGTAGGGGGATAATTCAGCTCCCTCCCTAACTCCAGTCCCTGAATTAGAGCTATATACTGATTTAGGGGCTAGAGTTGTTTTCCTCCCCTGGTTGGGCACCTCCTCTGACAGAGTTGTGGGGTGGGTTACCTGCCTTCTGATGGATGCAAACAACCTGTCCCACAGGCTCATTGAGGAGATGAAAATCATGAGATCCAGGCTCCCTCAGTGTCCCCACTAAACACCACTCCAGTTTAATCCCCACCTACCCCATCTTGCACAGGCTGATTAGTCACTGGGCTATGGCTCCCAACAATGCCCATTGACCTGACTTTTTCACAGACTACTTGTGTGTAAGACGTGTACAACTTATTTTCAAATAGTTCAAAACAAGAGTGATAATAACAATTGTGTGTGTGTGTGTTTACTCAAGAGACTGAGAAACAGAGAAGGAGGGAGAGAATGAAAGCAGAGTATAGTAGAATGTTGGCAAAATACTACCAATAGCTGAATATGAGCAATGGGTTTACTGAAGTTCTTTGCTCCACCTTCTCCAGTAAATTTTAAAGTATTTCAAAATAATAAGTTTAAAAATTAGCATAGCTTTTAAAAAGTGCCCTTTCCTGGGGAGCCTGGCTGGCTCAGTTGGTTAAGCACCAGACTCTTGATTTCGGCTCAGGTCATGATCTCATGTTTCATGGGATGGAGCCCTGTGCTCAGGCTCTGCCATGACAGTGCGGAGCTTGCTTGGGATTCTTTGTCTCCCTCTCTCTTTGCCCCTCCCCACTGCCCTCTCTCTCTCTCTCTCTCTCTCTCTCTCTCTCCGTCTCAAAAGAAATAAACATTTACAAGAAAAATATTTTTAAGTGCCCATTCCTGCACCAAGGCCTCCTCTGGATTTTTACTATCATACAAACATGCTAGAGCCCCATTGCCCATAGGCCTTTTCTGATAGCACAGTACTATCCACTTCTACCTGATATACCTGCTCCTATTTAAGGGAACACTTGCAGACAGCATTTTTTCCTCCCAATCAGATCCAAACAACTCTGTTTCTCCTGGTAGTTGACAAGTGATCACTCTTTCAGTCACATTCTCAATTTTGGGGGACTGGAAGAGACAGCTGTGGCCTGAGACCAGTCTTGCTGCCTCAGCCAGCATGGCTGGCTTCACAGCAACAACAAACCCCAAAACTGTGTCCAAAAATGTATACAAAACTGTGTCCAAAAACTTGAGAGCATGTTGGGAGGTTCTAGTGCAGCTGCATGATGCCGTTCGGTTCGTGGAGTGACTATGTAGACTGAGGGTCCACATGCCTATAACAGGAAGCTGAATTCGGGGCTGCTGTTTGGTGGTTTCTCACAGGTTTAAGTTGGAATGAAGTTTTCCAGATATTTCAGGTCTGACCTAGCACTGGCTTTCTCCTGCCTCGCTAATTGACTTGGGGTGATTCCCAGGCCTTCTCTGGGTCAGTTGCTGGTGGTAGAGTTTGCTAGAAAGGGTGAATCCCGAGGCAGGGATCCAGCATCCCTGTGGAGCCTTTCTCCACATCTGCATAATGCCATAAGTCCTGACACTGGCTAATGTGGAATGGTGGCGCTGGCTGGGTCATGTGACACTTACCTCGCTGCGCTGGGACAAAAACAACCAGCCTCTCACCTCACTACCCCCATCCCTTTACCCCCTCTCCCCCGCTCCCGCTAAGGGCCCACCCCAGCAACTCTCCTGAGAAGGTCTAGTTAAGAGCTGAGGAGTCAACCCAGCCAGGCGCCAAGCGCTTGCTCCAAAGGCGCTGTCCAGCCCGTGGTGCTGGAGCATCCTGGGCCTTCCCGCCAGAGAACAGAGAATAGTCCCTGCTTGCAGTCACCATCCCCAACCCAATAGACTCCACGCCTTGTTCACAGTGACCTTTTAATCGGCAAGGATGCTTGTCTGCCTCATCAGGTTTAAAATGGAATTGCCTTGGAGGTCTGAGTTTCCCAGAGGGATCCAAGGGAGGGTCAATGTTTTCCAGGGGCCTCTCAGCATGGGAAAATGGACAGTACTCAATTCCTGCGCTCCATTCTAGAATGAGTAGGCATTCACACACTGTGGGCATCTCCACTGCCCTCTCGTAACTTGTTCTATAAGTTGTGTGGAGAGATTGGGCCCAGGGGAGGGTCCACTCACTTTCCAGGAACTCAGTTCTTCCCAACTTGCATCCAAACCCGGTAGGCCTGACACCTGAAGAATATGAGGTTAGAAAATCCCTGGAATTCCTCCTATACACACTCCCTGCAGTGAAGATGTTTCTCTTTCCACTCTGGATGACCCCCAACTTTTGTGGATGCCAACAGCCCCTCCCACCCCACCCAATGTCCATGCAGACAGGGGACATCAGGTGTCCCCAGTGAAGGGCTGTGCAACTTAAAGTCTAGACTCTTGTCCTCAGAAAAGTAAATGACACAGTTGCCCAGCATAATCATGATGGCAGTAATATTGGGCAGCATGAAGAATCAGGGTACACTCCTTAGGGAAAAACTAGTCCAGAAAAGAAGACTGGTAGGACACCAAGAGAAGCAGACATATGGCTGCACTGGTGCCCACGACCAACCCCACATATGCCCTGACTTGTCCTGAATTCCATTGGCAACCATCATGGCAGTCCAGGGCCCAGTCATACCTCCTTAACATCAGCTGAACTTCAGTTCAGGCTGGAAGAGAGAAGGGGTACTGGCTGAGGCAAATGGGTTTTGAGAGAACACTCAAGAGGAGCTGAGCATAAGGTCATTTAACAGAAGCAAATGTCATGTCCTGTTCTCCAGAAATGTGTGAAAGGATGTAGGTCCAGTGTCTATGACCACCAGCAGCCCCAGTTTGAAATTCTCCAAGCTGTAGAGAGCATTCTGGCTGAACATAGCTTGCTGGTCCCCAGAGGACCATGTACCCATGCAGAGATTAATTCAAATCATGGGGAAGGGCAGATAGTGGCCTCAGGATTGTTAAACCATCCAAGAATGAGGTTTCATAAAATCAATTATTGTGCTGCATAGTGAATCATGTTGCTTGACTCTTGAAACCTACCCCTCTCCTTATCCAGGGTGCCTGCTGGTATATCCTGGATGAGTGTCTAAAGATGGGCAGGGCCACTCAGTCCACTGAAGGCACACACCTCTGTGGTTTAGAGTGGACAGTCTACCAGAACATGAGAAGGTCTAATCCCCAACACATGGGCTCCATACTGTGGTCCCCATGGCAATAGATAATACTTAATGTCACCCTGGGCATCATAATTACCCAAATCAGCAGACAAAAAGGATATTAGCAAACCTGTTAGGCAAATGGGATGACAAAGGAGCAAGAGAAGGCATGGGACAGTCACCAAAGGCTCCAGAAAAAGCCTAAAGGCCAACTTCTGGTGGTCATCTCACCACACCATCCTTCCTATCATCTGCTCTCCACTTCATCCATCAAGGAGCTGATGCTTATGGAGGTCCCTCTCAGTCAGAAGCTAACAGCTTTGGCTATCATGGTAAATTTACAAACAGCGACTCTAGGCTCTCAACAACATAATCCTAGGGGGACAGGAGGAGGGCCCTTGTGCCTGAGGACCAATGTGCCACCGCTTGGCTGGCCCCACAGCCAAGATAAGGACCCAAACAGTGTCCAAAGAAGAAATGATGCTTCTGGGATGACCCTGGGGAAGGGCCTGGAGGAAGTGCATATGTCTTCAGGATTTGATTTCCTCCCACACTTGCTGGGCCCTTAGGCAGTGAACCAGAAGTGCTGCCTCATCTTCTCATTGCAGTGGTTAAACCACAGCTGTGCCATTCTGTTGTTGGGAAAGAATGTGAATCCACACATGTCCAGCAGGCCTGGCAGAATGAAGGAAACTGAAGGGCCACTGCAAGAGATTACCAGGAGAAGGTTCCTGCCAAATTGAATAGGCATCCACATGAACTAGAAGAATTTCACAACCTGGATGACCTGGGGTGAAGCAGCATGCAGAGCAATAACACCCCCACTCACACTTGCCCAGGGTAGTTCCTGTCCCCTCTTCTTCCCTCTCTACGAGCTCAGAACATGAAAAATTGGAGGCTAAGGTTGAGGAAAATCTCCCGAATGTTAAAGAAAGGAGAGTTATAGAATAGCCTTTTTTTTTTTAAAGATAAGACACTTAGATGATTAACTTCATATTTGTAGAAGTTCTGGAAAGAGAAAATGGTTGAGAGGAAATTATTAGAATTTTTTAAATCTCCATAATGGAAAAGCATGAGTTGAGAGGCTGAAGGGACTCAAACTACATAGTCACACAAATGGATGAAAAGTACCACACAAGGCACTGCACTGGGAATTTTAATAATGCCTCTGGATAAAGAGAAGATCCTAAAACTTTCTGCAAAAAAAAAAAAATTCATTACACACTAGGGACTAGAAATTGCCACAGCGTACTGAAATAATACAGAAGAAAACTTCAAACTTTGGAGAGAAATTTATCTCCAACATAGAATCATATATCCATTCAAAACATCCACCAAATGTGAGGTTATGTAGGAGAAATCATTAAATGCTCAAGGTCTTGGGATTGTCTGTCTGGCACCAGGTTCATGGGTTCAAGCCCACATTGGGTATGAAGACTTCTTTAAAAAAATGCAAACAAAAAAAATGTTTAAAGTCTCAAGAATTTACCTTCCATGTTCCTCTACCAGAAAACTGCTAGAGAATGTACTCCACAACAAACACAAGGAAATGAACTAAGAATGAAGAAGCTGTAGAATCTAGTAAAAGGGGATCTAGTACAGATGGGGGTACCCTCAGGATCCTCAGATAGAGGGGCAGAGATGCTCTTGGGTGGCAGTTATATGGTAGCAGCACTAGGCAGCTGCCAGTACAAATAGGAGCAAGAGGTCTGAGAGCTCCAGGAAGTCCATAGAGAAAAGGGGCCAAAAGGACATGATGGGATTCAGCATGATCAAGTGGGTGTTTTCCAGCTCTGATGGTCAGGTTGTGAAAGAATTAGTAATAGGTAGCAGAAACAGAATAGAGTCCAGAAATAGATCTACCTTATATGGTCAACTGATTTTCAACAAATGTGCCAAGGCAATGCAACAGGAAAAGAACAATCTTTTCAACAAATTGCCATATGCAAAAACTAAAACAAAGCAAACAAACAACAAACAGAAACAAAAAGGGCTTCCACCATATCCTTACAACTGTATAGAAAAATCAACTCAAAATGAATCATGGACTTACTGTGATGAGGTAAAACTATAAAATTCTAGAATAAAGCATAGCAGTGACCAAGGGTTTGGAAAAGGTTTCTTAGATAGGACATAAAATGTATGAACTATTACCAAAAACAAAAACAAAAGACAAGCAAGTGAAAAATAAGTTAACTATTAACTACAGAAAAACAAAACATTCTTAAAATAGGAAATTCAATCTGATTGCATTATATGGCTCTCAATATTTACATGATAATAACAATGGAGACATAGCATATTGACTTAATTACAAAATGTAAAACATTATATTGGAGTGCAGAAAGAAGTACAGGCTAAATCCACATCAGAACAGGAAGTTTGAACAGATGTCTAAAATTAAAAACCCTATAAGTAACAATAGAAGCATGTGATTTAAAGATACAGACATAAATACTTCCAAAACTGCAGAACAATTTGAAAGCAGCTGCCTCTGAAGAAGGGAACTTGTGTAGGGCATGTGGGACACCATGCTATTTTTGCCATAAGCCTTACAGTACTCTTTCTTTCCAACCACTCCCCCCCCAAATTACTTAGAAATAAATAATTTTAAATGACACCAGAGGGCCACTGGGATCTAGGTGTGTGGGCCTCAGCCAAGTCCAGTCTGGTGAGCAAACCTGAGAGATGCCAGCAATGGGCACTGCCCTATTCTGCATTCTGGAAGTCAAGCTTTGTCCAGGAGCTAAGGCGTGGCCTACTTCATTGTCTAGTTCAAGTAGGTCTCAGAGAACCCTCTCCTCTTACTCATGCTTGGCACACCACCTCACTCTGTTCCCACTACCTCCTAGTCATAGCCCTCGTCACAGCACTTCTCACCTCCTGTCCTCACCTGTTTCCTTGAGTGTCTCTTGAAGGAAACTGAGAGCCCCCAGAAAGCCTGGAAGATTCACTATTCATCTTCTTCCCCCACCCCACCCCAACTCCAGTGTCTGGCCCAGGGCTGGCACACTGTGGGACTCAACCTTCTCCTGCATGGATGTTGGCAGCCTGTGTTCATGGACAAAGAAGGTATTATGAAAGTAAAAGTGCTAGGTCATGAGCAAGACCCTGGCAGGTGGTTCCCTCTGCCCAGTTTGCCACTTCCCACCCACCTTGTACAAGATGTTCTTGTACCAGCTGTGGCACTGCCATCCAGAGGACTTGTGACTGTCCCAGGAGCCTCTGTCCTCTCCCTGCCAGTCGTCAGCACTGCACCTGCCCCTGTGGGAACAGACACAAGTGGGAGGCAAATGAGGGGTAAGAGGGCTATGCAATAAATCATTTCCAACAAGTAACCCAGTAAATTTCTGGGGTTTCATAAGCACATGCTAGGCATGGCACCAAGTGCTTTATGTGCACTGGCTTTTTAACCAGCTCAGAGTCCATTTTACAGACAGGGCACCAAAGGCTTGGAGCTTGGGGTGGGCATACCAGGCTCTCTCTCCTGAATTATGCTTTGGTCCAAATCCAGATATTAACTCACAACTTCAAGTCAGAAACCTGTCCCTCACAGACAAGTGACCCGGCATTTCCAAAAAGGATCCCTGGCCTGACCCAGAAGTGGATGATCAGGTCTTTGTGGTCCCCAGTACATGAGCTCTCCAAGGCCCTAGGTACATGGTAGGGTATTCTGGGACCCCCCAAGGCCCAAGAGTGGTAGTGAAGAGCAATGAGAAGAAGTTTCCAGGGGAAAATATAAATAAACCAGATAATATGAGATTTGGATTCTGTTCTGCCTAGACCCATACTAGATGTGGGAGAGTGAGCGCCCACACTCCTGGTTCTGATGGGTCAGGAAAAGGCCCAGTACACACCCTGGAACAGAATCTTCAGGTCAGGGTTATTGGGCAGAAGAATATCAGGCATCTAAACCAGTCATCAGGCAGGAGATTGGGGAGTGCTTCCTGGAGGGGGTGAAGAGTGACCAAGTCTTACAAGATGAGTAAACTTTAACCAAAAAAGGGGGGAAGGGAAATCCAAGCCTAGGGAACAGAATGAGAGAGGGCACAGAGCTGGTGTGTACAAGAGCATCTGGTGAGAGGCAGGAGTACTGAGGTAAGACTAGAGAAGAGGTACATGAGGCCAGAAAAGTGAACTTGTTTGTTGGAATTACTGATTTTATAGGGGAAGAAACAGGGTGGGAGCCACTTGACACTGGATGATGGAGCTCAATTATATTTGAATTATAGAAGAGAAAGCTGAGGTCCAGACAGGACAGTGGCAGAGCTGAAATTTGAAGTCCCTCCCAGGGCTCCTTCTATGCCCACCGTCCTGCCTTTGGCTCACTGGGATCTCCAACCTCTCCCAGACCCTGTCATCTGCATCCTCTGAAAGGCAGTGATACCAGGAAGAGTCTACAGGGACTCTGGTGTCCCTAGGTGTCTGTTGAGATCAAACCCAAAACAAAATAAGGCTTAATCAACAGCCAGGACTCCCAATCCAGCTCTCTGCAATGGAGAGCAAAGATAAGAAAAGCTCCCTTCTTGCCAGGCTTGGACAAGCTGTTGCTCCCCTCCTTTCCCCTTCACCCCAAACCTACGTGTCCTCCCTGGGCTACTGAGGTAATCCTGGGGGAGTGAACAAAGCAGGGGGAGGGCTGAAGGTGGTCACTGGAGTATGATGGGGCCTCCTTGGCAGAGAAAGTGAAGGAACATTTTGCCTTTAAATACTTTGAAATAGCAACAGACATAAGAAATAAAAAATAGTCCCTACAACACAGATGGCACATGTTCTCTTGCAGCCTGGGGGTCCCACCTTGCAAGATCCCACGCATGGAAGCCCAAACTCACTCCAGCAAGAGACTGGGACCAGAGCTTTTGTGGACTTTCCAAGTGTATTTATTGATATTCCTGTGGGCCCCTGAGGGCCCTGCCAAGGTTCCTAGTGTCTGCTGAGGATGAAAAATCATGGCTCCTGACATTCAGAACTGATCTGACATTCATAATTAGACCTCAGTGTTGCTACAAACTGTTCTAACACTCACAGCCAAGTCATTTTCTTCTCCTGTTGGACATAAACAATCAACAAAACCAAGCTCAGACATGGTTACTCTGAGACCATGATAAAGTGAGACAAAATAAGGCCACTTCAAACTTTCTAAGCACAAAAACAAGGTCACTGTACCGACACCCATAAAATACCAAACTTACCGCTCTTTTGGCTACAATAAATGACTAATATATTTTTAGCAGCTTTATTGAGATATAATTCATATATCATATAATTCAGCCATTTAAAGTGTACAAGAGACCCCCTGGGTGGCTCAGTCGGTTGAACGTCCAACTTCAGCCAGGTCATGATCTTGCAGTTCATGAGTTCAAGCCCCGCATCAGGCTCACTTCTGTCAGCACAGAGCCCACTTCAGGCTTCAGATCCTCTGTCTCCCTCTCTCTTGCCCTCCCCCAGCTCGCACTCTTTCTTTCAAAAATAAATAAACTTATAAATAAATAAACAAATAAATAAGTGTACAGTTCAGGGCGTCTGACTGGCCCATTCAGTAGACCATGCAACTCTCAAACTTGTGGTCATGAGTTCAAGCCCCACATAGAATTTATATTACAAAAAATTTTTTTTGATAAAGTGTACACTTTAGTGGCCTTAATTATAATCACAGGATTGTGCAACCACCACTGTGGCAAATTTAGAACGTTTCCATTACCCCAAAAAGAAACACTGCACCCCTTAGTCATCACCTCCAAATTCTCTCATTTCCTAGGCAACCACTAATCTGTCTATTGATTTGCCTATTCTGGACATTTTATATAAATGGAATCATACAATATGTAGTCCTTTGTGACTGTCTTCTTTCACTTAACATCATGTTTTCAAGTTTTATGCATGCTGTAGCAATGCATCAGTAATTAACTCCAGTGATGGATAATTTCATATGTCAACTTGTCTGGGATACACACACACACACACACACACACATATGTTTATGTATGTGTACAGATATACGCTACTGGTTCTGCGGCAGTGTGCACCAAGAAGCTTAACCTTCATGCATTTGACCCCAGTAATTCTACTTCTAAGAATGAACTAATTCTACTACTAATGAAATAACCAAATTGAAATAATTTATTTAGCATCATGCTCATAGCAGCATTGTTTTTAAAACTAAAAAACTTAGAGGGGCGCCTGGGTGGCTCAGTCAATTAAGCATCTGACTTCAGCTCAGGTCATGATCTCGGCAGTTCACAAGTTCAAGCCCCACATCGGGCTCTGTGCTGACAGTCTCCCTGTCTCCCTCTGCCCCTCCCCTGTTCATTCTCTCTCTCTCAAAAATAAATAAGCATTAAAAAAATTAGAAACAATCCAAATATCTAATAGAAGAATGGCTCAATCATGGTCCACCCTTCATTAGATGTGGGGGTGTCCAGAAAAAATTCTGCAGGAAAATACAGATGTGAAAGCATCAAGGGGGGTGAGGTTACAGGTAGTTTTTAATTTCATCTACAAATGCCAACATCCTGAGTTTTATGTAATACCTCATTTTGACTTAAAAACAAAATGCAGGAAATATAAAAGTACAAGTTATAAATCCTCACACAAGGAACTGGAACCCTCATACACCGTTGGTGGGAATGTAAAATGGTACAACCACGCTGGAAAGAGTTTGAATTTCTTAAAATGTTAAACGTACACCTACCAGATGAACCAGCCATTGAAGTAATATAATATTCTTTTCTAGGAAGGTTGTATTATGCTTCCTCATAAAGGTTTCAGCACAAATAGCAAGAAGTATTAAAAAAAAAAAAAAGACCTCCAACTACCCTTAAGCCTGGAGAAATACCTGCATGCTTAAGAGAAAACAGGAGCTGAGCCTGGCTGGGGGCAGAGGTGCCTCTCCTAGGGCCTCAGGCTCACTTCTGGAATGGAAGAGGATGAAATGCCTGCACCTTTAAAATTATTTCTTTTTCTCTTTTCTTTTTTGTTTGCCAATCCCCCATCAACTTTATCCATGATACACTCTACCACATGAGAAAATACCCCATCAGCCCCGCCTACTTCCCAGGGGTAGAAGTCAGGCAGCCTAAAAGCAGTTACGTTATCAGCAGACATGTCTCTCAGGCTGATGTCAGCGGTTTTACCTTAGCCATGGCCTTCTGAATGAAGCTTTTAGAGCAGTAACACATGCAGCCAGTCTTTCCCCAGTTCAGGACACCATCTCTGGGGAAACAGAGGCATGGGGAGAGGAGGGGGTTGCTTGCCAGCAAATACTGTGCTCCAGTTTCATGTCTGGACCTGGCATGGTGCTGGAGGCCCAGGAAGACACTGGCTTTGCACTAACAGTTAAGAGCCATGCCTCCCCCAATCAGACTGTGAGTTCCCCAGGGTGGGAGTTGTGCTCTTAATCCAAGCTACTCTCATCAGGAAGGAGGCTGGAGACCCCAAAGCTCTATATGCTTCTTTCTCTGCAGTGTCCACCTTCGTTGCTCTACAGACAGTTCCAGGCCTCTCCTCATACATTATCTATCCAATTTTAGGCCTTTCTGGGCCTGGGATCCCCTTGGCCTGCCACTGACCCTCTCCCATCCACAGGTCTACAAAGGAACCAGTGAGACCAGAGGCTCCAGTAGCACCTCCCCACAGGAACTACCTTCTCCTGGCTTTCCAACGCTGAGAGGGTAGTTTAGGGGGAGCCCCACTCAGCAGTCTGAGTCATCCAGAATGCACCTGACCGCCTTCCCTACCTGACCTGCCTCCCCAGGCTTGCCAGCCTACTGGGATTCTTTTGCAGAAGTTTGTCTTGAGGTGACCAGGCAGGCCATACTTTACTGAGAATCAAAGCCTCATCAAGAAGAATGCCTGTAAGGCCAGGAGAGCATCTGAGAGGCAACTAAAGTCAGACTGTCCTAGATTCAAACCCTAGCCTTTCTTTCTGCAACTGTGTGATCTGCACTAATTTAATTTCTACCGGCCCCACCTGTGTGGTGGGCATTGTCACAGTACACACTTCACAGATTGTGAAAGGAGTCTATTAAATGATGCATACAAGTTGCTTGCATTATGGTGGGCAGAGTCATGTAGTGAATGTGCATCAATTGGGAACTTCTATTATTATTCTGTTATCATGATTATATTCATCAGGAGAGCCCCCACCCCCAATCCAGGCTAGGCTCCAGCTCTTGAGAAGGTGCTCATACATGTCATGTCCTCTCCTGCCCATTCAGCTCCTGACTGGACTGCTGCACCTTGGAAACATCTGGTTTGCTGACTCTGAGGATGAAGCCTAGCCCTGCAGCTGATGGATGATGCCAAGTGTGGGGATAGGGTGAGGGCCTGTGTCACACACCCAGGCAGGCCCTGCCTGGAAAAGGGCCAACATTGGTGAGACTGGGTGGGAGTCCAGAGGGAGAAATCTGGAATGTGATACCCTTGATGAAACCATTAGCTATAGGTCCCTGCCCTGTATGCTTCTCCTCACCCCGTCTCTGATAAACCAGGCAGCAGCATGTCCACTATAGGTGAGAAACAAGAGTTTGAGGATTTATAAAGTGGTAGTGTAGACTGGGGCATAAAAGTCTTGGGTTCAAGTCCTGCCTCTGACATTTATGGGGGCCTTTGGTGAGTCTCCTCACACACCAGAACCTAAATTTCCTCTGTCCATTTGTCACAGAACAAGGTGACAAGTGTCACATTGGGCAACATAGGGACTCCAAGAGGCAAAGTGGGTATTAGCAAACCCATTAGACAGATGAGAAGACAGAGGGGCAAGAGACGGCCTATGACAGTCACCAAAGGCCCAGAGAAACCTAGACCAACTTATGGTGTTCAGCTCACTGAAACACCCTCCTCTATGTAACTCACTGTCCATCTCATTTATCAAGGAGCAGATTCTGTCCCCTCCGTCAGATCCAAACAGCTCTGGTTATCATGGTAAATAACAACTTACTCCAGGTTCTCAACAACATAATCCTCCTTGGGGGACAGGAGAAGGGTTTTTGTGCCCTGAGAACAAACATGCCACCCTGTGGCTGGTCTGACAGCCATTGCAAGCCCATGTACAATACCCAATGAGGAAAGTAGACTGCCAGTCAGACCCCGGGAGAAGTGGGGGGGACATGAAGGAAGTACAGGTGCCTCCCACACCTGCTGGGCCCTCAGGAGATGAGCCTACAGTGCTTTTCAGCTTCTCATTGCAGTAGTTGAGCCACAGCTGTACCAAGCCATCATTGGGATGAAGGTGAATCCAAACACACCCAGCATGTTTGGCAGAATGAAGTAAATTCAGGGGTCACCAGGATAGGTTTTCCTGAAGGCCATGGAGGAGCTCTTCCACCAAATTGAATGATTGACAGCCTAAGCATCTACATATGACCATCATGAACCAGAAGAATCCCACTACTGGGGTGCCTGAGGACAAGGCTGGGGAACACGATGCCGGGAGGTATACAGAGCAATAACCTCATCTCTGTACACACATCCAAAGTGGTCACATACTCCTCTGCCCAATCTGTGAGTCCAAAACAGGCATAAAGGCTCAATGAAGGATGGGGCAGCCAAGGCACCAAGCCACCAAGGCCCATCCAAAGATAGACACATGAAATATGTGTCTCTTGGGTATAACTGATCTCAAGGGGCTGTGGATTACACAGTGAGGGCCCCTCACCCACTGCTGATGAAGTCACTGGGAGGTACTAATTACAAGAACCTCTGTGATCTAACTGGTTCCTACCTCCCAGGTACCTCCCCAAGACTCCACCTTGAGCCAGAATTGGCTTGTGGCTTCCTCCAATTACCCACACTCTCCTTTTCCCTAAGCCTTTCTAGGCACATGCTATGCTTTTCACCTTCTGGAATGCATTTCTTTTTTTCTTTTTTTTTTTTTCTTTTGGAACGCTTTTCAACCACTGCCCCCTCAATTCTATCCTCAGCCCCATCTTCCACATCACTTCATAGTTTATTCATTCTCCTTATTATAACCTCAGCTTTAACATCAGCTGCCACTGAAGGACCTCTCAGGACACGTAGGTTTGGTTAGCACCCTGTGCGTGCTCTGGCATCAGTCCCAGGTACCCCCACTGTGGCCCATTAGACTCTGAGCATTGAGAGGGCAGAGGTGGCTCATGTTGTAGCCCTGATACAGCTGCTGGCACACAGGAGGGATTTAATAATAATAGCTGGTACTTGAAGGAATGAGAAGGGCATCTTGACACTGTTCTCTCCTGGAAAGATTGTTCTGTTATGGAGGGGGGATGGGGAAGAACACAAGATCAGAGACAGAAGGCTGAGTCAAATGGAAGTCATAGGTCAAGAAGACTATGTGAAGGAGAAGCTGGGGAGTGTTGGGAGGTTGAGAGAGGAGTGTGCCTAGGGCTTCTCAGTGAAACCCCCTGTAGTCATCAAATGGGGAATCCCCAGATACACGAGGATCCTAGTCTGGGGACCCCAATCTCAGGGCTCAGAGGGTCCCTGTAGGTGTCTGATCTAGTCAACAGCCCCTGGTTTGTCCTCATCCTCTCCTCAGCTGCTTTCTCTCCCCTATGAAGGCTTCCTTAGACCATCTCTTGCAGGTCCTGCACAGCACCACACTCCCTTACATTCTCTGCATCAAATTCAACAGCCAGGACAAACACAGACCATACACCAGGAAGAGGTCATTAACGTAGGGCCTGGCCTCTCTGCACAAAGACTAGCCTGGCCATGACCTGGGCTGATAAGGAGTAGGACCATCAGCTCTGAATGAGGTGAGCAGAGGAGGTCTCTCAAGCTGGGTCTGACACTCTGAAGGGCTGTTCTCACCTGTTCTGGGAGGGGTACCAGGTATGTGGTACAGTCTCTGCACTAGACAAGGGCTTAGCCAATAAAATACTGTGGGCTTCAACCCAGCCTCCCCCAGGATGAGACACCTCTTCCAAGTAACAGAAAGGCCCTCTCTCTTAAACCATTCACAGGCTCTGTGTCTGACTGGGGTGGGTGAGCCCTCCTACACAGACCATGCCCCAAAAAAACCCATACCCCTTAACAGTCACTCACATTCCCCCCTGATACTGCCAGCCACAGGCAGTCACTAATATTTATGTCTCTATGGATTTGCAATTTTGGACATTTCCTCTAAGTGGAATTATGTAATATGTGGTCTTTCATGAACTCTCTTTAACTAAACATTTTCAAGTTTTATGTTGTAGCATATATTAGAATTTTCTTTTTATGACTAAATAATATTCTATTGAATGAATAGAATACCACATTTTATTTATCCACTCATCAGTTGATGGACACTGGATTATTTCTACCTTGTGGCTATTATGAATAATTCTGTTATGTACAGCCATGTGCAAGTTTTCACCTGAATATGTTTTTACTTCTCTTGGGTAAATACTTAAGAGTGGAATTTCTGGGTCACGTGGTAACTCCATGATTAACCTTTTGAGGAGCTGCCAGCAGCATTCGTGCTTCCCCACAGATCATGCTGATGGCCTCTACCCATGCCTGGTACTCTCCAGGGCCCTTTCATGCATTGTAGGGGGAGCAGAACCAGTCTAGCTCAGCCCCTCTTATCCCCTGGCCAGCATAACCAATAGTGTGACCCTGTTATTCCTCAAGTCCTTGGAAGTAAAGCATAACCATAAGAGACTAGGGCTAAATTTGGGAACTGGGTTTTCTGGCTGTCTCCTGGTCACTAAAGGATCAGATTTTCTGGGGATATAAAGTGATTTCCTGAATCCACTGATGTCTTAGAAAAACTCTGACATTGTTCATTTGAAATTTCAAGAGTTTCCCAGGTGTAATCTGAAATCAGTCCCCATATCCAGGGTCGGGGGGGGGGGGGGGAGGAAGCAAGGGACCTTACATATGATGCTTATTTTGGCCAGCTGCAAGATGAGTATATCTCTGCACCCACCTGACAAAATCTTAAGAGTTTATATAAAGGCCTTAACTGGGTTCAGTTACATATACAACCAAGATGGTCTCAACAACACACTCTCTCAAGGTTCTGTCCTTGGGTAGCTTCTAGTGTGAGGAAGGCAAGCAGCTGAATGCACATTCCAAGGACAGGGGAGAAGGTGAAGAACCTCCCTCTGATTGCCTGTGTCTAGCGTGAGGGTTAACCAATGGTCTTCTCAACAGACATTGCCCTGCTCTACCTCACTATGTAACTTGGGACAAACTATAGCCCCATCTACAGACCTATCTGTAAAATAAATTCAGACTGCCCCTCAATCCTGAGGTTCTCCCCATCACATTATTTTCATAACAATGTCAATACATCTTGCAACTGGATAAACCTGGATTGGCACCAGCAGCTGGGTCCTGAGACAGTTATTTCACAGAGATGCTCTCAGGGCAGTTCTGAGCCACTGGCATACAGGAACCCACCTTTCTTCAGTCAGACCACCCACGCTGGCCACGCTGAGTAAAGCAAGACAAGGATCATTCACTGACAAATATTTGTGTAGCTCCTAGAGTAGCACTGCTCTGGGAGAAGCCAACCTCATTCCTGACCTGACTGAGCTCAGGTCCTCAGGGTTGGGAGAGATTGATGAGGGAAGAGACAAGAGGACCACACCCAGTGGCATCTGCTGTCGGAGCTGGGAGCCTGGGCCCAAAGGCCCCAGGCTAGGGAGACATCACCCAATTGGAGGTGTTGGGACATTTCAGGCCTGAAGGGATGTACAAGCTTGATCAGGAAAGGTGTTCTGGGTAGGTGGAATCAGAAATACCAGGAGACTGAAACAGCTAGGAGCCAGACTGGTGCTGGGGGACTGCCAGTGGAGTGGCCATGGGCAGAGATGAGCAGGACAGTTTGGGTTAATATGAGCTCAGGAGATGAGGTTTTATGTATAGATGGAGTTTGGGGGGGGGTAATATATTTTTATTTAATTTTTTGAGAGAGAGAGAGAGAGAGAGTGCACACAAGCTGGGGAGGGGCAGAAAGAGAGAGAAATCCCAAACCAAGTCCACATTGTCAGCACGGAGCCCAACATGGGGCTCGAACTCATAAACTGTGAGATCATGACCTGAGCTGAACTCGGACATTTAACCAACTGAGCCACCCAGGAGCCCTGATGGAGTTGTGTTTAACAGAAGCACTGGGCCTCATCCTGTTCCCAGGGAAAGGATGGGGGTCCTGTCCAGGGCACACCACCTGTGTTTGCCCTCCCATAACCATAAATTGCTTCCCTAAAGTGTCTCCCCTCTGCCTTTGTCCACTCATTTCCCACCTACCATTGCATTCTGACAGAGGGGCCCCATGACCAACCTGGAGGCTCTGGGGACATTGTGGCTGCTAGAAGGCCCTGGCTGGGATGCCACCTAGCTCAGAGATGTGTAATCTGAATCACACAAAGGGTTATTTTCATGTTTCCTAGAAACACTCCATAACTTCCCTCACTGTCACCAAGTCAGTGTAGTTGGATTGCTCTACCTCCCTCCCCTGAAATAGCCCTCCCATACCTCCATTTCTGCTCAGAGGTGTCCTTATCTTTTCTTTTAACGTGGGGCAGGAGGTAGAGGCTGCATACTTGGGCCTGAGGGTGCAGGAAGGAGAGTTTTTCACAACAAGCACTGGTGCTAGAGTCTATACTGGAATTCCAAGTGAACAGGAAAGAGGCTCCAGGGCCATAACCAGGTCTCTGCCTTCAGCTCCTGGCTCCATGGTCCTGGAACACCAGCCTCTCCCTGTTAGATCATTTCAAGCTCCCTCCCTCCCTTCTTCCCCCTTACCTCTGACCTCTAACTCTGGCCAAATCCCCTGAGCACAGGCTCCAAGCCCCATCCATCCCTGGGGCTTGTGGCCTGGCCCAGGAGCTTGGCCCCACTGGCCCACCCTTTCGCCTTGCTTCCCAAATAGAATTCACAGTGGGGGAGTAGGGCTGTCATTGACCTTATAGAGCTCCAGCCAGCACCTCAAGGGTGCTGTCCATCTCGTGGTACTGAACTTCACGACTACTTCAGCGCCTATCAGGAGCTGCATCCCCCACTGTAACCTCCACTCAAAATCCAACCCAAACTCTAGGACATGTTCACACTGGTCCAATAACCCGCATGGATCATCCTCTATTTCAACAGTTCAAACCATCCCTGATTTGAACTGGAAGCACGCAGGAGATCCAAGCTTCAAGAACGCAGAACGTGACCCAGCTGAGGGCTCCACAAGGGGCTGCTGGTCCATGGGTCCTCAGAGTTACCATTTTCTGCCTCCTGGCCAGCCCTAAGAGGGTGGAGATCCAACCAAAAGACTGCACCCCACTCCTCACCCCACCCTCATCCCCATATCTGCTACAAAATGAAAATGCAGAGCACCCCATTCAAAAATTGTCAAGAATGTCAAGAGGGTGACAGCAGAAGTCCAGCCACTCTGTGACTACACAAGTCCCACACTCAGGAAGCCAACCCTGCCCTTTTCCACCCCACATAGGTCTCATTAAACTTTACATTTCAGAGTTAGCTAGGGGTTACCTACTATGGCAGCCACTTGCTTCCCACCTTCCTTGGTTGCCAGAAAAGGGAGGCAGGGAAGATTAATCTAACCATCCCATATGTACCCACACATAGCTCTTACCAGAGGCAGGAGGTCAGCTATCTATGCAGCCTTGCTAAATCTCAGCTTCTATCTGCCGTTCTGACACCTCCATCCCACCCCAGGGTATGCAGAGCCAGGGCCACACCTGAATGAAGTGTCTAAGGTGGGGTACTTGCTGACACATTCTCAATTATTTTTCTCAGTTTCACTTCTGATATCTGAGAGTAGTTCAGATGATAAATGAGGTTGCACAAAGTAGTAGCATTCAGGAAGTCTCTTGGGAGGTAAAGTTCTGGGAATCAGGGGTGGACCTAAAGAGTTGTTTTCCAACTCTCTGAATCTATTTTAGTGTCATTAAATGATGCCCTTCCCACAACTGAAAAAGAAGCACCAGGGCAGGACAGACTGATACAGTTATCGTGAAGAACTTCCAAACTGTAAAAGGTCCTGATAGGCTGGAAGCGCAGGGACAGCAGAGGGCGCCATCTCTGTGCAAACCACAGCGGGGAGGAGGCATCCACAAGCACGCACTTTTTCCTCATAGCCTCTCTACCTTGCAGATCTATAAAAGAACACCCCCACCATCACCTCACAACCCCACACACATGTTCCCTATCTTACAGGCACACCAGAGGTCAGAGAGTTAGAACTCCAGACTCAGATCCTCCAATTGGCCTCTGAGGGTCCTTTGGGGGCAGGGAGGGGGGACCTCACAAATCTTTTGCCTTGTCCTTTACCGCACCTCCAAACTATTCTCCTGAACTGATGGTAGTTCTGCTCAATGAGGAGCTGGGGGAAGGAACTGGGATGCCTGGTTTCCCTCCCAAGCCTATGGCTCTGCTTCTCCAGTGAGATGTTCCCTGCGGTGTTATTTACAATGGGAAGTCAGCTGAGGACACAGGCTATTGTGGAACTACAAAATGACAATTGCAAAGGCTGTGAGGTAATAGGACTCATGTTTACACTGAAATGTGAAGTTTAAAAAGTAAGACACAAAGCTGTTCATTATGTCAATAGTGTTTTGCGTAATGATCAAGACTGAAAGAAGATGGAAAAATTCAACATAGATTAAGGTGGCGGTGATTATTCTGTTTAAAGCTTTCTTTCTTAAAAATATGTCAAATTGTAAAATAGCTGCCTCTGGGAGATGAGGTTATTGGTGATTTTTTCCCCATGCATCTTTCCAAATATTCTACAATGAGTAGGTATTATCTGGATAATCAGAGAAAAAGAAGTACACACACACACACACACACACACACACACAGAGTCTGTTCTCTTCATGTTGCCTCAGCATGAATTGAGGAGCGAGCATTCCCCTTTCCTCCAAGGTTGCCTTTTTCTCCCTACCTGGTTCAACCTTCATCACCCTCTTTAGAGTTTTTTCTGCTCCAAAACCAGAATGTAAATGAATACACTTGGAAAATCCAAAGCAGCTCTGATCTCAGCCTCCTGCTTGTGTGAACCTGGACTCCTGTAGCTGAGACAGTGATAGGAGAGGGGACAGCCATGGGAGTTTTCCTGACCTCTCTGCAGGGCAGGAAGAGAACATATGTCATTTCCATTGCTGGATCATTCCATGCTTTGTACTGCTATTATTCCAAAATGTCCAGGGCAGAAATTTCCACCAGCCCCTCTACTAAGGAGGTCCCTATCCTGCTCCATGAGAGCCTCCAACTCTTTCCCCTTCTTCCTGCTTCCCCAGGATTCTCCCTACAGACCAGAGAAACAGGGTAGGCATGAAGACAAGGGAAGAGTAACTACAGGTTTCACAGGTGCTGGCAGGAAAGGAGATTTCTTATCTCTGCTAGAATATGGCAGAGATCCCTGTTGGGGAGTGCTGGAGAGCAGGATATTGATTAAACCTTGTCCTGCATGTGGGTTTCATCTCAACACCCAGGGACACAAACCTGGAGTCTCTGCAAACATTTCTTTGAATCATCTGCTAATCATAGAGGCCCTGAGGGTGCAGAAAGCAAGAGGAGATGGAGGCTAGGCGTCTCAATGGGAGGGAGGTGTGTGTGTTGTGGGGGAAGGGATGAAATGGCATGGAAAGAGTATGGGGAGGAGAACAGGAGACCAGGGTTCAGACCTCAGCCCTGTTTTCTCTTTGCTGGGCAACTTGGGTGAGTCACTACCCTCTCTGAGTCTCAGCTTCCTCTTTTGTAACTCAAAGAAGTTATTAAAGGTCCCTGTCCCTTTCTAGGGCCAAGCAACCCTCTCTGAAGAGGTTTCCTGACCCAGAAAATCACGGTCTTGATATATACCCCTCATCAAAGGAAGTATCAGTACAACCTTCTAACTCCAACATCTGATGCCAAATGCCCCTCCAATCCCATCTCTTGGCACCCTCACCTCTCACTTGGTGATTATCCATCCCACTCTATGTCTCTTCTCATCCTGTTCTCTCCGACTGGATTTCCCTTCTCATTTTGGGTTAACACCTACTTGTCTTCTAAAACTCAGCTTGGGTCTCATCTCCTCCAGGAGGCCTTCTCCAATTCCCCACTTACTGGCTGGGTTAAGTACCACTTCCCTGGGCTCCTATAATATCAAGGGCATATTCTATTTTTGCCCCTAATGGTTAGTAATTACAGCTGAGGCTTATTGAACTTTACTAAGCTCCTAGACCTCTACCAGGCTATCTACCCAGCATCACATACTTGGATCCTAACCATACCATGTGAGGGAGTGCTGTCTTCATCTCCATTTTCCTTAACCTACTGAGCCACCCAGGTCTCCTTTCCCCATTTTCCTGATTAGGACATTGAGCCTGAGGGCTGGGGTTGGGATGTGAACCCAGAGCAATATTGCCTAAAGCCTGTTCTAAGCTTCTGCCTTATACTCTGCCCACCTTACCGCCTGAACATAGATGTGGTAGTTTTCTCTTTAGGGGTATACATTAAGCCTTCCTCTGACCTATTAACACCAGGAATGCAGTATTCTTGTTCCCTGTGCTTCCACCCCATGCCAATCAGAGTCCCAACAAGGGCTGAATCTGAATCTCACATTCTTGAGTCCGTGCAGTTGGGGCTGCAGGCTCCTTGCTCCTCAGCCTCCCTCACCCCTCCCTAGGTCCTGGGAGTCCAGGAAGAACCTTTCCTGGGCCTAGCCCAATGTCCCACCTGATGCCACATCCACACCTGCCTAGGGTCATGTTTAATTCAGGTAAAGGGACCTTCATTTAGAGGTCATGGTGACATGCGTTAATGTGCTAGCCTGGGCCAGCCTATCTCAGACTTAGGTCACAGAATTCTCACAACAACCTATGAAGAAGATAGGATATGATTTTCATTTTACAAATGAGGGAAACTGAGACTCAGATGACCTCATAGAGCAAGTGTGTCGAGCCAGAAGTGATCCCAGGGTTGTCTGCCCTCAAAGCCCTTTAGTTTTCCCACTGCTTCTGTCCTGCTCCAGGGCCATGTGAGTGAACATCCCCAGAAGATGACAACCGTGATTCATGTCTGCACCTGCCACAGGTCAATGGCTACACCCAGGAACCATGAGGCAGGTTGTGAAAGTCTGGGCTGGGCAGGCGCTGGCTCACAACTGGTTCCCAATAACTGTTTATTGACAGAGGTCACCAGGGTAGAGATTATCATCCCCACTTTATAGATGAGGAAGTTGCAATCACAGAGGAGTAGGAAAGTTGCCCAAGGCCATCCCTCAGTTAGAGGAAGAACAGAGACCTGAATGCAGGACACTTGGGGACCCTGGGCGGAATAAGAGGAAAGAGCCTGTGCCAGGGCTGGGGCTGGTGGGCCTGGGCTGGCAGCTTTATGGGTCCTGTAAGTCACTGAGATGCGTCAGGGCCCATCCCAGCTCTAATGATACCTGCTTGAATGAGGGCTTTGTCCTCTCCAGGGGAACAGGGCCCTGAGCCTAGACAGTGACAGGTGACTAGTTTATAGCAGGCCAGGACAGGGGTCTAGGCTGGGAGATAAGGCTGGGAATGTTAAGACTAAAAGTGGGGGGCCTCCTGACCTGTGTAACCTTGAAGAGATGACATATAGAGAAGGAGCCACCCTCTGACCTCCCACATTGCAAATGTACAGCCTTTGTGGTGTCCGTGATTAAGGAACATTCATGAGGATGTGCCCAGACTTAACCTCCCCCCATTCATGCCCCATGCCTCAAACGGTACACCATACCAGGGCCTGGTTCTCCCCCCTATCTTGTTAGCCCCAGTATCTTAGGGGGCGCACTCAAAAGTGTGGAGTAGGATTACCTGGGTGTAGCTCTCCCACCCACATTCTTCTCCCCTGGGAGGCCCCAATGGAATGGACTTTGAAGGGGATCAGTAGCCCCTTAACCCCACCAAAGGTTTCCAAAATCTCTCCTGCAGTCAAGGGGCTGGCCTGGGGTCACAGGGAATCCCTGAAGTAGATTTCATTCCCAGAAATAGAGTTCCTTCTCACTCCATTCCTCAGTCCTGAAAGATATATTTTTATAGCCCCATGGACGTAAATCCACTCCACAGAAAAGGCCCTAGGGTGTGGAATCCCTCCCCTGACTCCCATGGTCCTGGTTGCTGATTAAATTCTAAAGCAGTGTGGACAATAGAGCCCTAAGCCTGGTGTGGACGCCCCCTCTCCTCTCTGTAGGATCAAAGTTGCTCCTTGAGGCTGTGTGATCCTGGGCCAGGACGGGGGGAGTGCTGATTAGAGCCAGGACTCTAAGGAGGAAGCCCCTTTGCCTGGATAGTTCTAGGGGAGACAATCCCTCTTCAGAGGTCCCTAGCTTAGGTTCAAAGGCTGGTGGGGGCTGAGAGGTTGGCAGCGGATGGGGAAGCGACTAGACCAGAAAACAGGGGCTTCCTGTTGATGAAGGGGGCCCAGGCCCACTGCTTGATTCCCTGTCCCTCTTCCTTACCCAAGTCTGAGCCTTTCAAACTCCCACGGAAGCCTTCACCAGATGTGGGACTCACAGTACCTAGAGCCATGAAGGAGTCCAGAGGCATTGCAGCAGGGGGGCCAAAGCCAGGAGAGGGAGTACCCCTCCTGAGACAAGAGGCAGCTTCCTCTCTATGGCGGCCCTCAGCCCAGTTCCTTCAAGAAAACTTTCCTTTCCCTGGCCCTCTCTGAAGATCCTGACAGACAAGTGAACTAAGGGTCCATTCAGACCCCTGTCTTTTCTCTTCCCATCTCATCTTAGGGGTTGGGGGGGCCTCAAGAGGAACCAGCCCCGTCCCTCTGACCCCATAAGTTTCTCTCTCACTGAGCCCTTGGACTCTACTTCTTAGTTCTGCCGCCTCACCGCACCCTTGCTCTGGCCATCACAAAAACACACAGCAATTTAGGGGCGTCTTCACTGTTGGAAGAAGGGTCTTTGGTCTGCTTAGAAAATAAGTTTGGAGCAGCCTAGGAGGAAACAGAAAAGAGATGATACCCAGAGTATCAGCGACCACTGAGTGAGAAAAGCAAGCCTTCTTTCTGAGGACACCTGTTTCAACGAACACCCGTACACATTCCTCAACTCCAGCATCCTTCGGAGGCTATGTACACCCGCCTCAACTCAAGCCCATTCCAAGGCCCCGGCGGACTGCTTCCGAGGCGAGAGGGCTGCGCAGGGGTCCAGGCCAAAATGATCAAAGGCAGGAATATGGACACCCACCGTTGTGTCGAGCAAGTACCTCGCGAAGTCGCCACCCTGTTCCCAAACCGGAGACCCCGTGTGGGATGGGGGCAGGGGGCTATGGCGGGGAGGGCACGACCTCTGGGCAGAGAGGAGAGGAGCTGGCGGAGGAAGGGAAGAGGATTGTTCCGGGCACAAGGCACAAGGTGGCTCGGCAGGGGGTGGGAAGGCCAGGAGGGGAGCGGAGGATTTCAGCGCTGGGACAGGACGCGGGGAGGAGAGGCTCCGCCAGGGGGAGGAGCTACTCTCCGCGTCCCGCTGTCGGGGCTCCCTCCCGTAGCGGCTCCGCTATAAAACCCGGTCCCGCATGATCGCGGCACCCCCGGAGGCCTCCTCGGCGCGCGCCCACCGGCTCTGCGGCGTGTTTGCTCCTGTGAGGGATGCGGCTGCTGCCTGCGCTCCTGGCCCTCGCTGCTGCCCGGCCCTTGGCCTGCGCAGGTGAACGCGCGGGCTCCCGCCCGGCCCCTCTGCGCCCCCAGCCATAGTGCGCGCGAGACACCGGGCGCGCGTCGGGCTCTGGCTGCCTGGGTACCGCCGCGGCGACGGGGGCGAGCGGATGGGACGGGCGCGAGCCAGTGGGCGCACACGAACGGGCACGTGCGGCTGTGGAGCTGGTGTGTGCACGAGTGTGGAGGGCTGCGGGGGGCGCGCGGGGCCCTGCGGGACCTCGGCCCTGCGAGCGTGACAGTGATGAGGATGCTTCTCCCACCCGCCTCGACGCACGCAGCGGTTCTTTCCCTTTCTGGAGTTGCGTGCGCCTTTGCTCCTCAGACGGTCGCAGTCCGTCCCGCCGGGGCTCGGTGCTGAGTGGCTGTCCCCCTCCCAGAGCACGGGTGCAGATTGTGTGCGGTGGGTCCCTGGTATCCCCCCTTCCCCCCCCCCCCGCCCCCGGGTTCCTTGTCGCCTGAGGCTGCCTGTCCCCTTCACTTCCCCAGCCCCCAGCACTGTACTGGGAGCCTGCAGGCTAGGGACACTGGGAGACCCGAGGCCCTGGCCGAGCCGGTCTTTCCGGCCAGGGTGATTTTCATGTAAAGATTAATGTGTGTCCGAGCTCTTAATTATTCGTCTAGATGGGAGGTGGCGGGAGTGGTGTGTTAATATTTGATAAAGAGCCGAAAGCACCTCCAGCCGCACAGGGCGCAGAGATCCGGGGAGGCATCTTTTCTGCGACCCCACGGGGACGGTCTCCTTTTCAGGAAGCCCCCATCTGCTAGTCTCCAGCTTAGCTACCCCTCCGATGGTCCCCCTAGGGGTTCACCCGGCTAGACTTACTCTCCAAAGCTAGATGCTCCTCTCTTTGGAGTTCTGGAATTGAGTGGTGAGGGTGTCCTCAGGAGCAGAGGAGAGTGTGTGCCCTTTGCAAGAAAGATTTAGCTGGCCGGTTGTGTGTGTGTGTGTGTGTGTGGTGTTCCGGGGGGAGGGGGGGATGAGGGGAATCTTGCAGAAACTGTTGGCTTCTTTCTAGGAGAGGAGAAAAGAGAAAAGACAGGGTGTGAAAAAATTTCTAGGTAAAGTTGAGAGTTTGAAACCCGCTTCAGTGGGCTTAGTAGAAAAAGAAAAAAGAAACAGTTGCAATTAATTCGGTTGTTTTGTACCTGTGTGGTGGTGGGTAAATCACTTAATCTCAAATTTCTCATTTACAATATAGGGATAGTCATTCTGACCTTAGGTGTTTTAAGGATTCAAATAAGATAATGGGTGTAAGTACTTAGTGCAGTGCCTGCATGGCGCGTGGCAGACTCCCCCAGATGTGATGACAGTGATGGCTCTACCACTGCCTGGGACCAGCCAGCCAGGAATCTTTCTCAGCTGCCCCTTCATGCAAGCTGTGCTCTCCTTAAGTGCTGAGGCTTTTTCACTGGGAACTATCTTGGGACCTGTCTTCCTCCACCCATTTCATCCCCTTGGACATTTGAGGCTGAAGAGTGATGAGGCTGCACATCACACTCCCGAGTATCTGCTGCTGTGGAAGGTGAAGGAGGGGAGAGGAACATAGACTTCTTCTGAGCCCCAGAACCCTGGCCAGGAGTTGCTGAGACTTTGCCAGGACATACTTGGGTTTTTTGCTGAGCTGGTTTCCAGGATTCCTCCTTCCCCACAGAGTGGGAGGGTAGCTTGAGCAAGGTCCATCAGAGAAGTTCGGTCACCTCTAAAGAACAGAAGGGTGGTGGGCAAGTGATTGGTGATGTGGTTATGTCTATTACTGCATCCCTGGTCAGAGCAGGTCACCTAGGTAGAACTTGGAGTTTGGAGCCAAGATCTGTCTGTGGGGAGCCTCTCTTGCCCTATGGAGATGGACTGAGGCAGCAGGCTCGTAATTATTTGCAAGGGCAGCCCTCTCATGAATGAATATAGGAACCTGAGCTGGTTTGCGACCCTGCCGCCTCTTGCTTGAAAGTCCCTCCCCTCAGCCCAGGGACGTAGACCTGACCCCTGGCCTCATCAACATTATGTTTTCCTGGATCTTGACTCCAGAAGAGAGTAGTTACAAGAGCATTCAGCCAAGCAGGGCAAAAGTCTCCATGATTAAGACAGTGGATCAGAGGTCACCATTCCAAAACCAGGAGCTGTAGCCAGAGTCAGGGGAACAGCAAATTCCTAAGAAAGGCTCAGTGTGAATCAGATGGGCCCTGGGGAGGCTGAGAGGGGGTTCCGCCCTTCAGGACTCTGATGTAAGCAAGGCTTCCCCTGGAATGGCTTCCCCTTGGGCCTCCCAGTCAACCTTGGAAGCCCCTTCTGCCTTCAGGACCTTTGAGAGGGGAAGACATAGGAGAATTTTTTTTAAATTTTTTAATGTTTATTTATTTTTGAGAGAGAGAGAGAGAGAGAAAGAGAGAGTGCAAGTGGGGGAAGGGTAGTGAGAGAGGGAGACACAGAATCCTATACAGGCTCCAGCCTCTGAGCTGTCAGCACAGATCCCGATGCAGGGCTCAAACTCATGAGCAATGAAATCATGACCTGAGCCAAAGTTGGATGCTTAAGCAACTGAGCCACCCAGGTGCCCCAAGACATAGGATAATTATAACAAGGAGCCTTCCATGGGTGTGAATGACCTTCCATGTCATTCAGTGTCTGCTCGGACACTGACCAAAGTCCTGGGTGTTTGGTAGCAGTTCGTTCTGAGGGAGAATGAAGGGCTCAGAAAAGTTCACGTAATCCTCCTGCAGAGATTGAGCAAGAGGCAGAGCCAGGACTGAGGCCAGGTGAACAGGCTCCAACTTCAGAGCTCTATCTACCTGCAGAGATGGGCCTGGGTGGGAAGTGGCCACAGCTCCTTGCAGAGTTGACCCGCATGGAGGTTCCTCAGATGCAGCAATTTCTGGGAACAGCAGAGCCCAGTCCAGGGCAGGGACAGATTGTTGTGGGGAAGACACTGCAGGGACTGTCAGACTCTGAATGAGGCTGAGCCAGCTTTGACCCAGAGTTGGGAAACTCAAAAACCCTAGGTGACTCTGAAGGGCCTGGAGTGAGAAAGTGCCCTGTTTTCTGTGGATGCTCACTCTCCTGACCTGGAGCCCCTCCTTCCTTCCCCTACCAAGAACTTGACCTCCTACTGGCTCCCTCCTCACCACATCCCCATTCCAGGGACTCCAGAGGAGGTGGGGTGGAGGGAGGCAGCCTGGCAGGAAGGGGGAGATGTGCTCAGAGACCTTAGCTCAGCTGAGTGGGAAGCTATGCTTTTCTTAGGAATTTTCTCATCCCTGAGTTCTTTCCAGCTCACTTCATTTGTCTCCTCTCTGCCCAGCCTTTGGCCATCTGTGCACTGATCTGAGGCCAGAGGGAGGGAGGCCAGAGAAGGGAAGGACCCATTAGGGAGTTTACTATGTTCTAGGTTGCCTGGAATACTCTACTATCTCTCATTTAATCCTCCCACAGCCCAGTGAGGTGGATGGTATCAGCTCCACTTGACAGATGATAAAACTGAGGCTCAGAGAGATTAGGTGACTTGCCGCTAAACCTGCCGTGCCCATGTGGCCCAGCCAGGATTCCAGCTCTGGATCAAATGTTTTGTCTATCCTGCTGCTTCAGCCTTTTTTTTTTTGTAATCAATAGACTATACTTATAGAGCAGTTTTAGGTTTACAGAAAAACTGAGCAGAAAGCACAAAGGGTGTCCCCTCTGCCCTTGCAGTTTCCCCTGATGGTAACATCTTGCATTTAGTGTGGTAGGTTTGTAGCGCTGCCTCTTTTCAGAGATGCTGGTTCTACTGCCCTGAACCAGAGCTGGGATTAGAACCTGAATCTGGACCCATGAACCAGGATTGTGAGATAATGGGACAGGGGAAAAGGCCTGACTGCCTTTCGAGATGGGTTGTGAGAGTTTAGCCCAGAATGGGTCTTAATAACACAAGAGGGTGTGTGTTCCAGGGAGGGGCTAGTCTAATCTCCTCCATCATCCGGATCAACTCTGGGAAGAGGGCCAGGCTGAACCTGGCTCTATTGTCCCAGGAAGGGAGACTGGGCTAATACTTCTCCTGTGCTGTTGCCAGAACCGCCCTTCCAGGTTTAGGGTGGGAGATGCAAGGGAGGAGGGGGCTGAAAGCAATTGGAAGAGAGTGTGGAGACCAAGCCCGGGGTAGAGCTGGTAGCCTCAGAAGGCCCCCCTAAGGTCCCTCAAGGGTGACTTTTTTGCCTGAGGAGTAGTGCCCTGGGCATGATGTGCTGTGGGTCAGGACACCTGGGGCCTGGCTGATTCTACTGCCTCCGCCCCATCCCTATATTTTCTTTAGCCTCCTTCCTTTGGGCCCTCTGTCCCAGACTCCAGGAATGCTCCATCCCAACCCAAGGGGGTCTCTGACTCTATGGATATTCCTAGCCTCTGACCCACCATGTATGTGCACACGTGCGTGCGCACACACAAACACACACAGAGACAGTGTTGCTTGTGCATACACAGCTCAAGTGCATTCCTAGAGACATGTGTGCACAAATACACTGACACAGACTTCATATCCTTCCTCTGCCTATTCCAGATTCACACTGGTGCTACGACATTCAAGCCAAGGCCTCCAACTATGCTTGCCTGGGTAAGTATAGCACGTCTTACTGACAGGCCTTTCTGTGTGGTGGGGACTGCCCAAGTCAAAATGAAGACCCAGGGAGGGTGGGAAGGATAAGGGTAATGATGGCTCCTTAGTCAGATATCAGTTCTTCATACACACACACACACATACACATACACACACAGTCCTGGTCCTGAGGAGACAGGGAATGTAGAGTGACCTGAATCGTCCCTGGCATCTCCTGTCACTATCACCAAGAGGATGTCTTCTATCAAATAAATCAGCAGTAGCATCAGATGTAAAGATACATTTTGCTCTTTTTTTTTTTTTTTTTTTAAGTAGGCTCCACGTCCAGTGTAGGGCATGAACTCATAACCCTGAGATCTAGAGTCACATGTTCCACCGACTGAGCCAGCCAGGTGCCCCACATTTTGCTCATATAACAAAAGGAAGAGTTGGGTCTGTTCCAGTGACACCTCTTTGGGTGGACCTGGGAAGTTGTCCTTTGCATTTTCCCCCCAAATTTGATCCATGCCCCCACAGTCTGCTTTCCTCTGGTCTGTACTGTGTTTCAGTGACTGGTGCTGCCCCATTCCCAAGCCTCTATCAACTGGCTACAGGGAATCAGCCTCCTCCAGGTCTGCTTCCCTGCCTCTTAGTCCTCAGATAATGCTTAACATTAGTCAGGCTTTCCTAAGCCCCCTTCCAGGGCACTCCTCTCCACAGCTTCCAAGCACCTTCCCATCCCCCTCCTTGAACTTGAGGAGGTGCTATGTGCCCCTGACTCTCAGCCCACCCTCCCTCCTTGCTCAGGGCCTAGCCAATGGGGTGGAGACTGCAAGAAGAACCGCCAGTCCCCCATCAACATTGTCACTACCGAGGCACAGGTAGACCCAAACCTGGGACTCTTCTCCTTCTCTGGCTATGACAAGAAGCAAAAGTGGAAAGTCCAAAACAATGGGCATTCAGGTGGGTCTCAGGCAGATGGGATAGGGGACCTGGGCAGGCATGGGCACCTGGTCCGGGGACCCTTGAGTTCCAGAAGACTTGGATGGGTGGGCTCCTCCAGGGACGACTAGGTGCAGGTCCACCTTTGCTGAGGAAGGACTGCAAAGCCTAGCAGTGGGAGGGTAGGGGGAAACAGGAAGGGCCTTAGAAAGGAGGGAACACTTCATAGTATTTTCAGTACTTTAATCAGACCGGTCTGCTATGGGAGAAGGGCAGCATTCTAGGAAGAAGGAACAACATGTGCAGAGGCACAGAGGTATGGAGCAGCTTGGGGTGCTCAGGGAACTACGTGTGGCTCCGTGTGCCTGGTGGACAGAGAGCAAAGGTAGGAGGGATCAAAGTCCATCCAGGGTTGGCCAAACTGAACCCAGGGGCAGGTGACCCAGGGCTGAGGACTCTGGACATTGCCTTGAGGACACCAGGGCACCAGGGAGAGGGCTGAATTGCATGTTTGGGATGTGCAGAGGGAGAGGCAGGCAAAGAGGCCAATAAGAGGCCAGAAAAAAATCTGGGCCATATCACCTGTCCCATTCCATCCTATTTCCACAGGCCCAGGCATGTAGCCTACGAAGGGTCAGAGGTAGGAGAGAAGGTTCTGCCTAGGTGGAATTGGGAAGGGCTAGAGGAGGTGGGTGCAAGGACTCTGTCCCCTCTTGTGCCCTCCAGTGATGATATTGCTGGAAGATGAGGCCTCGGTCACTGGAGGAGGATTGGCTGCCCGCTACCGGGCCAAACAGATGCATCTGCACTGGTCAAAGGAGTTGGATAAGGGCTCAGAACACACCCTCAACAAGGTTCGCTATGCCATGGAGGTGAGTGCCCTTTCCTGGGTTGACACCTTTGTTGGGCTCTGGGTGGACCTGCCTGTGGCAAGAAAAGTGGTCCAGCCGCCTCACAGGCCCTCTCTCCATTCCTCTCACTCCCCACCAGATGCACATAGTACATGAGAAAGAGAAGGGGACATCGAGGAGCGAGAAAGAGGCCCAGGATCCCAAAGATGAGATTGCAGTGCTGGCCTTCTTGGTGGAGGTGGGGCCCTCATCCCCCAGGGTCTGAGAGGCTCCTTCTTGGATCCAGAGATCTGCAAGGCAGGAGGGGACTGGGGGGATCCAGACTTCCCCTCTGTTTCTCAGTGACTTCTCTGCCCCCAGGTGGGGAGCCCAGAGCCTCTCAGGGCCTCAGTCCCAGAAGCTGCCTGCCCTCCCCACCACAGTCCAGAAGAATGGGCTGGTGGTCACCCCTGGCTCTCCACATGTCCCTGTCAAGCCCCCTTCTGTTCTGTTCCAGGCCGGATCTGAGGAAAATGATGGCTTCCAGCCTTTGGTGGAGGCGCTGTCTTATATCCCCAGACCCAGTGAGTGGCTGGGGGTGAAGGGAAGAGAGGAGACTTCTTCTTACAAAGGAAGAGCTAGGGTGATGCAGTGGCCTGGGTTCTCAGGGATCCCCTGCTTCTCCCACCAACTGACAGTATCCTCTGTTTCTGCCTCTGCCCCAGAGATGAACACCACAATGAATGACAGCATCAGCCTGTTAGACCTGCTCCCCAAGAAGGAGACACTGAGGCACTACTTCCGCTACCTGGGCTCACTTACCACTCCAGGCTGCGAGGAGAAGGTTGTCTGGACTGTGTTCCAGGAGCGCATTCAGCTCCACAAGGACCAGGTACCTAGGACCCAGCCAAGGGTGTGGCCCCCCACTGCCCAGTTCCCCACACCATTCCTCTGGATCCCCACAGAGGCACCCTGGACTGGGGTGGAGATGGGTCACCAGGGAATCCATAGACATTCCTTGGGGCAGACAAGACAGGTCTGGCCTATCCCATCCCTGGTTTGAGGGCTGGAGGGGAGGCTATGGCAGAGGAGGTCAGAAAAGGCTCCCATGCTGCCCGCTGTAAGTAGGTGGGAGTTGTCCAGCTGAGGGCAGGGAACCAATGTCCTGAGGAAAGGGATCAGCATGGGGGAGGGTCCAAGGCTGGCCAGGAGCAGCTGAGAGAGGGTCAGGATAGCCACAGTAGGAACAAGTCCATTCATTCAACAGATGGTGCTCGAATCCTTATAACACACTAGGCTCTAGGGATAGAGCAGTGAACCAAAGGGCCCAAATCCCTGCTCTAGTGATACTTGCATTGCAGAACAGTGGTTCTCAAAGAGTGGTCCCTGGACCAGTGGCATCAACATCATCTGGGAACTTGCTCAACATTCACATTCTTGGGCCTCACCCCAGTCCTACAGAATCAGAAACTGTGTGGGCGGGGCCTGGCAAAGTGGGGCCCAGCAAGCATCCCCCCTTCCTCGCCCCCAGCTGTGATACTACTGCACACTGAAATCTGAGACCCACTGTTCTATAGTAGCAGTGATAATACAGCAGTGATCAGTGACTGTGGGGCTGCAAAACGGTGAGCTGTATGTCCTTAGCTTCCCAGCTAAGTGAAGCTAATAGGAACTAAGCCGCCACCAGTGCCAAGTAGTCTATATCCCCTTTTTCTTTTCATCTGCACAAAACCCTGAGAGTTAGAGATTCTGAGCCTCCTTATTAGTGAGGGCTCAGAGAAGCAAGGTTACTGGCCTGGGGTCACACAGCAGGAAATGTAGCTATGCTTGCTCCCTGCTTCCTGTTGAGCCCTGCCCCTTCCACAGATCGCTGCGTTCTCCACGAAGCTCTACTACGACTCGGAGCAGAAACTGAAAATGACAGATAATGTCAGGCCACTGCAGCTCCAGGGACAGCGCCTGGTGTTCAAGTCTCAGGCCCCAGGACAGCTGCTGCCCTTACCCTTGCCAACCCTGCTGGTCCCCATGCTCACCTGTCTGTTGGCTGGCTTCCTTGCATGATAGCTCACTTCTGGACACTTGACCTCTGCTCTCATCCCATAGAGGCCTGGGGCTTCCATTCCTCAGGCTTCCTAGCTTGGATTTTGATGATGATTAAACAGATATATTTTTGGAGAAGCCTTTCTCAGGTCTATTTTTAGTTTCCATGACTGTCTCTGTTCTGTTCCCTTCAACCCACCGCCATTCCAGGGTAGGAGCCTTAAGGCCTGGATATTTCTTCTACGCAAGGACCATGGGGCATCCCCTCCTACCTTTTGCCCCCCTCCCACCTTTTTTGAACTCTCTGTCTGCATCCCATTTGGAGAGATGCAAAGATAGCTCTGAGTTCCAATACAGCGAAAGCCAGAAAAATTCTGGGAACCTGGGTGGCTCAGTTGGTTACACTTTTGACTCTTGATTTCGGCTCAGGTCATGATCTCACAGTTTGTGAGATCAAGCCCTGTGTCAGGCTCTATGCTGACAGTATGGAGGCTGCTTGGGATTCTCTCTGTCCCTCTTTCTGCCTCTCCCCCTCCTCCATTTCCTGCTCTCTCTTAAAATAAATTTTTAAAAAGAAAAGAAAAGAAAGAAAAGAAAACCAGAGAAGTTCCAATCCAGCCTCTTCATTGTATAATGGGGGAAGCTGAGGCTCAGAAAGGAGAGGAGAATACGTGGAGGCCACAGAGGGGGCTCTGGCAGAAGTGGCTCAGGATCCAGCCTAGCACTTTCTCCTCTGTACTAGGGGTGGAGAGTGCAGGTTGTGTGTGGTACAGCCTAGGCAAGGTAGGTGGGAGGGGGTTCATTTATTTGTCCAAATATTTCTTGAGCATCTATGTTTTAGGCACTGGGGATGTGGCAGGGAAGACAGACAATAAATGCCTGCCTGCCCTCCTGGAGTCCACAGTCTAGTTAGAGTCACTATAAATAAAATATACACACTGTACATGTATCAGAAGGCAGCAAGAGCTATGGAGAAAGATACACCAGGAAGGGAAGGTCGTTAGGGAAGGTCTCCGCAGACAGAGGCAGACTTTCCATCAGGAAGCCAGCAGGTATTCATGTGTGGAGGGGAGGGTGCCTGTCAGAGGAACAGGATGGAGACCAGCCAGCAGGAGTGGAGTGAGGGAGGGAGAAACTGTGTTAAGAGAGCTGGAGGGAGAGGGGGGAGGGGGAGGAAGGGGGGAGGAGAAAGGGGGAAAAGGGAGAGGTCAGTTGTGTGGGGGGCAGGAGGGGCTTGCACTAAGACATTATAAGGATGTTGGTTTTGAATGTGAAAGAGCTGGGAGCCCCTAGAGACAGCTAGCTAGAGCCTGATGTGCTTCATTGGGAAACAGCTAAGGGGTGATGAGTGAGGGGAGGCTGCTGCAGGGATCCAGGAGCTGATGGATCACAGGTCTTTGAACACTTTGCAAGTGAGACCAGGAAGAGGCAGGTATGGGCGGAAGGGCCCAGAAAACTGGAGGAGAAGGAAATAAGGGCCCCATGGACAGGTCCCAAGTCGGCAACCCAGAGTTAAGGGGCCCCAGGCTCTGGGATCTCATCATCTAGGGCAGGGCTGGATTTTGGAGGAGCATGAGGGTGGGGGAAGGGGAGGAGAAGGGGCCTTGCTAGGTAAAGAGGAGGCCAGGGCCATGTCTGTGGGGACAACCTCTCTAACAGTTCCATCTGTACACGGTGAACTTCCCCGCAGGAAGACATGCGAGCTAGTCAGGCACTCAAGGGATTCCATTATGCGATGCTAGAAGCCCTGGCAGGCATACTGTCGCTCTCTGAAGGGGAGCTGGTTGGCAGAGGTGACCTCTAAGCCCTCTGCCGCCCTGACACCCTCAGAGCCCCTGACTGACCACTCCCAGCAGAGCCTGCCGAGAGGGAGAAGCCTCCCCTCCCCTTTCCTTTCGTGACCAAGAATAAGCACCCCTCTCCCTTCACCAGTGACCACACAGCCGTGGGGGTGGTGTTATGGTCACCATGACAACAGCAGGTGGCGTGTGTCAGCAGGGGGTGTGTGGGCACCAAACCTGTTCTTTTTGGTTCCTGGTGCAGCCTGTGGGGGATCTGAGATTTTTTGTACCCGCCCCCTCCCACCCAAGGCTCAGGGCTCTCAGAAATCCAAACTCCCCCCCTCCCCAATAAAGCCCCACCCCTATCCCTGCCCTCAAGGCAGGATTCAGTAAAAAACAGGGCAGCAGAACCCGGAAGTCCCAACTCTCTCCAAGGGACTTAAAGGAACCCCTGCGGAAGGCATGTGACCCTCTCCTGTCCCCCTGACCCCACAATAATAAACCTGGCCAGTGGAGGACAGAATCAGCACAGCTTGTTCAGGTCCCAGGGCTCAAGCCTCTCCCCTGACTTCCCCTGCGTGCTTAAAGCTGAGTAGGTGCCGTCAGCACATGATTCATAGCAAGGTCATTCCCAGCCAGTTACTGCAGGAGCCATTCCTGGAATTAGCCCCCATATCCTGGAGGTTGAGATTGACAGGCAATCCCTCTTGTGGGGTGTGTGTTCTTGAGAGCCTCCTCTTCTGAGCAAATTCAATCCCTCCATGCTGCCCCACCACCACCCTGGGCAGATCCCTTTCTAGAGAGGCCACTCTAAGTTCCTTGTGCCCAACCCAGACTGGCTTCTGACACAACGTGGCCAGAGATGATAGGGGTCACCAGGGGCAACCTTATTCAGAAAGAGAGTCCTGCCTGCCTTCCCCACAGCCCTGCTTTCATTTACTTCTGATGCTCCTCAGTCATTGCATCAGGCATACAGTGTGTACACACACACACACACACACACACACACATGCACACTCTTCACTGCCGCTGGCCAGGCCTGAGGAAGGCTCAGTGCCTGACAGTTTTGGTCAGCACCTGACTTCTTTGAGGTTACTGGCTCCGAGCACAGACCATGATTCACATTCATCCAATGCCTGCTGAGGGCCAGACATGGACCTCTCTACAATCCTTGTAAAGGGTGGCGTTATTTCTTTGTTGCACAGATAAGGATGCTGAAGCACGGAGAGGGGTTAGGAGACCTGTCAGAATTTGGGGTCACTACTCTGCACCTCCTTGGTTCCCACTGCCACTTTTGGCCTGTGGCAGTTCCCAGAGAGACAGATCTTTGGATCGGGGGTAGGGTGGGGTCTGTAGCACCCTGTCCCACCCTGTCTCCCTTGGCTGCTCTGTATCCCTGATGGCTCTTCTCTCTGGCCTCCCTCTCTGGCCCCGTTTAGGTTTGGCATCTGGGTGGAAGCCAGGGGCTAAAAATACTCCCCATGTGTTTAGATGATTCTTGGAAAATAAACTTCCCCATCTTGGCTCTCAGTTTGCACACTTGCTGGTCCTGCTTCCTGTGCTCTGATCTGACAGTGCCTGGAGTATATGGGGGGGTGGGCGGTGGGCGGGTGGGGAAAGTAGAAGGGTCTATAGGGGCCCAGCATCATGGGCGGTGGTGAAGTGAGCATGCACATGCATACCTGTATGCAAAAAGGTCACCATGTCACAAAACTCTAGGGGTGCCTATATGGAGACCACATTGTGAATAGTATCCCCGTGTGGTGGGACCACCCTGAGGCTCTGTGCTTATGTGTGGGAAGAGGCAGGGAAGCTGGTGGCCTTGCAGGCCTGGGAACAGGGCTCCCATGTTTCTGGGCCTGTTTATCCATCTACAAAATGGGCCAAGCTTGACCCTTCCATCTAACTGGGCCTAGCTATCTTCAGGCTCCTGCTGGTGACCTTGGGAGGAAAGCCAGGCCCATCTCTGTGGGTGGGGCGCTGCTCCTGCACCTTGAATTACACATCTAGCAGGCTATGTTTGTTTATCTGAGTAGGGACAAAGGCATTATCTCCTCTAGGGACTAAGGACATGTCCCTGGGCCCAGGCAGCCCTGGGGAGGGGCTTCCTTTGGAGGACAGCTACAGGACAGACAAGTCACAAGCCAGTTCCTTCCTCTGAGCCTTAGCACCAGCTGAGAATGGACACGTGGAAGGCTCTTCACATTCCAAGTGTTGGCTGCTGCAAGGCCTGGGAGGAGAGGGAGAGGGCCAGGGGACAGGGAAGGGACAAAGGTACATTTTGATCTTTCAACAAACACTATTATTTCCTCTGTGCCAAGGACTGAGGATTCAGGTAAAAAAAAACCAGTCTGTGCTCTTTCCCCAGGACTTCTGACCCAAGGGCAGACACATAGGGCACAGCAGTACCAGGTCTACAAAATACAGGCATAGACACATGGGAGCATGGGCCCCAGAGCCACACAGATTTAGATTGTAGTCCTCTTCCACAGCTGTGAAAGGCAAGTGAGAAGCCTTTGGTAACTTCATTCACCTACCTTTCTTTCTTCTTTCTTTCTTTCTTTCTTCTTTCTTTCTTTTCTTCTTCTTTCTTTCTTCTTTCTTCTCTTTTAGGTTTATTTATTTTGAGAGGGAGTGAGAGAAGGTGAGTGGGGCAGGGGCAAAGAGAGAGGGAGAGAGAGAGAATTCCAAGCAGGATCCTCACTGCCAGCGCAGAGCTTGATACAGGGCTCAAACTCACTAACAGCAAGATCATGAACTGAGTTGAAATCAAGAGTCAGATGCTTAACCAACTGAGCCACCCAGGCGACCCATTAATTCATCTTTCTGAGCCTCCATTTCCTCATCTGTAAAATGGGCATGATGATGATTTACTTCATAAGGTCAGTGTAAAGATGAAACAAGATGCCTGGCCAAGAGTTTGTATTCAATAATTTGTAGTTATCATTATGATTGTTTTTATTAGAGCACTGAAGGATGGGTAGGACCTACAGACAGAGAGAAACTGACCACTTCCAGAGATGGGAGTAGGGAAGAATATGTGGAGGTCAGGATTCTGAGGGGTGATGCATAGATTTGCCCCTGTGGTAAGGAGTAGGTATGAGATGGGCTGGCAGTCCTACTATGGAAGGGAGAAACTGTAAGACCCCTCCAGGGGTCCACTTCTCCACTCAGACACCCTGATGTCCCCCTCCTAGCACTCCACCCCACCCATACACAGAGCAGTCCACTGAGGCAGGCCCCCCAGCCTGACCTTTGCCCAGAGTTCACCAAGGTCACTCAGAACAACAGAGAGAGACAAGAGGGGGAGGCCAACTGAGGCCCAGCCTGCTCTGCAGCTCTCATGTTCCTGCCTTATTGGGTGGTGGTCCAGGTTAGAGTTTGGCTGAGACTATCCAAGGCCCCTGCCGCTTTCCTGCTGTGGGATCCATTTCATTTTCCTCTGGTCCTTCCTCAGGAGCAGCAGGATTACCACATTTGCCCTCTGATGGGTCCTTTTCTCCACTGCTGGTTCTGTCCCTGGCCATCTGCCAGTACACCTATTACACTGTCTGGATTTGCTGCAGGCTTCCCCCAGCTTATGGTCTGTACCCACCCAGTATTGCCTGATAAATTTGAATTTCAGATAAACACTTTTTTTTTTTTTAGTGTATCTCCAAAATTGCATGGGGCATACTTATACTAAAACATTATGTTGTTTAGCTGCATAAGCATCTTGATTTTGTATTTACCAGATGTAGTGACCCTACCCTCATTCCATCTATGTCAGGGAAACTGAGGCCAAGAGGAAGGGCAGACAAAAGGAGGGGTCAGAGACCAAGGCAGCCACCACTTCCTCCTTGGCCATCTCCTCTCCCTCCCACTGGCCACACCCTCCAGGAACTGATAGCACACTGGTTGAGGGGTTTTCCCCTTCCCTGCCTGGTATTGGGTTCCCTGTTGGAAGGGCAGCTGGGTACACTTTGCAGCAATGGACTTCCTCCCCACAGTTTTCCAAAGACTTGGGAGAGGCCAGTGCCAAGGCCTCATTCCTTCTCCTTTGGCCTCTGCTTGACTCCCGCTTCCCTGAGCTGGAGGGCCAGTGTCCCTTCCTGCAGCCCCGCCACCATCACACCAGCCACCTCTTGAGGAAGGGAGCCCTCAGGCAGCGTCTGGCCGCCGTGTCCAGGTGGGGTCAGAAGGGGCTGGGTGCCAGGGTTTTATTTACAAACTGAGGAGAGACTCAAGAGGTGCAGAACACTGCGGGCGTCGGAGTGCTTATTGGCGTCACAGCCTGGAGTACAGGAAGAGGACCCAGACACCAGTCAGCAGCTGAGTTCCCTCTGTCCATCAGACACCCTTCCTCCCATTCCTTTCGCCTTGTAATCACCCTGATCTGTTTTCCTACCTTCAGCTATCATTATCTGCATGCCAGGCCCTTTGTAAGGTACTTTACATCCACTATCCCATTGAATCCTGACAGCAATCTTTAGAGCAAGAGCTCCCACTGGCACAGCCTCTTCAGGGCAGCAGGCATTTCCATCCGTTTGTAGTGGATGATGTGCTGCCCAGCTCAGAGCCCTAGGAACGGCTTGTCCCAGCAGTGAGCACTGTCAGAGTGTGGATGCCTTTAGTTGTCAGCCTCTCTAGGGGAAGGAAGCCCCTTCACTCCAGGTCACACTCCTTTCTGCAGCAGCCTCTAGCCAAAAACCGATCAGCATGGGGGGATGAAGAGTTAGCCCAATTCGAGGTGACTCCAAGGGACCATTCCAGCTCCAGAGCTCTTGGTGGGGCCAGCCAAGGTCACCACCGGGCCTGTGTGGCAGCTCCATCCCTCCCTTATCCTACCCTGCTTCCTTTGCTCTCTGCCACAGGTGTTGGAAGGTCCTAGAGGCACTTCTTAATAAACATCTTGTACACTGAACTCTGTCAGCTTCCTGGGGAAGCCAACCTGTGGGGCAGTTTGGGCTCATCAGTGCCCCAATGGCATAGAGCACATAGTAGACTTTCAATCAATACTGGATTGGAAGAACCCAGGCACAGGCATTGCTAGTCCTGACTCTACGCAAATAACAGTATACTAATAGCAGCTAATATTTATTCAGGTAAAACTATTTGACATGCTTTATGTCTCAATCCTTAAAACAAGCTTCTGAGATGTGCATTTCTATTTTCTCCATTTTCAGAGGAGGGAACGAAATGCAAGGGACCCATGAGTGGCAAGTGGTACAGTGGTGCTGGGACTTGGACCCATACAATTTGGTACTCATGCCCACCCTTGGATCATCACCATGCTCTGCCATTTTTCTGAAGGAAACTGAGGTTTAGAGAGGTAAAGGGACTTGCCCCTGCCAGCCAATGGGTGGCTGCCAGATCTACAAACTCTACGGTCTGCGCTGCTTCCCTTGAACTGGTTGCTGCTGGCCTGGAAGTGCTTCCAGGGAAGCTTGAATTTAGAAGTCACTAGCCAGCCCGAGACATGTTGTTCCCTAGACCTGAACGCTATCCCCTGCCCCTCCCTACTTGTGTTTTTCTCGTGAGGTTAACACGCCAACCAAAACCCAGCTCAAAAGGGACTCCTTTGTGAAGCCCTCCTCAATGTCTGCTCTCCACCTTCTTCCCCACCAAGATCTCCTGAAGGAAGAAGATTTGAAGGGTCGCAGCCTCTTAGCCATCAGAGTATGGAAGTGCCACACCTTGGCTGGCCACACAAAGCGGGGCAGGCAGCAGATGTTTGCAGGATGAATGAATTTAAAAAAATGATAGCAAAACACAGAATTAGCAGGCACCATTCCAGGGCTGGAACTAAATATTTACCTTGCCCACGGGGCAATCCTGAGAGATAAGCCAGGTTTTCCAAGCTCTATTTATGCTGACTTTCCTTCTGTGACTGACACAATCAGCCTGGTTTTGTTACAGTTTGAACAGCTGTTTCCACATGTAGGGCCTGGGCGTAGGAGATACTTGATTCTGGGCTTTCACTGTTCCCCAACATCGTGTGTCCTCCTCATGGTATTTGCTTCCCAATCCTTGGCCCGAGGTGACACTGCCCCTCCAATCTGTGAGCCTGGACTGGCCACAGTCTCCATAAGTGAGTGAATTGGGCCTTTACTCTAGTTTAAGTTGTGGGTTCATGCACAGCCACAGGGTTAACAGCTTTATCAGGAGCTGCTTGGAGTATGTAGGACAGATTTGCCAGGGTCTACTGCCTGAGTGGTCACCTGGGAGACACCTCTTAAGGGAAAGGGGTTGGCTGTGATATGATGGGTCCAAGTAAAGGGTCATAGGGGAGGAGGACTTGGAGTTCAGTGTGGCATTTATGAGTCAACCTCTGGGATTCACACTGGAGTCTGTTAGAAAGAAAACCTCAGGCCCAAAATGGAGTCACTTATGTTAAGAGCCCAATGTCAGCAAACCAAGACTTAATATCTAACCTAACTGCAGTTTCAGGTCCCCCTAGGAATGTAACCTTTAGCCAGTCAACCTGAAATTTCCTGGTCAGCACTAGGAAATTTACTGATAGACCCCTTCCATTGCCCTTAGGAGGGTGACCTCGCCTAAAACAATGCTTTTTTTTTTTTTTTTTCTTTTTGCTAATAATTTCCTTTTTTCTGTGCCCTGTCTGCCTTTAAAACCCTTTTCTTTCCTGCAGCTCCACGGAGCTCCCTTCTACTTGCTAGATGAGATGTTGCCTGATTTATGAATCAATTAATAAAGCTAGTTAGATCTTTAAAGCTTACTTGGTTGAATTCTTGTTATTCAACAGGTCATAAAAGTTATGGACGTGGCATATGAAAATGGAAAGAGCAATCTCATCTAAACAAAATGGAAAGAGCAATCTCATCTAAACACTAACACTGCTTGTGGGGGCCAGGCAGCTCTGATTTGGGATCAGGCAGCTGATTTGGCAGCTCTGATTAAGGGCCTAGTGAGCAACTCTGCCCCTGGTTTTCACTCTGTGAGGGGACATTTGGGGGAGGAAGTGGTAGTTTTGCATGAGGGGACCAGAGATTGGATGTTCCTGCTCAAGGGACACCACATGACAAGCTGAAAGGATTAGTTTAAGACATACTTGAGGGGCACCTGGGAGGCTCAGTCAGGCGTCTGACGTCGGCTCAGGTCATGATCTCACGGTTCTTAGGTTCGAGCCCCACGTCAGGCTCTGTGCTGACAGCTCAGAGCTTGGAGCCTGCTTCAGATTCTGTGTCTCCTTCTCTTTGCCCCTCCCCTGCTCATACTCTGTTTCTCTCTCTCTTCCTCTCTCAAAAATAAATACTAACAAATTTGTGTGTGTATACCTATATAGATATAGATGATATAGACAGATGATACAGATATAGATAGAGATATAGATAGAGATAGAGATAGAGATATAGATGATATACTTGAGATACCCTCTAGAGGCTGCCTTCAACATGTACATGGGGAGTGGGACTTTATGGGGATAAGAGTAAGGTCCAGGGAAACCCGTGTAATCACAGGGAGTAACCATTCACTGAGCCTGAGGCTGCTGTGGCCAGGCCAGCACAGCCGGCATATAAGCAGATTCATGAGGCGCTGCAGTGTGGAATCTGGTGATAGTTCCAGTTCAGGGAGGGGGCCTGTGCTCTAGATGAGGAAAAGGTTTTCCACAACGGACTATCAATGCAAACAGGGTAACAGATGAAATGTTTCATCCAAGCCTTTGCCAGGCACAGTGCCCAAGCTGCTACCTCCAGAAAGGTGTTACCTAGGCAGTGTAGCAGTTCCCTGACCTCAAATTTCTTTTTCTTTCTTTAAAAAAATTTTTTTAATTTATTTTTGAAAGAGACAGAGACAGTGTGAGCAAGGGAAGGGCAGAGAGAGAGAGGGAGAGAATCCCAAGCAGGCTCCACAAAGCACAGAGCCTGATGCAAGGGCTCAAAGCCACAAAACTGTGTGATCATGACCTGAACTAAAATGCTAAACTGACTGGGCCACCCAGGTGCCCCTCAATGTTCTTTTCAAGTAAGTAATGGAGTTTAGACTTCACTCCAAATTTATAGTGATTATTTCCTTAGAGTCCACACTAGGCATGCTTCTCTCTCTCTCCCTTCCTTCTTTGCTTTCTCTTCCTTCCTGTTCTCTCTCTCTCCACTTCTCTCTTCCTTGCTCTTTCTTTTTTGACATAGGTTTCCCTCACTATCCAAAAGTAGAGCATTTCTATGAAACCTCCCATAAACTGAAGTGTTGTAAAGTGAAGAGTATCCCCCACTTTCTGAAAGTTCATGTTGTGCCACTTAGCTTTCATGAAAGATCTATATTAGTATGGTAGTGGCTTTTTTCAGAAAAGTGAAAATCCTCTTTGGATTTCTTTCAGTTAGTGAGAACAGGTACTAATGTAGGTTGTCTGTAAAAGTGAAGTGCGATAATGTGAGCTTTCAGAAAGTGGGGGGATACCTGTATCCATTTTGGATTGGGGTCTAGCATTTCCATCATCATGGAAGAGGATAGAAAATTAAAGTTGGGCTCATAAACCCTGGGGGAAAAGACAATGGGCTGCCTCTTTGGGGCTCACCATAGCCCCAGTCGAATGGAAGGCAGCTGAGGAGTTGGCCTGCTGTGTGATGAGCCTGCCATGGTGGTTGGATAGACATGTGGTATTTGGTTTAGGCCCAGGCTTACAGGGACAAACACCTGGGTAGAATGGTTAGGCTCAATTGTTCTCCCTCCCTTCCCGGGAAAGGCCAGGAAGGAAAAGGCCCCAGTTTAAGGGAGGAGGCATTGTCCTCAGTGGTTAAGCATCATCAGGTAGCCCGGTTTGGCAGGGGGCCAGTAGGGAGCACAGGAATCTCATGGCTGCTATAGCTGGTGGCTGGCTTCCCAAGAATAGCTCATTCAATTCTCATCTTTCCTATCCTGCCTCTGGTACCATCACATCCCTGTTAAATGCCTGATATTTTCAGACAGTTCAAAGTTCAGTTTGGAGCTACAGGCCTTGAGTTGACCCAGAGTCCTTTTTTCCTCCCTCCCCAGTCCCACTTCCCCTCCTACGCCCTCCTTCCTCCTTCTGTCCAGCTCCCAAGGCCCCTGGGCCACCAGAAGTGGAGATAACAAACCTAGGATGTTAAGAGTCAGTTAAGAGTCACTTCATGGCTGTTTGCTCCCAAGAGTTTTTATCTTCCAGGAACAGGAGGAGGAGGCTGTTCTCAGGACATCCACTTCCTCTCCTTATGTAACAATAATACTTCATATTTGCATAAGTGTTATCTGTTATAAAATGGTTTCACATTACCTTTTTTTTTTTTAAAGTTTATTCACTTATGTAAGTAATCTCTATACCTAACATGGGGCTCGAACCCACGACCCTGAGATTGAGTCATGTGCTCTTCTTTCTGATTGAGCCAGCCAGGCACTCCATCACATTCTCTTTTTCATTCAGTGCTTACCACAACACTATAGAGTAGTCAGGGTCATGGCAACCCTAATCCTTCATCAAAGAAGCCCACTGGCGGAGTTTGGAGAACTGGGTTGGTGAGCCTCGGAGATGTGAGGGGAGTGGGGTGTCTGGAGAGGGCATGAAAGCACCACACCTTTTCCCACATACCTTGTCCTATGTATCTAAGCTGTTCCTGAGCTGTATATTTTTGTAATAAGTAATCCAGTTGGGGAGAAAAAAAGGCAGCCATGCGGGTTCAGAGTGCTTGACCATCTTGCCAGAGCTTAAGTGGTGGATGACAGACTCCAGCCTAAGCACAAGTGAGGTATGGAATAGAAGCAGCCAGAGTAACCTGAGTTTGAAAGCAGCTCAGAAATGTTCCATGTGTGGGACACTTTGGACAAAAGACTTAATTTTATTTAGTCTCGGTTTCCTCATCCATAGAAAGGGATGATAATGCATCCCTCACAGAGCTGTGGTGAGCATTTAATAATGAATGAGGCATGCATAGCATGGGATTTGGTAAGTAGGAGATGTCCACTCAATGTCTGAGCACCCCTTCTAACTGTTCTGGTTCCAAGTGCCAGACTATCCTTTATGCCATGTAGTAGATACTCAATAAACATTTGATGTATGAATGATAAACTCTCCCTTCCCCAACTCTCCCGAAGTGAGAGGATGTTTATTTACAGCTGCAAGCAACAAGGAGTGGCAACAGTGTTTCTTCAGCTGACACAATGGAAAGTCATAGGCCCTGGGGCTGCCTCCTTGTGGATACCCAGCCACGGGCACCAGGTGCTACCTGTGGTTTCTGCAGGGAGGGAGGCAAGACTTCACTCTAATTCCTGGCTGTCTTTTCCTGCCCAGATGTCCTGAGAGTAACAAAATGGCTTTGGAGAGATCCACCCTGAGGCCACAGTGATTTCCAGACCAAATGGAAATCTTGTTGCTTGGGACAATTCTCTGGGAGCTCCTCCAGCACTGCATGACAATTTTCTGTATGTTGAGAGGCCAAAGGTGCTTTAATGGGCGTCTGACCCCACACATTAGAGCACTCACAAGTTGCTCAAACAGTACCCTACCTCCCCCCTCACTTTAACCTGAGCAACTCCAACCTCACCTGCTCTAGCCACCAGTCCTTCAGATAAAATGCAGTTGTAAGGCTCCAGGCCCAATGTTCCAAATTAAAAGTTGAAGACCACTGACTTAACACAACCCTTTCATTATTCACAAAGGTGAATAGGAACTGAGGTGCAAAGGAACAGGTGACCTGTTCAAGAGAATACAATTCTTTTTTTTTTTTTTTTTTTTTTTTTTAAGCAGGCTCCATGCCCAGTGTGGAGCCCAATGCCAGGCTTAAACTCACATCCTGGGATTATAACCTGAGCTGAAATCAAGAGTCGGATGCTTAACTAAGCCACCCAGGCGCCCCCATACAATCCTTCAAGGAGCAAACAGACTAGATTTCTAGTTCATTGCTTTCTGTGGTGGCAGCTAAGATGACTGCCCTGAACTTGAGGCTATAGCAGCCTTTGGTAACCATAGGTATCTCCTGATGCATTCTGGGAGGCTCTCTGCTGATCACCAACCTGAAGTCCCCTTCCTTCTACTTGACCTATAAACCCACTGAGCACTGGGGTTTAGCCATCAGTAGCAGAGGATCCTGCTGAAGAGAATTAAAGAAGCCTGCTTCTGTGGCCCCCAAAAGCCTTAGATGCCCTCACCAGCTCACTCTCCTTTTTTGGGCCTCCTCTCCTCCCATTCTCGAGGCCACACTCAGCTCCTCTCTCAGCTTGCCTTCTTCCTTTCCAAAGCTCTTCTAGTTTTTCTCCCACCTCTTGACTGATTCCATTTTTTCTTCCACTTACTGGTTGGAGTACCATAAGCCCAGCACCCTTCTGTGTTCCTCTTGGGCTTGCGGTAAGGTTCAAAGTTCATTATGAACAGAAATGTCAGCAAAAGGGGATTGTGTGTATGAAAAAGAGAGTTAAATTATGGCAAACAAAAACTGTTTGCCATAAAATGGTCTAGGGGGGCCTGGGTGGCTCAGCCAGTTAAGCTGGACTCCTGATATTGGCTCAGGTCGTGATCTCTTGGATGGGAGATAGAGCCCTGTGCTGGCACAGAGCCCGCTTTGGATTCTCTTTCTCCTCTCTCCCCCCCCCCCCCCCCCCCCACTGCCCCTCCCTTCTCTCAAAATAAACATTAAAAAAATCAATAAAATGGTCTAAATGTAGTGTGTACTTATGTAAACCATATGAAAATGTTTTGCAACCATACCAAAAACGTGGCATCGTGAAACTTTTATAACTGGTCTGATCTTCAAAGGCTTTCACAACATGGTTCCTGTTATCTTCTACCATGCTCCCCAAGCACCTTTAGCTCAGCCTACAGGTCTACATATCTCTGCTTCTTTGTCTAGACTGCCAGACTGTTTTGCACACTTCTGATAAAATCTTGCTCTTGCTTCATGGCACAGCTCACTTCCCTTTCCCATTTGGTTTTTCCAAAGTACTTTGTCAATAGCCTACTGTTTAGTGTCCTCAAGTCAGCACTTCATCAAAGACAATTATATGCAGGGACCTTTGGTTAATTACTATTACTCCTCCTTGCATGTGTGCATGTGCGCATGTACAGATCATCATTCCCTAATTAGACTGAATACTGATTCATTCCCTGGAACAGTGGTTTCCGTAAATGACCAATCTGAAGACCAGTGCAAACTGGCTGGTTGTAAAACATTCTCTCTTGAGGAACTTCTTAAAATGCAGATTCTTGGACTGCATGGGAGAAGATCTCATAAATCTTACTGTAGAGTGATATGGAACACAGGTTTAATAAGACAATGATGGGATCATCACTTTAAACAAGCTTCTAGTTGATTTTGATGATACTGATGAATTGCCAGATTGGGAACTGCTGCCCTAGAAAACTTAGCACAGAGCTCTATACCTAGAACGTGCTTACATGTTGTTAGCTTCATGCCTCTGGACTGCTAATGAACTTGATCATAACATTACTTTTACAGTATTTACCTGTGTTCTGTTTCCCTAAATGAGGAAAGAATATTGAGTACCTAATATGTGTCAGATTCTGTGCTTATTAACATAGATTATCTACTCCTTATAATAACCTTTTGAAGTGAAGTGGTGTTCTCATCGGGCATGAAAATTTGAGCACCTAAGGAACTTTTTAGTGCACAGCTGTTATAATAGCAGAGCTACAATCTGACTTCTAATTTTTTTATTTATTTTGAGAGAGAGAGAGAGAGCACACATGGGGGAGGGGCAGAGAGAGAGGAAGAGAGAATCCCAAGCAGGCTTCTTGCTGATAATGTGGAGCCCGATGTGGGATTCGATCCCACAAGCCATGAGCTCATGACCTGCACCAAAATCAAGAGTGGGACTTTCATCTGGGTTGCCCAGGCACCCCTACAATCTGACTTCTGATTTAAATCCATAACCGTCTGACTTACAGAGGGCATGTACCTATGGCTTGTATCTGGCTTGCAGATACGCTTTATTTGAACAGTACAATGTCTACAATTTTTTAAAAACTGCCAACATTTCTAAATTGGGTATTTTGCATTAATATCTGGATTTCTGGTTTCTCTTTGGGGGAAAAAAAGATATGGTAACATTGGAGCCCACATTCCTGCATGGCAACAATCAAAGGGAGCCTTTAGATGGATGTGCATCCTAGAACCCACCTTAGTCCCTACCAGTCCCCATTCTCATCCATGGCTGAACCCGCTTCTCTCACACTCTGTTCCCAAACCTGGTCCCTACAGGCCTCTGAGTCTGCAATTCTTGGACTCTTATTTACTATCTTGCTTCCCCATTGTTCAGGAAGTTTGGCAAACCTAAAGACATCCTATTTTTATTTGCTCTGTCTTGTATGAGTCTCTGATCATAGGGGTGTATTCTGGATTTTGTGATGTCAATACTAGGGAATCTACAGATACATCATCAAGGGAACTGGAATCTCTTTTCCCTAAGCTAATATTCTGGCTCTGGCCTAGTAAAATCCTATATACAACCTTTAAAATAGTTGGGGAAATGTGGCAATTCATCAGTTTGCTTCAATTCAGTAATGTCTACATTTGAGAAAGGAGCCCACAGAGAGCAATGCCACCATGTGGTGGAGAGATTTTTATGTAGAAATGCTACCTTCAGTCAGAGAGACTGGAAGGCTGACGACCTCTCTCAATTTATTTATTTATTTATTTATTTATTTATTTATTTATTTATTTATTTTAATGTTTTATTTATTTTTGAGACATAGAGAGACAGAGCATGAACAGGGGAGGGGCAGAGAGAGAGGGAGACACAGAATCCGAAGCAGGCTCCAGGCTCCAAGCTGTCAGCACAGAGCCCGACGCGGGGCTTGAACTCACAAACCATGAGATCATGACCTGAGCTGAAGTTGGACGCTTAACCGACTGAGCCACCCAGGCACCCCAAAGACCTCTCTCAATTTAAAGGGCCACTCAGAAACTAGAAACAGAGACACAGACTGGCGCTTTAGGAACTGTGTTTTAGTGTTGATGACTTTCTGGATCCTTTTTCTGTTTGTCTCCTTAAACAAGCTACCACTGCTGCTGATTCAACATGTTTCATCTATACATTTTTAATGTGTATTCCTGTTATTGAGAATGTGAGCAAAGAGCTATTAAATTCTTTTAGCATTAGTATAGCAAGAGTCAAAACAAAACAAAACAAATCTTTTTACAAAACATGATTGAATCTCATGGGGGTAGGATTTCACATTCAATGAGCACTTACCAAGAAACTGCCAGGCTTTTATACACTTCATTTACTTAAGATAAGGCTGAGAGGTACGCAGTCTATTTTTAAAGATAAACAAACAGGGACTGAGGGTGAAGAACCCACAGCCCTAAATCTTCAACTCTTCTCAATACTGCCAATTGCTTCCCTGGAGGGCTCCCAGAGAGACAACCAGGGACATCCTTGGTTTCTCAGCATCCCCTAGAAACCCAGGATCATTTCAAGGTATTATTCAATGAGAAGTCTTCCTCTTCACCTCAACTCCTAATCTGCAAGAAAACTATCATTAAGGCCTCCTACATCAATTCTCCATTCACCACCAACTCTGCAGCCCCCGCCTGTCCACACTGCCCAATGCCTTCCAAACAGTTTCCTAACAGGGATGTGAGCAAAGTTTAAATCAATTCAGCTGGCCACTGCAGGTATCTTGTTCTACCTTCAATAGTTTCCATTCTCTCAGAGATGGAGCATCCACTCTATAAGTCAGGTACGTATTATTCGAGTAGGAGAATTAAATAGGGTCACAGAGAGAAAAGGCTGAAGAATTTGACTTTTTTCTTTACTTGTATAGAGGAAAACCAGCACATAGATGCATCCACAGTATTTAATTTGTTTGGATAATAGTTACAGATAAACAGGTACACTCCATATACAATTACCAATACTTTTTTATACAGTTCATATTTCAGTACATCAACACTATTTTATTTACACTCTATTTATGTACATTAACATCTTTCTAAAGTCAGTGCATTGTCAACAAGTTTTATACAGTAATTTACAAGGTGAATGTAGTTAATAGTTAATTTAATAAATTTTCTGCTAGTCATGAATTAAAAAATTAATTACAACCAATATAACAAACACAGATCAAACAACATTAGTAGATTGTGCTACCTGCTTAAATAAAACATCTGTAAGTAAATTATTTAAAATCTTCCACTTTTTCATGGGACTTGTCCAGGTAGAAATGGACAGATTTTTATATAACTGAAATCATGAAACTTACAAAGCCTGCATTTTGTCTGACTTTATAATATTTTATCATTTAGGCCACTCCTTCCTACTTGTAATTACGGTCTTTTTCTGAATAGCGTTTAAACTTACATAGCCATTTAAGGCAACCTTTCCAAATGCTCTGAGAAGAACTGAATAATAACCGGCCTCAGATATCAGAATACAAATGCTTAATTACATTGGTACCTACTATCTATGAGGAGGGAAGGTTAATGAAATCTGACAATTAATGAGAATCACTTCCAGGTTCCAGATTAATAAAAAAAGACTGAAATAAAAGTGAAATGTTCACCTCACATATATTTAAAAACAACACAGGGGGAAAAAATGCTGCCTGAAATAAATAACATTTATACTTTTGTTCCAGTTTTGAATTATCAGAGGAAAAAATGAAGTAAGCAAGAAACGTAACTTTTGATGACCATTACTGTGAAATTATTAAAAAAAGAAAGAAAAAAAAGACAAACTCCAGAATTAAAAAATAACAGACATGCAAAAAAACCAAAAGTTTACTTCCTAAACCCACCAATTAAATTAAAAATACACACTATCAGTGTTTGGGATGTGTTTTGTTTTTAAATTTAATATGGGGGCAAAATACCCCATATTCAAGTTAATTTATAGCCCTTACAGCCATCAAATACGAACAAGTTTTAAAAAATTCATTTGCATGTATTCTCTCTTTTTCTAAAGTGCAAAACAAAGAAACAAAGAACAAACAACCACTAGTTGTAAAACACCATCCAGCTTAGATGCCACTTTCCCTCTGAGAAGCTCTTTGTGCAACATGGGCATGTGACGATGGTGCAAATGTTGGCAACTATCCTACTGCACTCAGCAGTGGTGGGGGATACATTTTTGAGGACACTTGAAGTAACCTCAAGGTAAGATGCCTCTATCTGGAGGGCTCTTTTAGCTGGATTTCCCAGGATACATTTTTTTTTTCCCTACAAGGTCTCCAACCAAGGCCCTGGGTAGAAGGCACACAGCTCTTAAGAGATTCTCCCTTTCAGACTGACCACTTATATACATGCCTCTGCCATGAATGGCTGGTTGTGTCTCAAACACAAACACGACAACAGAAACAAAAAGCAAGAAAGGCATAGAAATAGTGGGAAAATGGTTTAAAAAATAAATAGAAAAATGTGTGTCCATGCCGTAAGAATCCTTTGCACGCCTTCTGAACTTGCTTTCTCACATCTTGTCAATAAAATGGAATAAAACTTTAGGAAAAAGGAGGTAGCATATCATGTCGTCCCCAGACAACACTACAATTTTTTGTTTTACTTTGACTCCAAGGAAATTCTTAGCATTTTGTTATGATTATTGGTAAACTCTACACTCACTACATTTGTTTATATCTGGACAAGCACAATTTAGTTCTTATTTGGTCCCAGGTGGCTGGTGCCAAACCCTTTTGTTTACAGGCTAATGGTGGGCTCCGCCTGAAAGTTCTCTACCAGAGAGCTTGTGTGAGACACTTCCAAACCAAAGTATTACTACTGTTATGCTAACTGCTATTTTAATTAGGATTTTTATTTTGTGCTTCAGGGTCACAGGATAAAATAACTACATTTAGCTTGCCTTTCACAGAGAAACTTCTGCCAAATGTCAGCTACAGGGAGTCATCTCCCTCACCACCAGCCTGTCTAGCAGCCAGAGTGGTAGCTTTACTGTAACACACAATACTTTTTGTAATCGGACTCAAAGTCTTCATCCATGCTGCTTGTGTCTGCCATCTTTTTGCCATCGATCTTTGGCAGAAATTGTGCATAGTCTATCCCCTGCTGCTCATAGAAAAGAATGTAGGCAGAGTCGGTGTCAATTTCATCAGGGTGAAGTTCCTGAAGAGGCAAGAAAAGCCTTTAATAAAAAAGTCATTACTATGCTGGCCCTAAATCCTTGCTAGGGAAGGGAGCACCAACCCTCTTTAATTACTAAACCAGACTGATTCCAATCAGCTTAACATTTTGGCTGTCTGATACCTGCCCTAAACTAAGCCCCATTATTTTCAATGTTTGTTTTGGGGAAAATATTCTGACCACAGACAGTCAAAAGAATGACTAAAAGCAAACAAAAAACCATCAAATTCTAACAGCTCAAAAGATAAGAACTTTTTCTCATTAACAAATACCTTCTTTTTCTTCACCGTCCATGTTTTCATTCTGTGCTCTGTACATCATTTAAAAAAATACTTTTTAATGTTTATTTTTGCGAGAGAGAGAGAGAGAGAGACCACGAGTGAGTGCGAGCTGGGGAGGGGCAGAGACAGAGGGGGACAGAGGATCCAAAGCAGGCTCCACACTGATAGCAGAGAGCCCGATGTAGGGCTTGAACTCACAAACGATGAGATCATGACCTGAGCTAAAGTTGGATGCTTAACTCACTGAGCCACCCAGGTGCCCCTGCACATCGTTTTTGTTCCTTTAATACTGAAGACACCTATATACTAACAGAAATATTTCCTATTGAGTACAAAGTCTATTATTTCAGCAAATGTCCCTCAGATCTGTTGACATTTGTTTCTTTTATTCAAAGACGGGGGATATTTACCTTACAGCTGCTGTCATTATAACAGTACCACTTGCTGTTTGGGTTTTTGGCATAAGTGACGTAATGGCCCCCACCCAGAATTCCTGAATGGCACTGTAAGAGAGAAGAAAGTAGAGGTATGTTAGTAGTTAACAGTAGTCTGGTCAGGGCACAGTACTAGGACACAATGGGGAAAATACCAATCACTTAGGTGATTAAGAAAGATGTTTTGGAACCATTTACCTTTTTCTAAAAACAAAACAAAAAGAAAAATCAAAATTTAAAAGCTCCAAATCTTACCATTTTACACTTGTAATTATATTTTAGAAAGAAAAAGTTCTTAGGAGTACATAATTTTTCATGACTTGAACCCATGACTCCAATTATAATGATTACATTACTATGCCCTGCATACACTGGGAGTATCTTGAATTCTATCCAAAAGGCCAAGATATCTACTGCTAACTTTGTCTATCACCAAGCTCAATGCCCAGCAAATAAGCAGGTCCTGAAAAAAATGACTGACGAATGAATGAATTAATGAATGAATGAGATGAATGAACAAATCATTGAAAAGTGCAGATCATTCTGAAAACCCTACAACAAACCACTTACCGAAATTGCATATAGATTATAAATAGGCTTAACACGAACATCTTCTCTTTGGTCATCAGTGCTGTCTTCTTCACTGTGGTTTTCAAGCTGACCATTGCTGTAGCCATTGCCACATGCCTCATGCTCATAAAGAAATCCATTGGCCAGAGCTACTTCGTGGTCCTGGGGGGTGACCAGTTCAGTTTGGCTACCCCCCATCATGTGCCCCCGGCTCAAGGAATCAGCCAGCTCACAAACTTGCCCACCTCCATTCTCTTTGCTGGCATCCAAGTTCTCCTTACTACTTGACAGTTTATTTTTGCTGCCAATCTGGGGTAGCCGGAGCCTCCCTTTGCTCCTCCCTAAAGTCCTAGGGCTACTGTTAGGGCTGCTATTTTTGCTGGAGGGACAGCTAGTTCCACTCTTTCTTGACGAAGACGGAGAACCTATGAAAGGGAGAAAAGGAAAAGATTCTTAAATCCAAATGCCACAAGTTTAACCAGCCACCAAATGCTAACTTTGAAGTAAACTTCACAAGTGTACACATACAGGTAAATACAGGGGTGTTCTGACCAGCTACTTTTTATTCCTATCATGCAGTGACAAGTTATATTCTTGTCTTCCTCAGGCCAAGCTCCTAAAGGCAGCAATGTCCTAAAAACGTGAAGTACCATGTAGGGACTTAAAAACAGCAGAAAGATGAGGGGCGCCTGGGTGGCTCAAGCAACTGGTTGAGCATCCAACTTCGGCTCAGATCATGATCTCACTGTTCGTGGGTTCAAACCCTGCACTGAGCTCTCTGTTGTCAGCACAGAGCCTACTTCAAATCCACTGTACCCCCCCTCTCTTTCCCTCCCTCATTCTCTCTCTTACTCTCAAAAATAAACGAAAACATTAAAAACAAACAAACACAACAGGGTGCCTGGGTGGCTCAGCTGGTTAAGCGTCTGACTTCGGCTCAGGTCATGATCTCATAGTTTGTGAGTTTGAGTCTTGCGTCAGGGTCTGTGCTGACTGCTCAGAGTCTAGAACCTGCTTTGGATTCTGTGTCTCCCTCTCTCTCTGCCCTTCCCCTTTCTCTCTTTCTCTCAAAAATAAACGTTGACAAAAAATTTCGTTTAATAAATTTAAAAAAACAACAGAAAGATGAAAAATAAAAAAAATAAAATAAAAACAACAGAAAGTTGTACACCTGAGACAAATATAACACTGTGTAATAATTATACTGGATTTAAAATAAATAGAATAAAATAAAATAAAATAAAATAAAATAAAATAAAAAATAAAATAAAAAATTTAGGTCAGATTCAGTTCAAAACAAACAATTGGAGGAAGGCATAATACAAATACATACTCTCCTTTGTTAAATTAGATTACAGAATATGATTAAGTACTTACTATTGGTAGGCACAGTATTGGGAACTCTCTACTATTTCTACCTCTGTAGATGCTGTAAGGTAGTGGGTCTCAAAGTTTTTGGTCACAGCCTCACTCACTTCCATATATACTCTATATACTCAAAAATTGCTGAAGACCTTAGAACTTTTGTTTATATAAGTTATATATCAATATTAATCATATTAGAAATTAAAACTGAGAAATTTAAAAAATACAATACATAAGCACATATTTCACTGACAGTATCATCACATATCATGTTGGCTCTGACTCCACTACATATCTGTTAGAGAATGAAAGTGAAAAGGTGAATACTGTCTTAGTATTTTTATGAAAGAACTTCTAATCCTTCAGGTCCCCTGAAAGGGTCTCTCAGAGACCCTCTAGAGGTTGCCAGACTATACTTTGAGAACCTCCGACGTAAGGGAACAAGGATGACAACTATTATTCATGATCACCATATATGTCAGGCATTACGTAAAGTGCTTCACTCTTGATGCAGCAAATCCTCAGACACTATGAACTTTTACAAATGAGAAGCTGTATCTCTTGCTAAAAGTCACACAGGTGACTCAAATCTAGACAGGTCTGGTTCAAGATAGGTTCCTTCTACCTCACACCAAACTGGTGCTCCAGAGTGGAAGACAGGGAAACATGCAACCTACAGGGGTCCCAGGAAAGCCCCTCTCAGGGTGACATCTGGGCTCCATGAGGCCCTTCAGGCTTCCTCACCTTTAGGGCTACTGATGATGTTTGCACTGAGTGAAGACGGGCTCTTGCTCAGGAACACATCTTCTTCCCCAGTTGAATTCTGAGCATCCACTTTCTTCACCTCTCCTGGCAGAACCCTGGGTTCAGAGAGGTCATCCCCCTGGGGTGTGAGTGGCTTACACTGACAAAGAGCCGGGTCTCTTGGTACCAAAAAAGCACTAGGGTCAAAACTTTCACGAGGAAATTTAACAATTTTCTGTGATTTTATCCATCGGCCATTTACAAATTGAAATCGTTTAAGGTGAATAATCTGGAGAAGGAAAGGTAGAAAACAATTACATTAAAGGGCTCTGAAGATACAAAATTACATTTAAAAAACCTCAAGTCTAATACATTTTCAAGAATATATACATTTTTTTCAAAAAGAATGCATCTTATTATTTAATGGAGTTATCAGTGGGGCCACTGGCCTTTAGATATATAGCTAACCTGATAATCTCCCTAATTTCATAGTCTATGCATATCCAAAATTCTCTCCCAAATTTCTGCAACATCCTGGGTGTCTGTATTTTGCATGTTTTCCTCTGTTTCCTGGGCCTGTCACCCAGACTGACCTTTACCTTTCTCTAACATCACAGAAAATCCATCCACAAATATACTCATGAAGACAGAAGACTATACTGAATATTTTGAAGAAAAATGGAGGAATTTTCACAGATGAAACTTACCCAACCTCCGATAGGAGGCTTCTCATTTCTTACCATATCCTTTGGTTCCTACCAGGGAGTTTCAATGTCCTAAAGAGCATAATAAGAATCTCCCTTCTCCTTTTTGCCCTCTCTTTTCTTTTCCAAGAGCAACAAATTCCTCTAATCTTTATACAGTGTTATAATACAATCTAGTGTGGGCACAGATCTTTGGGTGGCTATCTCTATCCTAAATACTAACAATTTACTATTTATATAAAGAGAAACTCTTCCTAAGGGACATACTGGTATATGGATCTACAGCAGTCCACCAAGCTCTCAACATAATATTTATTTTTCATTATTCTTTAAAGATATCAAAAACATAGTTTTTATATAAATGCCTTTACTGCTTATGTTCTATGTGATTATTATACAAGTATATATAATTATCAAAACTCACCAAACTGACATTTAATCTATGCATTTGATTTCATGCTAATTATACCTCAATTAAAAATAAACTTGCCCCCTTCCCACCTACCTATCCCAAGCCTGCCCTGCCCTTTTCGTCTCTTCCCAGAGTTCTCATCCCTGGAGCTAGCTAATCAATGTTATTAATTTCCTAGGCATCCATTCCTGGGAAGTCTTTCTGGTCTAAGTAAAGCAAAACCTACATTTACAGTCTCACATAGTAATAAAAAAAAAAACATGAATAAAAAAGTACACACAAGGTCTAGTTAAAATATATCAATGCCTGGGGCACCTGAGTGGCTCAGTCGGTTAAGCGACTGACTTCGGCTCAGGTCATGATCTTGTAGTCCATGAGTTCGACCCCCACATCAGGCTCTGTGCTGACAGCTCAGAACCTGGAGCCTGCTTCGGATTCTGTGTCTCCCTCTCTGCCCTCCCCACTTGCACTCGCTTGCACGCTCTCAAAACTAAACATTAAAAAATATTCTTTTAAACATATCAATGCCTTACATTTACATTTGCTATGATACTTCTACCTGTACAGAAAAAATTTTCTTAAATGAACAGGAAGATCTGTCACTTCAAACTCTCCTGATGAGCAACAGAAGCATCTTCTATTCCATGAAGGAAAAAGGCAGAAGTAGTAAATCACGTGTAAAAGAACACATAAGCCCAAGTGCACCTGTGTGCTTGTGCTGTGGCCATGTGACCAAGCACAGTGGGACTGGAGACTGAGGCTCAGCTGTACTTCTACATAAGAGCCTAAAGGGCGAGCATAAAGATTCTCTCTCTAGAGCCACAAGTGCTTTCACCTTCTCCTGAAGTTCAAATTCACCAAGATGCAGAACTTGTGGCACTTCTCACATACTGCACTGAACTACAATTAATGGTCTCTCTCTCCAATTAATGACTTCTCTCTCCTTCTAGCCTGTATGCTCCTTCAGAGCAGAACTGGTAATAACACGTGTAGAACAATTAATCCCTGTGTGCAACACAAAATCCTTGCACAGCACAAGTGTTTTAAGCACTGCCACAGGGAAGGTTTTATTCTCAAAAGTAACAAAATTCCTATTAGTTCATGGCTTCTTTCTTTTATGCTAGGCTCCTGCTCTCTCTTAGGCAGGGCTGAAACATACCAGGATAGGGGGAAGCCTCCAGAGATCCAGCTTCTTGGTTGCCAAGCAGTGGGTCTTACACTTGGAACAATAGTACATCTCATTTTCCCCTAGTTCCTCCTCACTGGTGAAAGCACGGAGGCAGCTGTCCAGGTTGATGGGCTCAGCTTGTGCTCGCCGACTCTGTTCTACACTCTCATGCTCATCTACAACCTGGAAGTGGAAGGAATAAGAGGAATTGGAAAAGGGGTGTAAGGGAGGAAAGGAGTTTAAAATGATCCCATGGCTATGTATCATGTTAGGTGACTCACTCTCGTTTTACTCTACATGAGGAAAAAGAAAACATAACCCAAACTAGAGTCTTTGAGCAAATACCATACTTCCACATTTACTTCCAGAATTACATCAGTAACATCCTGGATCAAATTTCTATTTATATGACCATAATAGCTTTTCTTGAAAATTTTCTGAATTCTTCAAAATGACAAAAACAAGGAACTGCCTATTTTACAACTTTTTAATTATAATGGTATGTTTTATTTATATATATAAAAATATATATTTGTATTTGACATATATATATATACACATATATATGTATATTTATATAAATCCAAAACAGTATCATTTCAACATGTGATCAATAAAAGAATTATTGATGACATATTTTAGATTCCTTTTTACTAAGTCTTTGGAACTATAATACTTCTTAATTTGAATCAGGCACATGTAAGTGTTCAATAGCCACATGTGACTAGTGGCTATTGCACCTCTTTTTTACAATTCTGACATCCTAAAACAGCTTATATGTGAGCTCACCCTCAAGTCAGGGGTGATGAGATTAGGCCATTTATTTTCAACCACAAAGACAGAACATTATCAATATGCTGCAGGCTTTGTAGAGGCTAGGAGAAATAATATCATCACTGGAACACAGATGCCAGTTATAGATTAAATAAGAAAGGGTACCAGAAAAGCTCACCAGGAGAAGGCAACATACCAGAGCATGAAACCTCATGGGATAAAACTCATTTGCATAGTAAAGTCATGTAACAGAGTTACCAGAATACCATGTGTATCATCTGTTTCCTGCCTCATGGGGCCTTTTCATCTGAGGTGGCAACAAAGAGATGGCAATAAAAGCAAGAGCAGGCTCAAAAAAAGCCTATGTTGAGAAGGCCCCTAATACCTGCCCAAATCTCTCTAGTTCTATTGACCAGCATGCTAGACTTTGGAGTAAAAAGGACATAAGTCTAATAAAGGAGAGAGAGCAGAGGAGGTAGTGTGCACGTGTGTTGGAAGTAGTGTGGGGTCAGGAAGGAGAGGAGGACGTACCTAGAATGCAACAGAAAAGGAAAAATTCTCCCTCTCCTGTTCTGGGTTGCCACTTAACAGCAATGAAGAACCATAGTGGGTGAGGCCTAGCACCAGGACTTTGAATGCTACCATAAGACTTCACACACAGATCTTTTCACCCCAGCACGGGTCCTCGACACTCACTAAGTCCAACAATAAGTGCCTCTCTTTCTGGGCAAAGGGCACACACAGGTCCATCACCAAACTTCTTACTCTGTTCCCTTTTTGAACTCATGATAGAACATTGAGCTGCCTGGCTTACAAACTGGCATGGCTCAGCACATTCAGTTTACAACAGGTTTTCATGTGTGGCTTTTTCCTGACATGAGAGGATAGCTAAGTCACAGGCTGTCAAATGCTAGGGCTGATCATGCAATTAACAGTTTTAGCATTGCATCACTGTCCATTTCTAAAGACCTCACATAAAAAGAGGAACTTAGAGGAAAGTTCTCTATTTCAGAATGATAAATGTACTGCCGTCTTTCCTGATACTAACTTTCATCATCTTTAGAGCTGGTCATCTGAGGGAAAAACTGACATGCTTCAATGTCAGTGAAATATGTTGCATCATGGTTGCTGGAATCAGAGTAGAAAAAGAGTAATATTCTTTTCTCATAGCCAGTTAAACATTATCCCTATTATTTCTATCAGGGATGCTTTATGGCCTACCACAAATTACAGTAAGCTGGTAAAGATACTGTTGATCTTTATTGACTATATTTCTTATGGAACACACAGGCTAGATGGAGAAAGGGAGGAAGGTTGACCAAAAAAAATGCAACTGACAATAATTTTTATTTACCAATAAAATTTCCCTAAATGACAAAGATTCCCTTTTTACCTCTTGGGATCCATTCCCAGATCCTCCACCACTATTCAAATAGTTTAAATCACTCATTGGCACCCTCCTCCTTCTTCTGCTTGAAAGCTTCTCCTTAACACAAAACATAAGGAATTGGGGTGCCTGGGTGGCTCAGTTGGTTATGTGTCTGACTTCGGCTCAGGTCATGATCTCACAGCTTGTGAGTTCGAGCCCTGCGTCAGGCTCTGTGCCGACAGCTCAGAGCCTGGAGCCTGCTTCGGATTCTGGGTCTCCCTCTCTCTCTCTACCCTTCCTCTGCTCATGCTCTGTGTCTGTCTCAAAAATAAATAAAAACATTAAAAAATTTAAAAAAAATTAAAAATTAAAAAAACCAAAACATAAGGAATAAAGTCATAGCTTTCTCACATGATAAAGAACATTAGAAAAAGAGGGAGATATAAGAAGCTATCTAGTTCAATTATCTATTGAGGAATGTGAAGTCTAAACAGGTGAAAAATAAAAAGACTAAGAGCAATGGTCTTTTTTTTGTTTACCAAATAAAGCATTTACATAGAAATTTTGGAAAGCATGGAAAAATATAAAAAGGCAGGGAAACTTTTATTCTTAATACAAAGACAAATATTGTCAAAATATTGGCAGCTTTTCTTCTGTCCTTTTCCTAAATAGTATATATTTTTTAATATTGAAAAGATTTTTTAGTATATGTAGTTTTATACTTTGCTTAAAAAAACAAAAACCAAAAAACCATGAGGGGTGCCTGGGTGGCTCAGTCAGTTAAGCATCTGACTTCAGCTCAGGTCATGATCTCGCGGTTTGTGGGTTCGAGACCCGTGTTGGGTTCTGTGCCGACAGCTTGGAGCCTGCAGCCTACTTCTGATTCTGTGTCTCCCTCTCTCTGCCCCTCCCCTGCTCACGCTCTGTCTCTGTCTCTCAAAAATAAATAAATGTAAAAAAAAACCCAAAAAACAAAAAACCATGATACTTCTTTGACTAGGTTTATTCCTAGGTATTTTATGGTTTTTGGTGCAATTGTAAATGGGATTGATTCCTTGATTTCTCTTTCTGTTGCTTCATTATTGGTGTATAGGAACATAAGAATGCAACCGATTTCTGTGCATTGATTTTACATCCTGAGACTTTGCTGAATTCATGGATCAGTTCTGGCTGTTTTTGGTGAAATCTTTGGGGTTTTCCAAATAGAGTATCATGTCATCTGCAAAGAGTGAAAGTTTGACTTTCTCATGGCCGATCTGGATGTCTTTTATTCCTTTGTGTTGTCTGATTGCTGAGGCTAAGACTTCCAGTACTATGTTGAATAACAGTGGCAAGAGTGGACATCCCTGTCATGTTCCTGACCTTTGGGGGAAAGCTCTCAGTCTTTCTCCATTGAGGATGATATTAGCAGTGAATCTTTCATATATGGCTTTTATGATCTTGAGGTATGATACTTCTATCCCTACTTTCTTGTGGGTTTTTATCAAGAATGAATGCTATATTTTGTCAAAAATCGATACACTGAAAACTACAGAAAGCTTATGAAAGAAATTAAAGAAGACACACACACAAAAAAAGGAAAAATATTCCATGCTCCTGGATTGGAAGAACAAATATTATTAAAATGTCGATACTACCCAAAGCAACCTACGTATTTAATGCAATCCCTATCAAAAAAACACCAGCATTCTTCACAGAGCTAGAACAAACAATCCTAAAATTTTTATGGAGCCAGAAAAGATCACAAATAGAGCAATCTTGAAAAAGAAAACCAGTGCTCGCTTTGGCAGCACACATACTAAAACTGGAACGATACAGAGAAGATTAGCATGGCCCCTGCGCAAGGATGACACGCAAATTTGCGAAGCGTTCCATATTTTTAAGACATCCAGATGGCCAACAGGCACATGAAAAGATGCTCAACATCTCTCCTCATCAGGGAAATACAAATCAAAACCACACTCAGATATCACCTCAAGCCAGTCAGAGTGGCCAAAATGAACAAATCAGGAGACTATAGATGCTGGCGAGGATGTGGAGAAATAGGAACCCTCTTGCACTGTTGGTGGGAATGCAAATTGGTGCAGCCACTCTGGAAAACAGTGTGGAGGTTCCTCAAAAAATTAAAAATAGACCTACCCTATGACCCAGCAGTAGCACTGCTAGGAATTTACCCAAGGGATACAGGAGTACTGATGCATAGGGGCACTTGTACCCCAGTGTTTATAGCAGCACTCTCAACAATAGCCAAATTGTGGGAAAAGCCTAAATGTCCATCAACTGATGAATGCATAAAGAAATTGTGGTTTATATACACAATGGAGTACTATGTGGCAATGAGAAAGAATGAAATATGGTCCTTTGTAGCAACATGGATGGAACTGGAGAGTGTGATGCTAAGTGAAATAAGCCATACAGAGAAAGACAGATACCATATGTGTTCACTCTTATGTGGATCCTGAGAAACAACAGAAACCCATGGGGGAGGGGAAGGAAAAAAAAAGAAAAAAAAAAGAGGTTAGAGTGGGAGAGAGAGCTAAAGCATAAGAGGCTCTTAAAAACTGAGAACAAACTGAGGGTTGATGGGGGGTGGGAGGGAGGGGAGGGTAGGTGATGGGTACTGAAGAGGGCATCTTTTGAGATGAGCATTGGGTGTTGTATGGAAACCAATTTGACAATAAATTTCATATAATAAAAAAAAATAAGAAAATAAAAAAATAAAAAAATAAAAAATTTGAGATAATCAGGAAAAAAAGAAAAAGAAAAAGAAAACCAAAGCTAGAGGCATCACAATACCAGACTTCAAGTTGTATTACAAGGCTGTAATCATCTAGACAGTATAGTACTGGCACAAAAACAGACACTCAGATCAATGGAACAGAATGGAGAACCCAGAAATAGACCCACAAATGTATGGGCAACTAATCTTTGACAAAGCAGGAAAGAATATCCAATGGAATAAAGACAGTCTCTTCAGTAAGTGGTGCTGGAAAACTGCACAGCGACATACAGAAAAATGAACCTGGACCACTTTCTTACACCATACACAAAAATAAACTCAAAATGGACGAAAGACATAAACATAAGACAGGAAGCCATCAAAATCCTAGAGGAGAAAGCAGGCAAAAACCTCGTAGACCTCAGCCGCAGCAACTTCTTACTCAACAGGTCTCCAGAGGCAAGGGAAACAAAAGCAAAAATGAACTATTGGGACTCGTCAAAACAAAAAACAAAAACCAAAAAACTTCTGCACGGCGAAGGAAACATTCAGCAAAACTAAAAGGCAACTGACAGAATGGGAGAGGATATTTGCAAATGACATATCAGATAAAGGATTAGTATCCAAAGCCTATAAAGAACTTATCAAACTCAACACCCAAAAAACAAATAATCCAGTGAAGAAATGGGCAAAAGACATGAATAGACCCTTTTTCAAAGAAGACATCCACATGGCTCACAGACACATGCAAAAATGCTCAACATCAAAAAAAAAACAACAACAACAAAAAAAAAACCCCAAAAAACAAAAAAAACCCACAAAAAATTAAAAAAAAAAATTAAAAAACAAGAAGGGGCAACCTGGGTGGCTCAGTCGGTTGAGCGTCCGACTTCGGCTCAGGCCATGATCTCACAGTCTGTGAGTTCGAGCCCCATGTCAGGCTCTGTGCTCACAGCTCAGAGCCTGAAGTCTGCTTCGGACTCTGTGTCTCCCTCTCTCTCTGCCCTGCGCCCCCCCCCCCCCCCCCCCGCTCTGTCTGTCTCTCTCTGTCAAAAATAAATAAACATTAAAAAAATAAAAATAAAAAATGCTCAACATCACTCATCATCAGGGAAATACAAGTCAAAATCACAATGAGATATCACCTCACACTTGTCACAGTGGCTAACATTAACAACTCAGGCAACAACAAATGTTGGAGAGGATGCGGAGAAAGAGGATCTCTTTTGCACTGCTGGTGGGAATGCAACCTGGTGCAGCCATTCCGGAAAACAGTTTGTGGAGGTTCCTCAAAAAATTAAAAATAGAACTACCTACAACCCAGCAATTGCAATAGTAGGTATTTATCCAAGGGATACAGGTATGCTGTTTCAAAGGGGCATATGCACCCCAATGTTTATAACAAACAGCACTACTGACCATAGTCAAAGTATGGAGAGAGACCAAATGTCCATTGATGGATGAATGGTATATATTCTTCCATCTTCAGATGGAAGATGTGGTATATATTTATACACATTTGCAACTATGTGGATGGAACTAGAGGGTATTATGCCAAGCGAAATTAGAGAAAGACAAATATCATGACTTCACTCATAAGGAATTTAAGATGCAAAACAGATGAAGATAAGGGAAGGGAAGCAAAAATAATATAAAAACAGGGAGGGGGACAAAACAGAAGAGACTCATAAATCCAGAGAACAAACAGAGGGTTGCTGGCAGGGTTTGGGGGGGGGGGGGGGAGGGAGGGATGGGCTAAATGGGTAAGGGGCATTAAGGATTCTACTCCTGAAATCATTGTTGTGCTATATATGCTAACTAACTTGGATGTAAATTAAAAAATAAATAAAAAACCAAACAAAGCCATCACATCGTTAAGTATCATGGTAATCATGGTAAAAACTCCTGGTAATCATCATTTTCAATGACTGCATAATATTTTATCAAATTTATATACTATGCTTTATTTAACCAATCTTCTAATGTGGGACAAATACAAGTTGTGTCTAATTTTTTTAGTGTTCTAAAAAATGCTATGATGATTATTTGTCAGCATTAAAGTATTTCCCTAGAATAAATTCCTGGAAGGGAAATTACTGGAATAAACAACATAAAATATATGGGTAATAATGTCAATTTTGAACCAAGGTAATCACTTTGTCTACGTGACTCACTAAGCACATGCAGAAACCACAGGTAGGAAGAGAAATTTAGTAGGAAGAAATTAGTCATGTGGCCACAGTCCCCACCAAAGCAGGATATCTCAATAGCAAGTTGGTTTCCATGGTATCCTAAGAGCATCACTGAAAGTGGAAATGGGGTGAGATTTAACAGGTCACGTAGGCCCTTCTTTCTATAAGCAGGATGTCCTCCAGAGCTTTTCAGATCATACACTGGAAATTTCCATCAAGAGCCACATAAATGCAAAAGCAACTACAATTCTTCATGTAACTAAAAAAAAAAAAAACAAAAAACCCGTTGATTCTGTTGCTTTTATTTCTCCATCAGATTCATCATATCTCTATCCACCAACTATCTAGCCAATCTATCCTTCAACAATATTTGGCAAATATTTTTATTGTTAGTATGGAGTTATTAGTCTTTTTGAAGTAACATTTTCAAAATGTAAAAACTGTTTTCCCAGTAGAGGAATGCTAAGTGTGAAGGAATAGCCATTGAGATACATTCTTAGGTGCCCAGTCTTAAAACATTCAATCTTTCCTTTAATTTTTCTGATCACTATGCCCAGTAAGCAGCTGTAGCCCTGGGATGCCTTCGAGCTAAGTTACAGTGTTACTAAATGCTGCAGATGTAATAATAATTAATACATAGGCAAAGAGGTATTTATTGCTTGGAGGCCAAACAATATAATGTCTTAGTCATACCCAGAATTTCGAGATTTACTTATTAGTGGTGTTTTTTGAAATGTAATGTCCCAATACAAGTAACTCTGTAAGTGGGAAAACTGAAACATCCATGTAATCATGTCAATATATTAAGTGGCTTAGAGAATACCAATGAATGTTTTTCTGATTGTATTTAGATCACCTAAAACAGAAATGTCACAATACAGTTAAACTGGGAAAATTTTTACTTATGAAAACTACCATCTTATGGTGGCCTTGAGTACTTACCCTTTCCTGTGATGTTTGATAGCGGAGGTGAAGAGCTGTGGGGTCCCAATCTACAGCAATATAGGCATTTCCAATGAAAGCTCTGTCTTCTCCACAATCAATTTTACAGCCTCTGCAAAATCTAAAGGGATGAAAATGATCTACTAAGGAATGAATAATTATGAAAGAATCAACATTTTCTTTATCAGAAATATTTTCTCTTTCTACTTCTCTACTTTCTTGGGTTCAGAATCGGTCATGGGCCTCTAACTTAAGACTGATAAATGTATGAATATGTATTAGTAATTATTTTTATTTTAGGGAAGCATGCTCATTACTTCTCAAGTCTTTGGTTTTTCAAAGCACTTGATAACCATTTGTTAATCCACATGAATGTGTGGACTTTATGGAAGATAAATGACGCGGGGATTGGATATTTGAGATAATATACCTCTAAGAAAATTCTAAATTTAGTCATTTAATACTCTGAGGAAGGACAATTCATCTGATATAACAATGCCTATTTCCTTGTTTGTAAAGTGGCACATTAAATAAATGTTTGTAAAAATTTATGGGAAGGGAAGGACCATGACAAAGCCATGATTTCAATGCCTATTTAGATTCCATTTGCTAAGTCTATTATAGTTCTCTGAAGGTTGTTGACTTTAGCACTCAGATATTTCGCAAGCTGCAACAATACTGACCAATCAGTCTCCATAATTCTTCTAAAAGTCAAAAACAGACTTCCACGAAGTCTAGTAAGTAGACTATGTTCTACTGGGCTCAGAATGCTAAACTGATTTATATATAAGGAGCAGAAGGTATAAAATAATAAATGTTAATCATAAACTATGAATTTAATGAGGATCACAGAGTTTACAAAACCAGCTAAGGCTCAAGAGCAAAACTTAGCTATGGACCACATAAGAAAAAGATGAATCAACAATTGCGATGTTTATTTCAAGCTTCTTATTATTTAGTATTACTTCTAAAAACTGGAAACCTTATGCAAAAGGTATAATATCTGAAGCTGCAATGCTACTAAAATTTTTCTTTTGCATAAGATTACTTTACCTATACCATGGGCACCAAGCACAGGAGTTCCCATCTTTCTGCACAACTCGTAGAGTGAAGGGATACTGATAGCCCATACTGTCATCACTGAAACAGAACATAAACCAAACAGTATAAAAAACATTTTTTAAAAATTTGTTTTATTTTTTATTTTTTTAAATTTACATCCAAATTAGTTAGCATATAGTGCAACAATTTCAGAAGTAGATTCCTTAGTGCCCCTTTACCCATTTAGCGCACTCCCCCCCACAATCCTCAGTTTGTTCTCCATATTTATGAGTCTCTTCTGTTTTGTCCCCCTCCCTGTTTTTATATTATTTTTGTTTCCCTTCCTTTATGTTCATCTGTTTTGTCTCTTAAAGTCCTCATATGAGTGAAGTCATATGATTTTTGTCTTTCTCTAATTGACCAGTTCCATTCATGTAGTTGCAAATGGCAAGATTTCATTCTTTTTGATTGCCGAGTAACACTCAGTTGTGTATACATATAAACCACATCTTCTTTATCCATTCATCCATCAATAGACATTTGGGCTCTTTCCATACTTTGGCTATTATTGATAGTGCTGCTATAAACATGGTGGGGGGCATGTGTCCCTTCGAAACAGCACGCCTGTATCCCTTGGATAAATGCCTAGCAGCGCAATTGCTGGGTTGTAGGGTAGTTCTATTTTTAGTTTTTTGAGGAACCTCCATACTGTTTTCCAGAGTGGCTGCACCAACTCCCATTCCCATAAAAAACATTTCTATTTGAGGTCTCAACTCCTTTTCATTTTTTCTTGAAGTAACCCTAGGAAGGGGCATCTGTCAGAGCAGTATGCTCATGGTTGACAGTTCAATGCTAGTTATTTTAACCCATTAGCAGCAGCCCTGTACCAACCCCACTTAGGGCTCCCATGTTGTATCCCTGTTACAGAAGGTAGACAGACTAGACTGCCAGATGTCTCTAAGAGAGGCCATGTGGTCCACACAAAATTTTAAGATAAGCTAATAACCTTATAAGCTAATAAGCTAATCATGAAATCAACTACCAATTATCCTTCAGCCCTAATTCTATCACAAGATTTAATTCACATTAAACTAAAATAATTAGACCTTTCCATGACAAGAACATTGCCACAGCACAGAAAGCCGAAAGATCATAATGGTTTTTAGAAGAGCGGACTATATATAATATATATATATATATAAAATATATATGTATAATAATATATATAATATATATATTATATAAAATATATATTTATATTTACATATTTCCTTTTTTTTTGTTTTGTTTAAGTAATCTCTACACCCAATGTGGGGCTCAAACTTACCACCCTGAGATCAAGAGTCACATGTTTTTCCAACCGAGCCAGTCAGGCACCCCAGAAGCGTTCTTTAATCAGAATCCTGATGTGGTACACTGTGAGGCACCCTTTTCCCTGCCTTAACTACTCAAAGCTATAAGCTACCTAACATTTTTAGAGTAATGTCTTTTAACTGCAAGACAGCCTTGATTCTCCCACTTAAACAAGTATTTTTCTTCATCCTTGCCCCAATAAGAAGCAATGCAAGACACCACATTTGGCAATTGGTAGTAGCTGTTACATGGTGGCTAAAGGTAATGAAACCATGATAAGGACTTTGCCACCTCCAAAACGTTCAGTTCCAAATATCCTACTTTGCAATAGCTACCTCCTAACTTTTTAAATCGCTTATTCAAGTATCACTACTCTAACAATTCTTTGACCAAAGAGAAATTTCTAATTACTGCTCTCAAATCCTCACTTTCCTCCTTATCCACTGTCGCTCAAAATAATAATCTTTTATATAGATCCTCGATTCCAGGAATTTGTCCATCTAATCTAAACATTCAAATTTATTGACAATAACACTCACAAAAATAGAGAACTGTACAATGAACCCCCATGTATTGGTCACCCAACTATAATCATCATCAACCCTCAGCCACTTTTAATTCACCTATACCCTTAACCTAGCTCTATAGATTCTTTCATTCCATTAAAAAAAATGGGAAAATATACATAAAATTTACCATTCAACTTTTTTTTAAAAGTAGGCTTCAAGAACAGTGTGGAGCCAAACATGGGGATTGAACTCACAACCATGAGATCAAGACCTGAGCTGAGATCAAGAGTCAGACGCTTAAGCAAATGAGCCACCCAGGCACCTGTACCATTTAACCATTTTTAAGTATACAATTCAGTGGCATTAAAGGCATTCACAATGCTGTCTGTGCAACCATCACCACCATCCATCTCCAGAATTTTTTCATCTTCCCAAACAGAAACTCTGTACCATTAAGCAATAATAATACTCCTTTCCTCCCAAACCCTAGTAACCTCTAATCTAATTTCTGTCTATGAATTTGCCTACTCAAAATGTCTCATAAAAGTGAAATCATACAGTATTTATCCTTTTGTATCTGGCTTATTTCACTTAGTATAATGTTTTCAAGGTTCAACCATGTTGTAGTGTGTATCAGAACTTCATTCCTTTTTATGGCTGACAAATACTCCACTGTATGTACATACCACAGTTTATCCATTTGTCTGCTGATGGACATTTGGGTTGTTTCCACCTCTTGGCTATTGTGACCCACTAGACTATTTTGAAGGAAATCAGAGGCATTTTATCATTTTCATTCATAAATATTTCATTGTGTTATCTCTAAAAGACTCTTACTATCTTTTTTATTGCCTGTAGGACTATTTTCTCTTTATTCTAACCTCCATGCTTTCATCTATACCATTCCATCTATACTAAAATAGCTTTTGCAAAGGTCACCAAAGACTGCCATTTTATCAATTCCAGTGGTCAGTTCCCAGGCCTCTTCTTACTAAATCTCTCTGTAGCATTTGAAACTGATCCTTTAAACACTTCTTCACTTCTGGGACACCACTCACTCCTAATTTTCTTCTTTCGTCACTGGCTGCTTCTTCTCAATCTCCTTTTTTGTCATTTTTCAACCTCTAAATGTTGAAATGCATCAGGAATTACATTGGCGGGGGGGTGTCTTCTCTATCTCTTACTCTCTAAACGTTATCATCTGGTCTCAGGGATTTAAATACCAACTATTTGTGATGACACCTATATTTTTATATCTCCAACAAAGGACACTGAAGTCTATATCCCACTTAAAAATATAACATACATGTTGAATTTAACTTGATTCCTGTCATCTCTTGCTCAAACCTACTCCTTCCTCAGTTTTCCTCACATTAAATGTTACCACCATTCACAAACAATTGCTCAGGCTGATAACCAAACTTGGGTTCCTCTTTCCCTCATACTCCATATCCAATTCATTAGCAAGCCCAGGGAAAAGTCCTCATCTGGAAGTTCTTCAATTTAATCGCACTTTCACTTCAAATTTAATCTTGCCCTATTGTCATTTTTACTTAACACGACATTCCTCAACTAAATTGCTTATTATTTGCAGTTTTCCTTTAAGATTTATTCTTTTTTCTTAAATTACTTTTTTTTTTTTTTAATTTGAGGGAGAGAGAGAGAGATAGAGAGCGCACAGGGGAGAGGGACAGAAGGAGAGAGAGAGAACCTTAAGCAAGCTCCGCACTCAGCAAAGAGCCTGACGTGGGGCTTGATCCACAATCCTGGGATTATGACTTGAGCCAAAATCAAGAGTCAGACACTTAACAGACTGAGCCATGCAGGTGGCCCTCCATGTTAAACTAACAAGGCATGGAAACAATCCAACTGAATCATTTGTTATGGTATGGGGGTTTTTCAGAGTTCATGTATAGAAATGTACATGACTGTTTCCATTCTGCATTCCAGCAAGTTGAGAGGATACAAACTCCCTGGTGAATTTATACTCCCTAGTTTTGCAATAACAGAAGTCAAGGATAATACCTGAAGCATTTAAAGCATTAGCAGGAGGGACTTCAGGTAAGAGAGTACACAATGAAAGGATTATTAGACACTAGAATGTCTAGGTCATGAAAGGAAGTTGTACAGTCTCTCCTACTCAATAGATCAAACCACATGGTTGAATTATATGCTTTCTGGATGGCTCTTCAAAGAGTGATTAACTTAACATGGAATGTGTCCTATATATTACATAGAATTCATATAAATTCTTCTTTTTAAAAATTTTTTTTTTAACGTTTATTCATTTTTGAGACAGAGAGAGACAGAGCATGAACAGGGGAGGAGCAGAGAGAGAGGGAGACACAGAATCTGAAACACGCTCCAGGCTCTGAGCTGTCAGCACAGAGCCCGACGCGGGGCTCGAACTCACGGACCGTGAGATCATGACCTGAGCCGAAGTCGGACGCTTAACCGACCAAGCCACCCAGGCGCCCCTAAATTCTTCTTCTTGAGTTTGGAAACCACCTGTCCAGGCTTATCGCCCTCTCAACTCACCAATCCTGAGCATGGTTACTGGCTTCCTGAGGTGGGAGTGGGCTGGCTAATCGAGACACCTGAATCCAGACCGCATCATACAGGTCCTTCTTCCGGGTATGCACAGTACATGGAACAATCAGTGGCATTCCAAAGAGGCTGGGGCGATTCTTCTGAGATGAAAGGAAATACAGTTCTGTCCTCATCTGTATGTACAAACAAGAGAAGAAAGGGCTGAGAAGACAGGCCTTTGATTCCTCCCTTTCATTCTAAGAGCCAATAACAGGCAACAGTATCATTTTCAAAGTAGTCCCTACCACACTTCTCTTTATTTATAAAACCACGTTTAATTAATATAGAGAATATGGTTATTTAGAGTGGAAGGTTGAAGATTGAAGTATTGCCAGTTTTAGAATTGCTATCAAACTTTTCAGCATTTAGTATTTTCAAACTAGTTTTCTCTGATAAATATTTCTCACACACACAGAACCACATGTAAAAACTAGTAATAGTTTCCTAACTCAAGGTTTTTAAAAGCACTTAAAATCCTTTCTCTAGAAAGGATGCCAGTAAACCAAACTGCCTCAAAACACAATTTTCTAATAAGGTGTTGACAGCTGTTGTTAGAGCAGCAATTCCTAAACTGTTGGGAAGATATGAAACCCAGCCATTTAATGTTATAACAACTTATGCACCTTCCTAAAAGTAGCTGAGCTGACTTTAGTCTTTTTTGTTTTTTTTAATTACGTAATAGAATAAAAGTAAAGTAAACTTCAAAAATATTTGCTTTTAGTATGTTAAGAAGATTCCTTAATATAGAGATACTGCACAGAAGTAGCTTGGAAATGGCTGTTTAATAAAACAAAAGTTTAGTATAATAAAAGGTTGACTGCAATTAAGGATTACTCAAAAAACTGCTGAGCACTTGGACATTTAATTCTTTAAGTGTGGTCTTTGTGTAGTAGTTAGAGAAGCTAAATCAACAACTTACAAACTCACCAACAGTTAGCTAGTTTCTTAAAGACTTCTATTTCAGATTCTCAAGCATTTTATCTTGCCATTATTCATTTTTTAAATTAAACCCTTTTTTTTTTAAAGATCTTATTTTTAAGTAATCTCTACACCCAACATGGGGCTCAAACTTACAACCATGAGATCAAGAGTTGCATGCTCTACCAACTGAGCTAGCCAGGCACCCCTTGCATTATTCATTTAAGCTTAGCTAAATACATGATTCTAAGACTGTATTTCATGTGCTGATGTTCTTATAAGACTCACAGTTGATACGTGGACAGAATTCAGAATAACTATTTTTCAAAAACCTAAAAACAGGGGCACATGGGTAGCTCAATCAGTTGAGCATCTTACTCTTGATTTCAGCTCAGGTCGTGATCTTGTGGTCATGAGATCAAGCCCTGCATCAGGCTCTGTGCTGGATGTGGAGCCTGTTTAAGATTCTCTCTCTCCCTCTCCTTCTGCCCCCCACCCCTGTGTGCACACTCTCTCTCTAAAAAAAACAAACCAATAAAACAAAAATCTAAAAATATAGGTTAATTCTTCTCTCCTTAAACTTCTGCTGTTCTTCCACTCTCTCAGCAGATGACTTATTTTACTAAATAAATGAGATCATCTAAGCAATGACCTCTTCATTCCTCAGTGTAGCTCTTTTCTAAACCCACAAAAAATTTTCATCCTCTTGAAGGTAACTTCTCCCAGTAGCACTGGGAGATACTACTCAGTTCCTCATGGGAATAACACTCCCAGCTTTCCTATACCAGAAATCCTCCTTTTGCTCTCTCCTAACAACTTTTCCTCCCAGCTGGAAAAACTCATTTGGCCCAACTGTTCAAAGGAGTTTTGCTCCATTTCTTTACTTGGTTATACTGCAAAACTTCAATTTTCACTCTTTCGATTTCTCTGGTCCATGTAAACCACTTCTTTCTTTTTTCCTTTAAATTGACTTTTCCTTTATTTGTCACATCAATACCGTTTTCCCATTTCTCTATTTTCTGAATATTCTTGCCTAGGTTGCCTTGTCTCATTCTTATTCATCTTTTACCTTGTAGAAAGGAGGAGACAAAAAATAAACTACTTTCAAAGTAATTCAATCATGAGATCAGAAAGGTCTGAAAGAAGGTGGCAATAAAAATGAAGAAATGGTAAATTCAAGTAGTATTTTAAAATAAGATATTAAGGGGATGGGGACCCTGGGTGGCTCAGTTGGTTAAGCATCCGATTTCGGCTCAGGTCATGATCTCACAGTTCGTTGAGTTCAAGCCCTGCGTTGGGCTCTGTACTGGACAGCTCAGAGCCTGGAGCCTGCTTCGGATTCTGTGTCTCCCTTCCACTCTGCCCCTCCCCAACTTGTGCTCTTTCTCTCAAAAATGAAAGAATAAACTTAAAAAAAAAGAAAAGAAATTAAGGGTTGCCTGGATGGCTCAGCTCGTTGACTGTCGGACTTCAGCTCAGGTCATGATCTCATGGTTTGTGAGTTCAAGCCCCCATATCAGGCTCTGCTGTCAGCACAGAGCCCACTTAGGATCCTCTCTTCTCCTCTCTCTCTGCCACTACACCACTCGTGCTCTCTCTTTCTCTCAAAAAATACATTGTTTTAAAAAAAAAGAAGAAATTAAAGGGCATAGTGATATACTGAATATAGGGTTTTAGAAGAAAAGGGGAGAAAAAAATCTAAGGATACTCTCAGCCTTTAGCTTTTAGATGGAAGAATGGTGTTGCCTTTCACAGAAATAATAGGAAAAGGGACTTGACTTGAGACAGACAGATGGTAAAATCAATTTTAGGTATTCCTAAAGCACCTGTCTAGATCATGAAAGAAACTGGAAATCGATAACTGGTTAAAAGGTGAAAATTAAGAGTTGACAATGTGGCTTTATGGTCTAATAATTACAAAAAAACTGTATATAATGCTTTAGCACTTACCAAGTGCTCTATAAAACATATTCATGAAAATTCAAGAGAGTGGTTTTCCAAGACTTTTTAAAAAGTACATGAGAATTCTTTATTTATGATCTGATAATACTTGGTTAAAAAAAAGAGAGAGAGAGACATAGGGAAATGCTGATGGGAGTAGTTGGAGCTGTACTTAAAGCCAATACCAAGTACAAATGGATGCCTTAATTCTCTATCCACTCATATAATCCCATACAATCCCGTCTAGAACGTGGCCCATAGAACGTCATCTACGTTGTCAGGTGCTCACTTTAAGTCATGAGTTATTAATTCGAAAGGGTAGACAAGTACATTTTAAAGAATTATCACAAAGCAAATAGCTGTATAATCACTAGTCAAGACAGAATACAGCTAGCACTCCAAAAGCCTCCCTCTGCTTCCTCCCAATCACAATTTCTTCCTTCCTTCAAAAGTTCAGTTTTTCTAATTTTATGGTAATCACTTCCTTGCTTTTTCTTTATAGTTTCATAGGCTACGCATAAAAACAGTAAATTTCATTTTCCCTGTTTTTAAAGTTTTTATTTATAAAAAGAATCATATGTCTTATATTTCTTTTGTGTCTGGCTTCTTTTCCACATTAGGTTTATGAAATTCATTTATGTTGGGTACAACTCTAAATTCATTCATTTTCATTGCTGTAGAATATTCTATCATATGAATGTCTCAACTTCCTTATCCTTTTTCTACTACTAATGGACATTTAATGTTTTTATTTTTTGTTTTCAGCTTTGGGCGATTACAGATAATGCTGCTAATGCTAATGCTGCTGAATGAATATTCTTGTACATATCTCCTGATACACACGTCTGTTTGGTAGATGCTTAAAAAGGAGAATTGCTTACCTTTAACTAGAAAACTACTTTCCAAAAGAGCTGTATTAACTTATACTCTTATTAGCAGTGTATGAGAGTTCCTGTTGCTCAAATATCCTCATCATCACTGTTAATCAGTTTAAGCTGCTCTGGTGGGTGTGCGGTGATATGCTAATGGAGCTTTAATTTGTATTTCCCTGGTTAGTAGTCTGGCTGATCACTTTTTCATATGGTTACTGGCTATTTGTATATCCTTTCTGTGAAGTGCTTATTTAAAATTAACCATTTTTTATTCAAAAATTTTTTTTATTTGAGAAAGGGAGAGACAGAATAAGCAGGGAAGAGGGGCAGAAGGAGAGAGAATCTTTAGCAGGCTCACAGCACAGAGCTGAGGCTCAACTGTGGGGCTCAATCCCACAACCCTGGGATCATGACCTGAGCCAAAATCAAGAGTCAGATACCCAACTGACTCAGCCACCCAGCGCCTTGAATTGTTTTTTAATGATTTATATGAGTTCTTTATATTTTCTAGATTGAGTCTTTTTGTGGTTATAGGAGTGGCAGACATCTTTGACTCCAAGGCTTGCCTTTCTATGCAATGGCATCTTTTGATGGAACTAAAGTTCTTAATTTTAATGATGTCCAATTTATTAATCTTTTCCTTTATGGTTAGTGCTTTTTGTGTCCTATTTAAGTAGTCTTTTCCTACATCAAGGTCATGAATGTATTCACCTATTATCTTCTAGGAGCTGTTTTATTGTTTTGCTTTCATATTTAGTTCTGTAGTCCACCTGGAATTGAACATTATGTGGTAAGAGGTAGGTGTCAAGTTTCATATGGCTATTCAATTATCTCAGCACCATTTACCAAGAAAATTGTCTTTCTCTCACTGCTCTGCAATGCTATCTTTGTTATAACTCAAATGTTCATACATTTGTGAATCTGTCTCTGGGTCTCTATTCTAAACCACTGTTAACTACTTGTCTTTTCTCATACCAATATCACAATGTCTTAAGTACTTAAGTGTTATAAAATAATTGTAATATCTTGTAGCTCAATTCGTCATGCTTTACTCTTCTTCAAGAGCGTCTTGGTTATTCCAGTGCTTTGTATTTCCACATTTTTTTTTAATTTTAATTTTTTTTTACTTTTTTTTATTAAAAAAAAATTTTTTTTAATTTAGTTTGAGAGAGAGAGAGAGCAGAGGAGGGGCAGAGAGAAAAGGAAAGAGAGAATCCCAGGCAGGCTCCGTGCTGTCAGCACAGAGCCCGATGCAGGGCTCGAACTCATGAACCATGAGATCATGACCTGAGCCAAAACCAAGAGTCAGACGCTTAACCAACTAAGCCACCCAGTGCCCCCGCACCCTGTTTGTTTAAGTTTCTTTATTTTGATAGAACACAGGAGGGGCAGAGAGAGAGAATAATTTTTTTACTTTTTAAGTAAGCTCTGTGCCCAACATAGGGCTTGAACTTATGACCTCAAGATCAAGAGTCCCATACTCAACTGAATGAGCTAGCAGAGGTGCCCTTCTGCTTCCACATTTTAGCATCAGCTTATCAAGTTTACATACACGAGCATACATACATATAGTAAGCATTTATATTGGGATTGTGCACTGAATCTGTAGATGAGTTTGTGAAGAACTCAGATCTTTGAAATAGCTGGTCTTCTAATCCATGAACATGGTCTATTTCCCTCAAATATTTATTTGAGTCTTCTTTAATTTTTATCAATATTTTTATTGCTTTCCATATAGATACCTTGTGTATCTGTTGCAGTTTATTTCTAGGTACTTAAATCTAATGACAAGTGCTATCAGTAAATCTCATTAGTGAACAGCAGAGGGAGAAGCAGAAGATCATGTAAAGATGGAGGCAGAGATTGGAGTTATGAGATAAGAAATGCCTATGGAAGTTGGAAGAGGCAAGGAAGGATTCTCCCCTAAAGCTTTTGGAGGGAGCACAGCCCTGGTGATTTCAGATGTCTTGAGATACCTATAGAACTAAGAAAGAATAAATTTCTGTTGTTTTAAGCCATGAAATTTGTGCTAATTTGTTACAGCAGTCCTAGGAAACAACTTGTTTTTACCCAAGAACGTTCCTGTTTCTCTCCAAAAAAAACCAACCAACCAACCAACCTCCAAATACATCCATGCTTACATGGCAGAGAAGATGTATATGCCTACGTGAAAATATGAGAGACACAAACTTTTAAAAAGGAAGTAGTATTTGGATGTAGCAGCCATCCTGTTGCTGCTTAATATGAGTGAGGAATGACACTTCAAATTTTTAAAAAATGTTTATTCATTTTGTGTGTGTGTGTGTGTGTGTGCGCGCGTCTGTGTGTGTGTGTGTGTGTGTGTGTGTGAGAGAGAGAGAGAGAGAGAGAGAGAGAGAGAACAAGTGGGGGAGGGGCAGAGAGAGAGGGAGACACAGAATCTAAAGCAGGCTCCAGGCTCTGAGCCATCAGCACAGAGCTGACACAGGCTTGAACCCACAAATTGTGAGATCATGACCTGAGCTGAGTCGGACACTTAAACGACTGAGCCACCCAGACGCCACTGAGGAATGGTATTTCATACAATGGCCAGCATGTGTGATACTAAATCCTGGCTCTGATCACTTACAATAACACCCTGAAAGTGAACACAATGAAGAGGCTTCAAAGACAGAAAGTGGCTATGTTTCACAAATGACATTGGTTAAGATGAGCAGTAAGTTGCCTAATTTAAACTAACCATTTTTCGGTGGACTGCAATGATGTAGCCTGTAAAGGAATTGTCAGGAAGAGATGGCATATGACCATTCACCATTCCATTTGTGAAGTTCTTCTCAGTTCCACATGGCACAACAGTGTTTGGCATTCCATTGGGTATAAACATTGGTCGGGGCAAGTCTCCATTGGTTGTTAGGGTCAACATTCCATTTGTAGATGGGGAAGAGGAGAAATCTACAAATTCATAGATAAATACAGCATCATAAGCTTGTGGTGTTTTCATCTTTGCTCTTTTCTCAAATAATGTGGGGACCAAGACCACTGTAGTAGAGTCTCTTTTAGCAAAGGACAGGGAGAAATCACAGTTCAAATAATAATTCTGGACTGACTGGAAGATTTTAATTTCAGATTTTCCTTCTATAACTCACACTTAAGATGAAATGACAAAGCAAGAATAACTGCTGGAAGTAACTGCTTGGAAGTATAAGTAAAAAAAAAAAAAAGTTGCTTTTCTTTTAGTTTTCTGAAAAGTAGAAGTAAAATTTTTGTAAGAATCTTTATCAGCATCATACTGTCACATACAAATAGTTCTGCCACTTGTTTTCTTTTCCCTCTCTACGAATTCATTTCTCTATTCCCCTAAAAATGTTCAGTTAAAAACAACAGTCTCTAGCTAGATGTTCCTTTATTTTTTCATTTTAGTTTTTAAAAAAATATTTTTTAGATTAGTTTTAGATAAAGAGGAAAGTACAGATTTCGCATTTGTCCCCAAAAATGCAAAGCCTTCCCCATTAGCAACATCCCCCCAACCAAAGTGATATATTTGTTACAAATGATGAAAGATGCCTTTTAAATTTAAATTATATTAAAAATGTATTTCTCTTAGTCTCAACAGTGCTCAACAGTCCATATGACTTGTGAATATTCTATTGGATGGAAAAGATTACAGAAAATTTCCATCATTGCAGACAGTTCTATTGAACAGTGATTATCTAAACAAAAAAGCAGTATTAAATCATCCATCAACCCACTATCGATACTCTACTAAGTGCCAACAAGAGGAGCCTCATTCTCTATGAGGCCCTTTATAGTCAGGAAATAAACCTAATTATAAGCAGTATGAAGAATAGACCAACAATGTTAATGGTCAAAAAGATTTAATTGATAACCATATCAAACCACATGCATATTAAACAGATTCTTTTTTTGTTATTTCCTACCCCCACTTAAATAGATTCTTTTTGTCATGTTTATTGTTTTATTCTCTGATAGTATATTATATATCTCTCACACCATTTGTTGCCATGTTAGTATCAGATAAAAGAATTAAGAGATCTGAATTCCAGTGGTAGACTTAGTTAAACAAGCATCTGCTTGTCACTTACATTGCCTGAATTTTAGGTTCCTCATCTAAAAAATGAGGAATCTGAGCCAAATGATCACCAAGGTTTCCATCAGTCTCCAAAATTCTTTTGCCTGAATATCCTTAGCCCAAATAAATATAAACCCTTAGGCCAATATTTTAAAGCCGAAATAACGAGAAGGAGCTCTAGTTCTACTTTACCTGTCTGTGTTGGACTAGAAGCTGAAATTGGAGATCCAGGAATGGGAATTTCAAATGCACACAAAAATCCACTCACTGAGAGTCTCACTTTTTGGTTGTCTTGAGGGAAATTCTACAGAAAAAGAGGATGAGAAGGAGGAAATGTTTCATATAAAATGGAAAATCATTTGAAACAAACGTCTTAGATGGTTTCACGAATAAAACAAACAAAATGACTGAATAACTTTTCTCAAACAGCTAAAAGATGAAAGCTTGATAAACTGACTGAAAACTAACCTCACTGACAAAACATGCTATCCCATTCCATAGGAAAGAAGTTGTTTTGAATAACTGATGGCTTAAGTTTTGTCCTTCATTTCAAGCATCTAAATCCCAAACCTCAGAGAGATCTTACCTTTGCATTACACATGAGAAAACATCAGTTGGGAGTTTGTTCAGAAAGCCCAAAGATGAATATGAATAATATCAATGGTAGGAGTTCAATTGAGGGTAGGCAATATATTATTATTTTATTAATTTTAATTTTTATTTATTTTTGTTTCAAGCTTTTACTTAAATCCTAGCTAGTTAATACATATATAGCGTAATATTAGTTCCAGGCAACGTATTTATTAAATTGCTTGCTTCTCCAGCTGGTATGCACGAAGAAGTGATTTATGTCAATTTGTCTTTGCTCTCTAACATCTTAGTGTGTTGAAAGGCCAGGTATATATATTCATAAATAAATAGTAAAAACATACATTTATAAATATGTAAAATACTTTAACCAAGGAAGAATTCTAGTAAGAGTGGTAATACAAAAACCTGTAAAGTGTAGCAGCAGTAGTCACTGGGGGAAATCTATACTGTAGTGATGTAGCTAGATTACTCCATACAGATAGCGCTAGGCTTATATTTCCCTTCTTTTAAAATGCCACTATCAGGGTACCTGGGTGGCTCAGTTGGTTAAGTTAAGTGTCCATCTTCAGCTCAGGTCATGATTTCATGATCATGGGTTTAAGCCCCGCATCAGGCTCTGTGCTGACAGCTCCCTGGAGCCTGCTTTGGATTCTGTGTCTACCTCTCTTTCTGCCCCTTCCCTGCTTACTCTCTTGTCTCTGCCTCTCAAAAATGAATAAAAATGTTAAAAAAAAAATTTTTTTTAATGCCACTATCATTATTACTTCTTTATGCTGGTAGATACCCTTTTTAAAGTTTCAGGGATGGGAAACTGTTAAATTTTGTTCATTCTTTGTTGTGTTTTGATATCCCCTTCAGTCATTTAATAATTAATTGAGAAAACTGTGATCTTTAAAGGATGGAATCAAGGGTATCCTAGAAAGAATAATCAATATTACCTTTATGTTGGACCCATGTACTTCTGCAAGAAGGATCTGTTCTGATTTAAGTCCACAGAGATCGCTCAGCTGTTTTTTTAAACCTGTGTACTTTTCATCCATATTCAGTCGTAGTCCATATCGTACAGGGGTAGTACCATCCAGCTTAATAACTAGTAAAGAGAAAACATCTTTTAAGTATAATGCACATTTCACTGAAAGCTCTACTGTGTGTGTGTGTGTGTGTGTGTGTGTCTGTGTGTGTGTGTGTGTGTGTCTTGGAAACAGCAAACGTTTCAGTCTAGAATTTTTATTTTACATGTAAACTACAACAGATGGTTGTATCATCAGGGATGATACTGAGTGAAATCATTATTTTTTGATGTTCATCTGATATAGAAGGGTGAGTGGTTTTGTAAGATTTTAAAGAGTTTCTGGCATGTTTGAAACTAACAGAGGTATCAATGGGCACAAGGCGTGGTCCCATGTTCCAGGGTCTGGAGTTCCTGCCTGAAATTACACTGTTGGATTATAACATGCTGACCAATTTTTATGATAATACATTATAATGTTTGTTTATTTGGGGGGGGGGGCAGAGAGAGGGAGACACAGAATCCAAAGCAGGCTCCAGGCTCTGAGATGTCAGTACAGACCTTGATATGGGGCTCGAACCCATGAGCCATGAGATCATCCTGAGCCAAAGTCAGACACTTAACTGACTAAGCCACCTAGGGACCCCTATGAGAATGCATTATAAAGAAATGACTATACTTAGAAATTCAAATTCAGGCTACCTGATCAATGTAGAAGACATTGAAGTTAAGTAGATTTTCAGAACTTTGTGACCTACCTGTTATTTCTAAGTGCATATAACTGTCCATTGGTAGTGGCAAAGACAAAAAATTGAAAGGGTCAAATCGGACACTTATATGCCCACACGTTTTGCATCTGACTTGGGACCTCAGCTGCCCATGGAACAAATCCACAACAATCGATCTATTCCTTCTCAGATGGTTGTCCCATGCCTAGCAAGGAAAAAGGTCAGAGAGCTTTCTTTTTTCAAAATTCGAAAAATAATTATTTCTACATAAATTCAAATAAATTGGTTAAATATTTTAGGTTTAAATGCCAAGAATATAACCCTCTGAAACTAATGTAACATTATGTCAACTATACTCCAATAAAAAAAAAGAACATAATCCTTAATCTTCATTTAAGATATAGAAACTTTCTGCCTGCAAATTTACAATTCAGATATGTAATTTAAAATGTACTGGCCTACTGAGATAGGAGAGAAAACCAGTTCTTGATTAGAATGTGATTCTTTCTGTTCAACCTAAATGATATTAAATTCAGAGGGAAAATCCCATTTTTTTGTTCTTATCATGGTAACAATGATGAGAATTAAAGTTCTTTGTCCATTAAAGAGCAGATAAAACATACATATTCATCACTGTACACATCATTTTAGCAATTATGGGGACTCCTGAAGTTCTACTGAATAAGTCCTGCATCCTTTCCCATAAGTTTACAATGTAAAAAGGCAACATTTAAAATTTTTCATTAAAGATGCCTTGTTTTGGCATTACTGAACAAGAATCAAGCAGAGAAATATAAATTCTTTTACTTCCATAGTAAAATTTTGATCACAGAATAGTTTAGTTAGCATTCAACTTGTACAACACACATCTGTGGCCAGAACATTTTATCTATTGCTTACATTAGAAACTGAAAACTGACAAACCTCTGCAGCTACTTCCCAGTCTGGTCGGCCATCACTGTCCTTCAGTTCCACATAGGGCTTCTCATGGACTCGGTTAAGATCTTCATGGAGACCATCCAAGAGAAAAGCCAGAAGTTCTTGGGAGTCTTGTTGCTGGAACCCATTAAACCTGGGAGCATATTTTGCTATGGTCCACTATAAATATAACAGAATCAAACTCATTATTTGCTACCCCATAAAATTTGGAATGAACATGCCCCATAATTCAATCAGAGGCATTTTAAGAAGATAAAGTATTTAGTCTGCCTCCATTTCAGCAAATATATTTGGAATAATCATGAAATCTCTCGTGTCTTAATTTCAAATGACAAAAAAAAAAAAAAAAAAGGGAAGAAAAACAAAAAAGTATTTTCATTAATTCTGTGTCCCAGTTCAGTATCATATAAGCAAAAAGTTCTTTAGGTACACAGACATTATTTAAGACAGGTAAAGACAGAAATATATATATATATATGTATATATATATATATTTTTAAGGTTTTTATTTTGAGAAAGACAGAGACAGTGTGAGCAGGAGAGCGGGAGAGAGAGAAAGGGAGAGAGAGAAATAATCCCAAACAGGCTCCACACTGTCAGCACAGAACCCAATAAGGGGCTTGAACTCCCGAAACTGTGAGATCATGACCTGAGCCGAAATAAAGAGTTTGACACTTAACTGACTGAGCCACCCTGACACCCCAAGACAGAAATATTAAAATAGCATTTGCTTTCATTGAAAAATTCCTGTTACAGTTTTCTTTTACAGTTAACCTATCTAGTCTTATAACCTTTTATTACTAGAGGCAGAATAGCCTCATGTTTAACTCTGAGGACTTACTATCTTGTAATCTTGGGCAAACTATTTAACTGCTCTGAACCTTAGTTTCCTGAGCCATAAAATGAAGATAATAAAATGAAGATAATATAATGCTTTATATTACAGGACTGTTTAGAAGATTAAAGGAATTAATACACACAAAATATCATTAGAATAGTGCCTGGAACATGAAAAGATGCTCAACATCGCTCCTCATCAGGGAAATACAAATCAAAACCACACTCAGATATCACCTCACGCCAGTGAGAGTGGCCAAAATGAACAAATCAGGAGACTATAGATGCTGGCGAGGATGTGGAGAAATAGGAACCCTCTTGCACTGTTGGTGGGAATGCAAATTGGTGCAGCCACTCTGGAAAACAGTGTGGAGGTTCCTCAAAAAATTAAAAATAGACCTACCCTATGACCCAGCAGTAGCACTGCTAGGAATTTACCCAAGGGATACAGGAGTACTGATGCATAGGGGCACTTGTACCCCAATGTTTATAGCAGCACTCTCAACAACAGCCAAATTATGGAAAGAGCCTAAATGTCCATCAACTGATGAATGGATAAAGAAATTGTGGTTTATATACACAATGGAGTACTATGTGGCAATGAGAAAGAATGAAATATGGTCCTTTGTAGCAACATGGATAGAACTGGAGAGTGTGATGCTAAGTGAAATAAGCCATACAGAGAAAGACAGATACCATATGTGTTCACTCTTATGTGGATCCTGAGAAACTTAACAGAAACCCATGGGGGAGGGGAAGGGAAAAAAAAAAAAGAGAGAGAGGTTAGAGTAGAAGAGAGCCAAAGCATAAGAGACTGTTAAAAACTGAGAACAAACTGAGGGTTGATGGGGGGTGGGAGGGAGGGGAGGGTGGATGATGGGTATTGAGGAAGGCACCTTTTGGGATGAGCACTGGGTGTTGTATGGAAACCAATTTGACAATAAACTTCATATATTGAAAAAAAAAAAAAGAATAGTGCCTGGAAGTGGTTAAGTTGTCAAATTTTTAGCTATTATGATTATTAATTTAAACTAAGTTTAAAGTTTTTGTATTATTTTTAAATAAAGATAAAAAATAACCCTAACTTTACTACATATGATATTAATGCAAAATTTGTATCCATGAATTTCAGTAATTAAATTCTTTCAGTTTTTTTAAATTCTACAGATAGAATTAATTACTTTAGTAATGTCAAAAATATATGGAGTATCATTAACTAGACTCAGAGGTATATCTTGCAGTTAGAATACTGTTAATAGTAAAGGACTAACAATGGAAGATTTACTATACATACAAGTAAGATATCTGATAAATTAGTAAACTGAATGACATTCCAAATTTAGACTGTGACTTTGTTTCCCAGTATTTTGCATACATCTGAACAAGTAAAAGTATTTGACATCTATGTCTAGTGAAGGATCTAAAAAACATTAGTTAAACTAAAACTAAAAAAGCTAAACATAAAAAGCATGTGGAGAAAAAGAATTACTTAAACAACTGCTTAGGACTTAAATACTTTCATATTATTTTAATCTGCTTACCCGAAGCTTTAATGGGGCGACATTCTTCTGAGTTCCACTCCAAAGTTCCTGTACTAAATCCCCATAGCACTTAGCCATATGCCCCTTCATACCAATGGGATTTGTCCTAGAAGTTTAAAGAGGAGAATTTTTGCCAAAGATTCTCATAAATCACAATCACAGAAATGCCTAGCATCTATTTTCTCACATCAAAATATCTTTTTTAAACAAGTATGTCTTTCCCCTCATTTCATACTAAATAGGGCAAATACGACTTTTGGGTTCATATCAAAATTATAAAGAGAATATATATATGAATCAGGAAATATTATTACCTGTTGAGTTCATAAAGATGTCTCCCTGAGATAAAATACTGTGTCAGTGGCTGTGTGTTACTAACACACTGGATGCTTGAGTTCATGAAGCATGTGTTTCCCAGGTTACTCAGACCTGTGGCTCCTTTTTCTGTGGGAACTGGAACAAACAATATGAGAAAGAAGCTTAGCTATAGTAAGATGTCACAGACCAAACAGTTACTTGTATTTGATGCAAAGATTTTTAAAATTCTTTCAGTTGGCTAAATGGAGCTAATACTTCTTTATCCAGTCTTGGAATGCTAAAAGTAGAGAAGGTTTTTCATGGGATGTCACTGGCAATCATGATAATCCAAGTTCATTTGTGATCTAAAAGTAGCAATGATTCTCTTTAACTGCTATGATAGTTTTTTTTTTTAATTTTTTTAAATGTTTTTATTTATTTTTGAGACAGAGAGAGACAGAACATGAGCAGGGCAGGGGCAGAGAGAGAGGGAGACACAGAATCCGAAGCAGGCCCCAGGCTCTGAGCTGTCAGCACAGAGCCTGACGCGGGGCTCAAACTCACGGACTGTGAGATCATGATCTGAGCCGAAGTCGGATGCTTAACTGACTAAGCCACCCAGGCACCCCTGCTATGATAGTTTTTTTAGAATTCAAACAATTCTCTCCTAGTATCGGGTCTCTAAAAAGATATAAATTATTTAATTGTGAGGTTAGAAAAAATGTGATGCTTCAGGAAAAAGTAAAGTAAAAGGGGAACTAGTTCACTTTTGAACTAGAGGGCCAAAAGTTGTTAACACTTCAATAGATAAGAAAATTAAAAAAAAAAGAAGGAGTTGGGGCGCCTGGGTGGCTCAGTCGGTTAAGCGGCCGACTTCGGCTCAGGTCATGATCTCGCGGTCCGTGAGTTCGAGCCCCGCGTCGGGCTCTGTGCTGACAGCTCAGAGCCTGGAGCCTGTTTCAGATTCTGTGTCTCCCTCTCTCTGACCCTCCCCTGTTCATGCTCTGTCTCTCCCTGTCTCAAAAATAAATTAAAAAAAAAAAAAAAAAAAAAAAAAAAAAAAAAAGAAGGAGGAGGAGGATGAGCATAAGCAGAGGAAGAAGAAGAGGAAGAAGAAGAAGAAGACGACGACTTTTAAGATCATCTCTTTAAAAATAATACATCAGAGACTTACCCTTGTGTCTATCTATTTTACTACTGTTTGCTATAAAGGACATTTCCTCAGGCCAACTCATATCTTTATTGCGAACTGGAAAGACAGAAAATGTGTTAATTTGTTATCTATATCCATTTAATTGCTTCTGTTTTTTTTTTTTTTGAAAAGAGTTTATTTCTAAATAAACCAGAAACTGAAAAAAAGGGGTTAATTTTGTAATTGATTCTAAACTATTCCAACTCTATATTGGGGACTTTACAGTCACTTAATTAGAATTCATTAGTAAGCTATTCCCTCAATTACCTGCCTGAATTAAAATTATACTCAAGTATCGATAAATGTAATTAAAGCTCTTAAACTCAATGCATTAGAATTATCACAATTCCTTCTTAAATTGTGACAACTGTTAGAGTAAAACTCTATTTTAATACAAAGGCAGCTAGCAATGTTTCCAAAAATCTTGATGGGAAAAGACACATTTTAAATTTTCAATGACACATGCATGCCACTATGTAAATGTACATGTGAATATACAAGTAAGCTTTGTTGGTGAGTGACCAGTGTTGATGACTAATGAAAGCCTGTGCCACTAACTGTGCCAGAAAGTTAGTTTTCTTACTCAAACTCAAAAAAAGCAGCTTGAAATTTCTAAGAAATTTTGTAAATTTATAACCAAATTCACTTGTTTCTACCCACCATTTCCATCCATTGCCAGCCAATGAATGTAGACATATTTTTCTTTTAAAGCAATCTTGATAGTATGTAGGATTACATAAGACCTTAATAGTTTTTCTTTACTATAATAGTTAGAAAAATTATAAAATGAATTATTGAGTAACTAAACCTTAAATTCTTTCCCTAAAATCTAATATAGATGCATGCTTCCATCTTGTACCTTCAATTACCAGATGCTGCTCATCCTGGATTTTCAAATATTCCAATCTATGATCCTCATCATCCAGAAGAGTAAGGTAATTCTGGTAAGGAGGAGGAAATGTTTTTGTTAAATTGATTACTAAATTTAAAACAAAATGGAAATAAAATAAAAATGAATGACAAACACATCCTTGAAGTACTATAACTTATGTGACAGATATGTGGATATTATAGTTGTTCAGAAATATTAATAATTTAGTTGGCAACATGAGAGAAAAACAATGTCAACTTCATAAACAAATACTTTATGTCTCTAAAACAAAGTTATAACAGAATTTTGGGGAGATCAGAAGACTCACCATACATCAAACCAAAATTCACTGAGATTTAGATTTTCTGAAGCACTTACAGAACTTTTCTCTAGTACCTGGTATGAAATTCAGTAAACATGTTTGTGAACCAAAACTAGGGGTGTCTGGGTGGCTCAGTTGGTTAAGCATCTGATTTTGGCTCAGGTCATGATCTCATGGCTTATGAACTCGAGCCTGTGTTGGGCTCTGTGCTGACAGCTCAGAGTATGGAGCCTGCTTTGGATTCTGTGTCTCCCTCTCTCTCTCTCTGCCCCTCCCCTCTCATGTCCTCTCTGTCTCTCTCTGTCTCTCTGTCTCAGGTCATGATCTCACAGCTTGTGAGTTCGAGCCTGTGTTGGGCTCTGTGCTGACAGCTCAGAGCCTGAAGCTTGCTTTGGATTCTGTGTCTCCCTCTCTCTCTCTGCCCCTCCCGCTCATGTCCTCTTTGTCTCTCTCAAAAATAAACATTTAAAAAAAAGAACCAAAATATAAAATCATACAGGACAATTACACGTTTTTGTTTGTGCTCGCCCTATTTAAAGTGCTCACAAAGTTAAGTCATTTAATTCTAAGCGAGATCTATTATTTTGCCTGTTTACTCATGAGAAAATTGAGACAGTTAAGTAACTTGCTCTGGGTTATACAGCTAAAGTGGCAGAGACAAGATTAACCCCTGGCAGTGTGGTTCCAGGAATCGTGCTATTCACTATTATACCATACTGTCTCTCAATGGTGATCATAGGAGGATGTTACAAAGAGGGAACAATGGAATGCAGAACTGGTTAAAACTATTTATGATCCAATTTCAAAGTATAATCTGAAAACACACTGCATATATTAGGAAGAACATATATGCATTTAATAGCGCTGCCTCTGAGGAAAGTGGGAGATAGAGGTCAGAGGTTGGGAACAAAGAATTTTCACTATATACTTTTGTACCATTTGATTCTTTTCAACATGTGTATATAAATTACCTTACAACAGGAGATGACTTACCTCACTGTTGTACAGCCACAGACGCATATCTTCCTCTTTGATGCGTAGCCTCTGAGATAGATATTCATGAATTTCCTTGATGGTCTGCATTCGACTAAAACAGCCTGTATAGGCTAAGACCCGCTTTAAGGGCGCATTCGGAGAAGGTACATTTCCTATGGTCATAGTAATCATGATAAGGAAAACGGCAGATATAAAAAAGAGCTCCCTGATCAGCAATGACTATTTCAGAAAATAATGATGAGAAATGAGAATTATAGCTTTAATAATTTTAAAAATTAAGAAGCTTTAGGGGTGCCTGGGTCTCTTAGTTAAGCATCCGACTTCGGCTCAGGCATGATCTCGTGGTTTGTGGGTTCGAGCCCCACGTCAGCCTCTGTGCTGACAGCTCGGAGTCTGGAGCCTGCTTCAGATTCTGTGTCTCCCTCTGTCTGCCCCTCCCCCATTCACACTGTCTCCGTCAAAAATAAATTAACATTAAAAAAAAAAGAAGAAGCTTTAAAATAAAGCTGTAAAATGAAGACAGGGGACCAACTGTGTTAAAGTAAGTTTAAAGTCAGTCTTAACTTTGAAAGGAAGAGCAACAAAATCAGAGGCCCAAATTAATAGGCAGTATTTGGATCCCAAGAAAGGTGGCATGTATCAACAATTGACCCTGGTATCTTGGCTGTCCTCGGCAGGGTTATTATGTGCAATAGCAAAACCAAAATTCAGTGTAAGAATGGGGAAGATAATATGGGACTGGATTTGAATTCCACAGTTAACTGGATTCATTGAAAAGAAAACCACTGGCCCAAAATGGCATCACTTAGGTTAAAGCCTTAAGTCAATAAACCAGGACTTAAAACCTAACCTAACTGCAGTTTCAAACCCCCAGAAATGTAACCTTTAACCAGTCAACATAGGAATTTCTTTGTCAGTACTAGGAAATTTACTGATAGACTCCTACCATTCCCCTTAAGAGGGAGACCTTGCCTAAAACAGTGGAATCTTTGCTAATAGTTTCCCTTTTTCCACTCCCTACCTTTAAAAACCTTTAGTTTAAAAAAAAAAAAAAAAAAAAAGGGGGCGCCTGGGTGGCTTGGTCAGTTAAGCGTCCGACTTCGGCTCAGGTCATGATCTCACGGTCCGTGAGTTCGAGCCCCGCGTCGGGCTCTGTGCTGACAGCTCAGAGCCTGGAGCCTGTTTCGGATTCTGTGTCTCCCTCTCTCTCTGCTCCTCCCCTGTTCATGCTCTGTCTCTCTCTGTCTCAAAAAAATAAATAAACGTTAAAAAAAAAAAAAATTAAAAAAAAAATAAGAAAAAAAAAAACCTTTCCTTTTCTGTAAGCCCTTGGAAGCTCCCTACTACTTGCTAGACAGGATGCTGCCAAATTCATAAATTGATTAATAAAGCCAATTAGATCTTTAAAATTTCCTTGGTTGAATTTTTGTTATTTAGCAACCTGACCCACTTTCTCCCTTTTTTTAAAGTTTATTTATTTTGAGAAAGAGAGCAAGAGAGCGTGACTAAGGGAAGGACAGAGGGAGAGAGAGAATCCCAAGCAGGCTCCACATTGTTAGGGCGGACAGAGCCTGACGTGGGGCTCAATCCCACAAACCGTGCGATCATGACCTGAGTCAAGATTAAGAGTTAAATGCTTAACTGACTGAGCAACCCAGGCACCCCCTGACCCACTTTCTTAAAATAAACTATCTGTGAATTACTAACCCTATCATTCTCAGTCATTAAGTGCCCCAATAACCTGGCACATTAGTACAATTACATAAGAAACTTTTGTTTAGAATTCTAAGTAGGCATACACTCTACCAAGCAGAGTTAAAAGTGAAATCAAGAACCTTCCCGTGAATAAAAAAAAAAAAAAAAAAAAAATCGCCCTGCTGAAAAGGTAGGAGGAAAACCGTATGGCCTGCCTGCCCAGTAAGAAGATAGCAGACATGATCTTTAATTCCTAGAGGGCTCAAGAAACAAAAACAATGGCAGCAAGGGAAAAGAGTGAAAAGTAAAGAAAGAATATATTATGTTTAACCACATACTTCAAAAGAGAAGGTGGATGAAATGACAAGGGATTATGGAAGTCAAAAATTGTTTGCTAAAACAATCTACTAAACCCTGGTTAATTTTTCAGCCAAAAACCCAGGCAAGAGTTGTAGCTTAAAATGGTCCTCTCTAGCTATATAGCATGTTATAGTTTACTGAACAACCCAAAACAAAACAAAAAAACCCTTAGCATATCAATATAATCCACCTAGGGTACAAGTATACATGCCAGGCAATTTTCTACCCATTCAATGGAGACTTAGCTTTTTTCCCCTTATTAAATGCATGTAAGTCTTCATCTACTAAACAAAGCAGAGAAAAGTATTGGTATCATCCACTTTTTAAAGAACTTCCAAAAAGAATTCACTCACCTACAATAGGTTGAAAAATCATATAAGAAACAAAGGCCTCTGTAGCTTTCTCTGTCAAAAAGGCTACATTGAAGGCTTTAAACATGGTTTGTACATCTGTCACTTCAAAAGGAGTAAAAGAGCCTAGTAAATAACCCTTAATACATTGAGTAAGAAGAAAGATGAAAACTATGTTACAGCAGAACAAAACCCAACCATGATCAATTTTAAACACACAGCACAGCAAATCTTTTACAATCATCAGTGAGCAAAGAATAATTCCTAACAGAAAGTAATAGAGCAAATTTCTCCAATTATACATCAGAGGATTAGTTATAAGATTACAGCAAGAAAGCATCTTTTTTACAAACTTCAAAATGATTAATGATTGATTTCAGAACTAATTAGTAAGGAATAAAAATTTCAAATTAAGAATAAATTTAGAGCAATAACTACCCAGTTCTAGGATTCAAAAGCATTTGCAAGTGTAGTGTCCAAGTCAATTTCCATGGTCTTAAGCCACATAAGAAATTTATTTGAATTCTAGACAGTTTTTATAGCATAGCTCATTAAGCAGGCAGCCACTTATTACACATACTTTTGTGTTTTTGAATAGCACCAACAAATCTAGTGGAATTTACAGAAGCAGCAAAAATCTAGGATCAGCACAAGAGTTACAAAGAATACTTACTAAAAGCACAACAACACATTTTTCCTCTCATGTTATCTTTCAAAGAGAATTGAAAAAAATATATGCTAGGGTGCCATGGAAGCAAGGCAAATACTTTTATTCAACGGAAAATTAAATCAAGAATGTTTCACAGTGATTCTATTTCACTGTTCCTTGATTTTGACATTTTCCCCAAAGACAAAATTTGGTTAGGTAGAAGCCAATGCTTTGCTATAATTCTTACCAAACAATATGTGTAAGAATCTCCATATATAATTTGAATATAACCTTTAAGAAAGGCATAAAACTAATTCTATTTAATTTCAAGGGAGGGATGATAGTGATTATAGAGTTGGTTTGGGTTCTTACATACTAAGTTATATTAATTATAATAACATTGTGGCATTATTAACACAAAGTCTGAGATTTTGTGTAAATGGATGAACTGATTACTTCTGCTGAAGAACAATGTCAAATATTTACAAAGTAAAAGCACAAGGCAAGTCCTGCCTGTCAATAAAATTTAACATAACAGAGAAATCAAGGGGGAGCTTTTTGTATGTAATACATCAAAATGGGAACTTTCATGTCATTTTGATAGGCTTGATGTTTTTCAAAGCCAATGTATCATTATAGTTTTCAAAAATATATCCTTCATTTTATATACATTATCTGTCTTTTTATAAAGGCTCTGTGGGCCAAGCATGAGAAATGTATCATGTTTTCTCAAAAAAAGTCCCCCAAAACACCAACAAACAAAAATATGATATTGCAAAAGAAATTACTTTCAGATATTTGAGTGGAGGTGAAAAGATTAGTTCGTCAGTCACAGACTGACAGATTTTACCTTAGGTCAAGGAAATAATTTACAATGGATGGTTTTCAAAGAAAAAAAGTATATGAAATATATTTCTATTTATTTTCTTTGTATGTTGACTAGCCAGAAAAAGAAACAACTCTTCTCAGTTTGCTGCTGAGATTTTGCCACTACCCCATCTAGTCTTGTGCATGACCATAGATCTAAGCCCCATTGATGATTTACTGATTCTGAATGAAAGCAGATGGGAATGTGTATTAGTACAGTGGCACCAGACTTCGAGCAACTTGGGTTTTGTTTGTTTGTTTGTTTCAACAAATGCATGGTATTCTTGCTGCATTCTTAAGTTACCTCTTGGTAAATGCTGAGGAAACATTCTCAGGCTCATCATACCCATATTCACCCAGATGTTAGACTGCTGTGTCCGAGTGGCAGGCTGCTGTCTTAGGAAGAGAAGATATCGAGGAAATAACTCTAGCTCTGGGATTTCTGTCTTGCTATTCTTGATTACCTGTTGTCATGAAAGATATAATGTGATCACTATAAAAGAAGAAACAAAATTTGTCATTTTTATCTAATTTCTGAGATGTATGTATGTATGTATTTAGAGCAAGCAAGGGAAGGGCAGAGAGAGTGTGGGAGAGAGAGAATCCCAAGTAGGCTCCCTAGTGTCAGCGCAGAGCTTGGTGTGGGGCTCGAACCCACGAACCGCAAGATCATTACCTGAGCTGAAATCAAGAATTGGACGCTTAACTGACGGAGCCACCCAGGAGCTCCATGGACAAATTCCTAGGACTAGAGGTATAAGTCAAAAAGTATGGAAGGTCGTATCATTAACTACAAGTCCTTTTGCCAAAGCGTAGCAATTTTCTTAAAAGTGTATGAACGTACTTCTCTCATAAGATATTCTCCGAAATGTATGAACATTTATTTTACAATATTCTCAGAAACCTATGAATGTGCTTCTCTCATAAAACCTTATCATTGGACATCATTTGAAAACACCTTATTTCTTCAATAAAGAATATAATAAATTTGCTTCAATTTTTATTTATTATATTACTTAGGATAAAAATGTTTTCATATAAAAATTTGCTATCTAGGGGCACCTGGGTGGCCCAGTTGGTTGGGCGACTGGCTTGATTTTGGCTCAAGTCATGATCTCACCATTTATGAGAATAGGCCCCACCCATATTAGGTTCTGTGCCTGCTTGGGATTCTCTCCCTCCTCTGTCCCTTCCCTGCTCTCTCAAAAAAAAAATAAAGAAAAAAAAAACCTTTAAAAAAAATTTGCTATCTATGTTCTACTGTGTAACTGGTTTGTTCAGTGTATTTTTGTCTATGATTAAAACAACTACATTGGATGTACAAAACTAAGACTTATGTTGTTGAAACAGGATTTTTCTGGGGCACCTGGGTGGCTCAGTCAGTTAAACATCTGACTCCTGATTTTGGCTCAGGTCAGGATCTCACGGTTTGTGGGATCAAGCCCAGTATCAGGCTCCGTGCTGACAGCACGAAACCTGCTTGGGATTCTCTCTCTCTCTCTTGTTCTCTCTGCCCTTCTCGCTTGTACTCTCTCTCTCAAAATAAATAAACCTTAAAAAAAAAAAAAAAAAGAAACAGAATTTCTCAGTAATCCCCTGCAATAATGTGTTTGCCAGCCCAAAGATACAGGAAAACATTTCATTATAAAAATATTGCTCTATGAATTTTAAGAGTTGAACATTATCAAATTAGTATTCCAAAAGGATAGCAGAATTAACACTCTTTAAAACATAAAATTCTACATAATGTTTAACAGTCTCCAGTGATCAGGCTTTATTTTATTTCCCTCTGCCCTAGTAACCAGTGTTTTCTGCAATAGAGCATTTTTCAACACCAAGAGGGGGCAGTAAAGAACCAGATAAAAACAATGATACAAACCACACTTTTAGTACTTTTTCTTAAAATTCTGACAGGCTATAGTATGGCACTCGAAAAGCTCCACTTGGGAGGTTTTTCAAATCCTACTTAAATGATAAGCAGTAACTCTCTCCCTGGTATTCTCCTCTAAGACTGCTAGAAGAAGTCTGTCCACTTCTAAACAGGCGCTGACAGCTACAAAACCAACCATCATTCTTATGGTTTCAGTTTTACATGATTTGAGGAAAAATTAATAATTCAGTATCTGAGGCACCTGCCTGGCTCAGAGGAACATGTTACCCCTTGGTCTCGGGGTAGGGAGAGATTACTTAAATAAAAAAAATAATAACAGTATCTGTAGTTGTAAAGCTATATAAAAACATACCTTTGGCAGAATCTGAACTGATAATGAAGTAGTTTTTATAATGCCCATCTTGCTTGCCAAGATAAAAGTGCTTTCGTGAGCAAATTACAAATTAACAAATTCTTATGTACAAACATACAAAACACATTTATTTACATTTTAATTATTCTTGTCTTTGAACTTCTTAACCTCAGTGACAACTGCAAACAACAGATGCAATTCCATTTACAGGAATTTACCGTAAAGAGATCACCACACCATGTTGGGAAAGAAAACGCTCGCCAGAAATTTTTTTTTCCAGAAATTTTTTTTAATAATTAGGTGCTAGAGGCAAACTAAATGCCTATCAGTAGGTGATTAGTTAATAAATTATGATTTATGTACATATGCAAGTGTATATGTATGCAAAGTATATAAAGGAACACTATGCAATTACTGAAAATAATGGTACAGATCTAGATTTACTGACCTAGAATGATATCCACAGCATCTATGTTAGATTGAAAATAGCAGGTCACAAAACATCAGGTATAAGATGATTCAATTTCATAAAATTACCCACACATATCTACTTACATATGTATATGTATGAGTAGGCACAGAGGAATGCACACTGCTTAGAAAGATACACACCAAAATGTTAATAGTGGTTATCTTTTAAGTAGTAGGATTTGGCATTATTTTTATTTCTTTGTTTTTTTGTGTGTGTGTGTCACTTATCACTGAGCATGTACAACATGTACAAATTAAGTATTTTTAAAAAATATTTTATTTATTTATTTATTTAAAAAACATTTTTTTTAACATTTATTTATTTTTGAGACAGAGAGAGACAGAGCATGAACGGGGGAGGGTCAGAGAGAGAGAGAGAGACACCCAGAATCCGAAACAGGCTCCAGGCTCTGAGCTGTCAGCACAGAGCCCGATGCGGGGCTTGAACTCACAGACAGCGAGATCATGACCTGAGCTGAAGTCGGACACTTAACCGACTGAGCCACCCAGGCGCCCCTATTTATTTTTGAGAGAGAGTGAGCACGAACAGAGAAGGTGCAGAGAGAGGGGGAGAGAGAGGATCTGAAGCGGGGTACACACTGTCAACAGAGAGTCAACGTGAGGCTGGAACTCCCAAACCATGAGATCATGATCTGAGCTGAAGTTGGACGTTCAACTGACTGAGCCACCCAGGTGCCCCCTTGGTGTGTATATGTATCTATATACTTTAATAATTTGTATTTTATTTAGAGAGAGAAAGAGTGAGCACAGCAGGGGAGAAGGGCAGAGTGGGTGGGGGGAGGAGAGAGAGAGACAGAGAAAGAGAGACAGAATCTTAAGCAGGCTCCACACTCAGTGCAGAGCCCAATGTCGGGCTCAATCTCACAACTGTGAAATCATGACCTGAGCTGAAATCAAGAGTCGGACGCTCAACTGACTGAGTCACCCAGGTGCCCCAAAGATATTATTTAAATAAATAGTATGACTTATATAAGTATGAAGGTGAAAAACATTAATTTTTAACCTTGCCATGGCAATACATTTAATATTCTCTACCTGAAAACACCATATTTAAATTTTTTTACAGCACTTTTTCCTGTAAGCAGGCAAATTTAGAGATTAAAAAAATACTATTAAGCCAGTAAAATGCAGCTTTGATCTAGTAAAATTACTTTAATATTTGTCTGACCTCAATGTAAAAACATGACCTTGCATGGGGCTCTGAAAAACTCATTTAATAATTATAATGATGATGATGATAATATTAGCAATAGTCAATATTTACTGACCACTTACTATAAATCAGATGCTGTCCTAATCATACATATTATTTAATTATCAAAACTCTAATGAAGTAGATATTGTTATCTTCATTTTACAGAGGAGGACACTGGGATTTAGAGATTGGAACACTGGTAATCCAAATCTAGGCAGCCTCTAAAACATCAAAGTATATATGTGTCAAACATAATTATCAACAATGTTTTCCCTGTAGATATAGAATATTAAGATACAGCAGGAAAGTCCCAGAAATTAAGGGGTGCCTGGGTGGCTCAGTCAGTTAAGTGTCCAACTTTGGCTCAGGTCATGATCTCAAGGTTCGTGGGTTCAACCGTGTTGGGCTCTGTGCTGATAGCTCAGAGCCTGGAGCCTGCTTCAGATTCTGTCTCCCTCTCTCTCTGTGCCTCCCCTGTTAGTGCTCTGTATCTGTCTCTCAAAAATGAATAAAAACATTAAAAAAATTTTTTTTAAGATACAGTAGGAGGGGCGCCTAGGTGGCTCAGTCGGTTAAGCAGCCAACTTCAGCTCAGGTCACGATCTCGCGGTCCGTGAGTTCGAGCCCCGCGTCGGGTTCTGGGCTGATGGCTCAGAGCCTGGAGCCTGCTTCCGATTCTGTGTCTCCCTCTCTCTCTGCCCCTCCCCCGTTCATGCTCTGTCTCTCTCTGTCTCAAAAATAAATAAAAAAAAAACGTTAAAAAAAAAAAAAAAAGATACAGCAGGAAAGTCCCAGAAATTAAGTGACTAACTGAAGGACTACCCCCCCTCCTGATAAATAAAGTATATATAAAGACTATAGATAAAGAATAAAGTACATATAGTATATATATCTATGTATATTCATATTTATATGTATCTGTTTAGGGGTCCTGATGACAAATACAGTAGGAAACTTTTGGAGCCAAGAAACACAATACTAAATTCCTGATTCCAACTTAAACACAATTTTTAATAAACATTATTATCAATAACTCAAAATCAACATCAAAATTATACACTAGAGCTTTATAGCAGATTTTACTCTTTTTAGAAGTGATCTAAGTAACTGTATCTCATCCATGCAAACTTTCCTAGTATAAGAAAGTTCTATCTTGGGGCAAGTTCTATCTTGGGGCTGCCTTGGTGGCTCAGTCAGTTAAGTGTCCAACTGCTGATTTCGGCGCAGGTCATGACCACATGGTTTGTGGTATTGAGCCCCGCACTGGACTCCATGCTGTCAGCTTGGGACTCTCTCTCTCTTCCTGTCTTTCTGCTCCCCCCCCACCCCCCCACACGCTCTCTCTCAAAATAAATAAATAAACGCTTAAAAAAAGAAAGTTCTATCTCAGACATTGTATGAAGGAGAGTGTTTCTTGATCTACAAAAAGAACCTTTTTACAAAGTATTTTACTGCATTTACAATGCAAAGTATCAGGGTAATGAGTCCTGTTGTTTACTGTATAAGCACAACAGATGTTGTATAGTAAACTCATTAATATTTTGATATTATATACTTCAAGTCTTTTAAATTATTTTAGAACATTTTATTTATGCTCTGAATGACTCATCCTAGTAATGGCAACAATCAGCATTCACAAGCCTTGAATTCCTGTTATCATTTGTTGTGATCATTTTTGTGTCCTTCCTTCAAAAAGACAAAACACAAAAATCTACCAACAGCTATGGGAAGAATCAATCCCTAACTGGATGCCTGTGTGGTTAATGCAAATTACAGTTTCAGAAGTAACTACTACACCACTTCCTCTATATTCACTGAACTTTTTGGCACCGGCTTTCAGACTTCTGCTCAGCCTAAGTCCTGCATTATCCTAAAGTCTGTGTTTATGTGGATGACTTATTTAATAGCCTAGCCTCATAATATCCTTGACTTTACTTAATTCAGTGACTATTCTCTCCACTCCATGTAGCCACACACTCCCATAAACACATCACTGAAGAGTTGGTACCTAAAACAGTGCTCAGTAAATGTCTGAACAAATGAATGAATACATGTAAAAGGAACATAAATTTTGTTCAACTAATTTACAGGTACTGAGTATTCTGCTGTCACAGGTAAGAACTAATTTGTAGATAGTGAAATTCATATAGAAAAGTAACAGAAGACCCAAACTAGGACTGTTCCTTAGATAAAGCACTACTAGTTATACTTACAGGTCTAGGAAGGGCCAGGTTTGCTCCATACCAGTGATAAAGTGCTCTCCACACAGGTTCTGGAACCATTTCATAATCTCTTCCGTGGATCAGCTGTGGGGTTCGTTTTAATCGTCCTCCTTCTAGTGTTAACGATGTAGCCTTAGAAAGAATGGAACACAAATGTTGATTTTTAGTATTTTTAGTATTTTACAGAGTCTTGTGTTTTAACATAACCTAGACACAGGAGAACAAACACATATGTCACGACTCAGTTTTATGTTACTGGAAAAAAAATGAATTTTCTATAAGAGATTTTTATTTTTAACTTTCAAAATAAATTATTTAAGGAAGATAACTCAAGGCAAATTATTTGAAAAATCATTAGAGCATCTGGAAATAAGACTGGTTTTCACAGATTTCTTTCAAACACAGTAGAAAATATTATTTTAGGAAAAAAAAATCCACATACACATAAAATTACATTTTCACAGTAGCTGTCCTAAGAATTTTTTTTTTTTTTTTACATTTATTTATTTTTGAGAGACAGAGAGACAGAGCACAAGTGGGGAGGGGCAGAGAGAGAAGGAGACAGAATCCAAAGCAGGCTCCAGGCTCTGAGCTGTCAGCACAGAGCCTGATGCAAGGCTCAAACTCACAAACTGCAAGATCATGACCTGAGCCGAAGTCAGACTCTTAACCGATTGAGCCACCCAGGAGCCCCAAGAATACTTTTAAAGATTACTACTGCTTCTATATCATAAAATATTCTCTAAATCATAAAATATTCTCACAGATGTGTACTATGCAGACATATCCGTCTACACCAGGTTAATTAAGTGAATCATGAATATATGAATGTTGTGCTATGTGTTAAAACCCCTAGAAAGAAATTTATTTGCCACTTGAAAGAGAATTATTTTAAGTAGATGTCAAATCACTTACCTTTACTGGTTCTTGAGTTACTAATGGCTGGTTATCAATAGCCCCTGGTTTCTGAGGACTGAGATGCAACAAAATGTTCCCATTGGCTCCTAGCAAACATTGGTTGTTGTTGTCAGAAGTGTTATGCTGTCGAGCAAAGCACATATCTGCCCCTGGTGTGGCAGAATACAGAAAGCCTGTAAGGGAAAAGAGGATGGAATCTCTTTATTTTTAGTTATTATACATAGGCTTGAAGATATGAACTCAGTGTCCATGTATTATGCTATTTTTGTGTTGGCATGTCAGTCAGTACAGTATAATATTCTGATAACTCTGTAGAAGATAGGAAATATACATGTATTTTTTTCTGGAAAACACCTAGCATAACACTAGGTGGAAGAAAAGCTTTAAAAACTGTCACCAAATGGACATTTGGCCAACCTCCTAAAATATCTAGTAAGTCACAAGAATTACACATCCTTTGACAGAAAAAGAAGTATGGCCAAATAGCTGGGCTCTCACACAGTCACCTCTAATTCTTCTCTTCCACCTATAAACACATTCCAAATGTTCTTAGTAGATAATGGTGATAAGAAGAAGTATTAAAAAAAAGAGGGGGGGGAGGAAAAGAGGGGAAGAAGAAGGGGTAAGGGGTAGGGATAGGGGGTAGGGGGAGGAGGAGGAGAAGTCTCTAAACCAAAGGGAAGGAGCTAAAACAAGAATAGAAGAGTACCAGAGGGGAAGGAATGGTTTCCTAATAAACTTATTTCAAAGGAAGACATACAGGTTACAAAAGAAAGATGCACACAGAAAAATGATTAATGATGACCTAGAGTTGTGAACCTCAATGGTATTTTAAGGTATTTCAAGTCTAAACTATAGGCTAATCTAGGGTAAACATTCTAGCCATCAATCACTTTAAATCTCCTATCTGTGGCACTGCTTAGCCTGTGGATAGCACAGGTCAGAGTGAGCACATATCAAAAAGGACCTTAAGGGGCGCCTGGGTGGCGCAGTCGGTTAAGCGTCCGACTTCAGCCAGGTCACGATCTCACGGTCCGTGAGTTCGAGCCCCGCGTCAGGCTCTGGGCTGATGGCTCAGAGCCTGGAGCCTGTTTCCGATTCTGTGTCTCCCTCTCTCTCTGTCCCTCCCCCGTTCATGCTCTGTCTCTCTCTGTCCCAAAAATAAATAAACGTTGAAAAAAAAAAAAATAAAAAAAAAAAAAAAAAAAAAGGACCTTAAGAGGGTTAAGAAATAATCTTGGTGTTAAGGCTCATGAGAGGGAGCACTTATAGGGCTGCTAAGTGATCACTATAATGTCAGATGGGGAACAAGGAGTAGATTCTACAAAGAACTTTGTAGAGAAGATGCTAGCTCTGTCCAATTTGAATGCTCCCTCCATGGAAAGGAAAAAAGATCTCAAAGATGAAATAACAAGAAAGTAAGTCTAAGAGTCCTGCTACTGTTATCAGCAGAGTAACAGGGATCAACTCAATTCAGTTGGGCCACAAAAACATCAAGCCATTTCATCCAAATGTATAGAAACACTGAATTTTAGATAGGTACCAAGGAGTGAGGGGGATTATGGGAAGCATTATGACTTTTGTCAATAGTTTTACAAAATAATCCCCCAGTTCTGGCCTGAAATGTCTGTAGAATCTGGTATGAGGATGCTTTAAATCCAATGAAAGCAGAGAGAGTCTTGGAGATGGAAATTTAGACTTTTCTCAAAAATGGTCTTCTTAAATCTAAACTTATTAACAAAATATTTTTTAAGTTATTTTGAGAGAGAGAGAGAGAGAGAGAGAGAGAGAGAGAGAAAGAGTAAGAGAATGAGTGAGAGAGACAAAGAAAGAGTGAGCGGGGACAGGGCAGAGAGATGGGGCAGAGTATCTGAAGAGTATCACAATGTGGGGCTTGACCTCACAAACTGTGAGATCGTGACCTGAGCGGAAGTCCTATGTTTAATCAACTGAGTCACCCAGGCACCCGACAAAATAATTTAATATGGAGAGAAGTGGCTTAATCAGTGAATATATTTTCAAATTGAGAGATTAATGAAGTAGAATATAGAAGAGCTTCTCTTTGTAAAGCTACTAATGAATTCAAGAAACATAATTGACCATTTCATTCAAAACTTATTTCTGTGAATGGGCCAGCATTACCTTGATTCCAAAACCAGACAAAGATCCCACAAAAGGAGATTTCCCCATGGATACAAAAATTCTCAACAAGATACTAGCAAACCAAATCCAACAATACATTAAAAGAATTATTCACCACGATCAAGTGGGATTTATTCCTAGGCTGCAGGGCTGGTTCAATATTCACAAGTAATACAAAAAAGATAAGAACTACACAATCCTCTCAATAGATGCAAGAAAATTGTTTGACAAAATACAGCATCTTTTCTTGATAAAAAAACTCTCAAGAAAATAGGGATAAAAGGAACATACCTCAAGATCATAAAAGCCATATATGAAAGACCCACTGCTAGTATCTTCCTCAATGGGGAAAAACTGAGACCTTTCCCCCTAAGGTCAGGAACATGACAGGGACGTCCACTCTCACCACAATTGTTCAACATAGTGTTGGAAGTCCTAGCCTCAGCAATCAGACATCAAAAAGAATTGGCAAGGAAGAAGTCAAACTTTTACTCTTCGCAGACAACATGATACTCTACGTGGAAAACCCAGAAGACTCCACCAAAGAACTGCCAGAACTGATACATGTATTCAGCAAAGTCACAGAATATAAAATCAACATACAGAAATATGTGGCATTTTTTTTTAACTTTATTCATTTTTGAGAGACAGAGCATGAGCAGGGAAGGGGCAGAGAGAGAGGGAGACACAGAATCCGAAGCAGGCTCCAGGCTCCAAGCTGTCAGCACAGAGCCCAACGCAGTGCTCGAACTCACGAACTGTGAGATCATGACCTGAGCCAAAGTCGGATGCTCAACTGACTGAGCCACCCAGGTGCCCCCAGCCAGAAATATGTGGCATTTCTATACACCAATAATGAAGCAGCAGAAGGAGAAACCAAGGAATCAATCCCATTTACAATTGCACCAAAAACCATAAAACACCTAGGAATAAACGTAACCAAAGAGGTAAAAAAGATCTATATGCTGAAAACTATAGAAAGCTTATGAAAAACTGAAGACACAAAAAAAATGGGAAAACATTCCATGCTCCTGGATTGGAAGAACAAATATTGTTAAAATTGTTACTATCCAAAGCAACCTAAATATTAAATGAATTCCCTATCAAAATAACACAGAATTCTTCACAGAGCTAGAACAAACAATTCTAAAATTTGTACGGAACCAGAAAAGACCTCAAATAGCCAAAACAATCCTGGAAAAGGAAAAACAATCATAATTCTGAACTTTAAGATGTATTACAAAGCTGTAATCATCAAGACAGTACGATACTGGCACAAAAACAGACACATAGATCAATGGAACAGAATAGAGAACCCAGAAATGGACCTACGAATATATGGTCAACTAATCTTTGACAAAGCAGGAAAGAATATCCAATGGGAAAAAGACAGTCTCTTTAGCAAATGGTGCTGGGAAAACTGGACAGCAACATGATGAAGAATGAATGTGGATCACTTTCTTACACCATACACAAAAATAGACCCAAAATTGATGAAAAACCTATACGTTAAGACAGGAGACCATCAAAATTCCAGGGGAGAAAACAGGCAACAACCTCTTTGACATCAGCTTGCAACAACTTCTTAATAGATATGTTTCTGGAGGCAAAGGAAACAAAAGCAAAAACGAACTATTGGGAGCTCATCAAGATAAAAAAACTTCTGCACAGCAAAGGAAACAATCAGCAAAACTAAAAGGCAACTTTTGTAATGGGAGAAGATATTTGCAAATGACATATTGGATAAAGGGTTAGTATCCAAAATCTATAAAGAATTTATAAAACTCAACACCCAAAAAACAAATCCAGTAAAGAAATGAGCAAAAGACATGAACAGACACTTTTCCAAAGAAGACATCTACATGGCTAACAGATACATGAAAAGATGCTCAACATCATTCATCATCAGGGAGATACAAATTAAAACACAGTGAGATACCTCACACCACCTCATACCTATCATATTGGCTAAAATTAAGAAATCAGGAAACAATGGATGTTGGTGAGAATGCAGAGGAAAGGGAACACTTTTGTACTGGTGGTGGGAATGCAAACTGGTGCAGCCACTCTGGAAAGCAGTATGGAGGCTCTTCAAAAAATTAAAATAGAGCTACCCTACAACCTAGCAATTGCACTACTAGGGATATATCCAAAGGATACAAAAATGCTAATTCAAAGGGGCACATGTATCCCAATGTTTATAGCAACACTATCAACAATAGCCAAATTGTGGAAAGAGCCCAAATGTCCTTTGAATGACAAATGGATAAAGAAGATGTGTATATATACACAATGGAATATTGGCAATCAAAAAGAATGAAATCTTGCCATTTGTAAAAATTACAACAATGGGGATGGAACTAGAGTGTAGTATGCTAAGTGAAATAAGTCAGTCAGAGAAAGATAAATATCACGATTTCACTCATATGTGGAATTTAAGAAACAAAACAGATGAACATAAAGAAAGGGAAGGAAAAATAAGATAAAAAGAGAGAGGCAAACCATAAGAGACCCTTAAATACAGAGAGCAAACTTATTGGATGGGTTGCTGGATGGGTGTTGGGTGGGGGGAGTGGGCTTACTAGGTGATGCACATTAAGGGGGGCACTAGTTAGGGGTGCATGGGTGGCTCAGTTGGTTGAGTGTCCGACTCGTGGTTTCGGCTCAGGTCATAATCTTATGGTTTTGTGAGTTCGAGCCCCACATAGGGCTCTGTGCTGACAGAACAGAGCTTGCTTGGGATTTTCTCTCTCCCTCTTTTTCTGCCATCCCCCCATTCACACTGTCTCTGTCTTTCTCAAAAATAAATAAACTTTAACAACAACAACAAAAAGGAAGCACTTGTTGGGATGAACACTGGGTGTTATATGTAAGTGATGAATCATTAAATTATACTTCTGAAATCATTATTACATTATATGTTAACTAATGTGGATTTAAATGAAATTTAAAAATTAAAAAATAAAACACCCCCTCCACCTCAAAACTTATTTCTGTGAATGAAAGCCTGATTATATCCTACCAAGCACACTCTCTGACAAAGTATACTTCTTTAAGAAGTAACCCTGAATAAACTTTATGGGAAACAAGTCATACTTACCACTGCCAGCCGTTTCTGAGGCTTCAGACGCAGTAGAAATGTTGTCTGAAAATCTCTCCTCTGTGGTGTTCATATAACCGAGGCCGCCACCTCCGATTCTATCTTCACTTTGCTCTATAGAGTGTACTGCTGTTCCAAATGAGTGTTTTCCTCCATTCAGAATAGATGATGGCTCAATTACAACAGGGCTGGCATCCTAAAAATCATGAAGTCAGAGATTTAGGCATAAGATGAATCCCCAAATTATCTATTGCTTCTAATTCTCCTATAGTTAGCTACCACCAATTAAGAACATTTTTTTAATAGAGAAGATACAATTTTTTAAAATACTTTTTAATGTTTTGCTTTATTTTTGGGAGAGAGAGCACGAGCAGGAAAGGGGCAGAGAGAGAGGGAGACACAGAATCCGAGGCAGGCTCCAGGCTCTGAGCTGTCAGCACAGAGCCCAACGCTTGGCTCGAACTCACAAGCAGCGAGATCATGACCTGAGCCAAAGCCGGACGCTCAACCGACTGAGCCACCCAGGCCCCCCCAAGAACATTTTACCATATAACTAAATTTTAATTTCTTCAAAGGGGAAGAGGTGGACTGGGAACATATTGCAAAGCACTCTGTAACACAAAGTGAGTGAATGAATGAGTGAGTGAGTGATGTATGTATATATCTATTTTTGAAGTAATCTTATGCCCAATGTGGGGCTTAAACGCATAACCCTGAGATCAAGAGTCACATGCTCTACCAACTGAGCCAGCCAGTCAGGTGCCCCCGACATAAAATTATTTAGAGTTTATTCTGTTGAAAATTGAAAACCACGGAAGATTTTTTTTGATATTAAAAAATTAAATATTTGCTCTTTTTATTATTACAGATTATAGTGTTACTGTAGGAAATCTAGAAAAATATGAACAAAAATATTACAAGTATTCAGATTCCAGCATTTAGCATTAGTTGACACTTTGATGTGTTTATTTTTTTGTGACTGAAAACATGTATGTATATGTAAAAAATAAATAGCATGGAGTACATAGTTAGAATTATGGGGAGTGCTGTGACATACCAGCTATTCGGCCTTTCACAGTAAGTAAATTTCTAAGCTCCAGTTTCTTCAGGAGTACAAATCAGGATAATATTCGTATTTATCTTAGAGTTATTGCAAAGATTACATGAGCAACACATGTAAAGTGCCTGGCATTTAGTAAATGTGAACTATCATTCTGGTTGTTATTAAATTTTATTTTTTTAATTTTTATTATTAAAATGTTTTTTATTTTATTCATTTTTGAGAGAGAGAGAGAGAGAGAGAGAGAGAGAAAGTGAGAGTGCAAGCAGGGGAAGGGCAGAGAGAGGGGAACAAAGGATCTGAAGCAAGTTCCATGCTGACAGCAGAGAGCCCAAGGCAGGGCTGGAACTCATGAACTGCGAGATCATGACCTGATGACCTGAGCCAAAGTCAGAAGCTTAACTGACTGAGTCAGCTAGGCACCCCAATATGTATTACATTTAAAAAACAGCATATGGGGGCGCCTGGGTGGCGCAGTCGGTTAAGCGTCCGACTTCAGCCAGGTCACGATCTCGCGGTCCGTGAGTTCGAGCCCCGCGTCAGGCTCTGGGCCGATGGCTCGGAGCCTGGAGCCTGTTTCCGATTCTGTGTCTCCCTCTCTCTCTGCCCCTCCCCCGTTCATGCTCTGTCTCTCTCTGTCCCAAAAATAAATAAAAAACGTTGAAAAAAAAAAAAAAAACAGCATATGGTTTCTTTTTCTTTCACTTAACATTATATTCACAGGATTTTCCTGTGAGAGGGTTTCAAACAGGGGAACACTATAATCCATTTTTTGCTTTAAAACTACAGAAAGGACTAGAGACAGAAACTGAAAATTGAGACACAAGTTAGAAGACTCCTACAATAATTCAAGGCAAGAGATGATAAGCTACTATACCATAAAGCTAGATTCAGAAATAAGGAGATGGAGAGAACATGGACTTAGGATATGTAGGAGGTGAAAAAAATTGACAACTACATGAAAAAGAGGCAAAGATAATTCCAAAGTAGAACCTGAGGTGCTGGTGAAGACAACTAGATGGGAGCTGACACTTTCATAAGGTAAAGTATGTGAGTTAATGGGATCATTTGGGGAAAGAGCTTATTTGGGAATATTCTTGTTTGAGTTACCTAGACACTTGAGTCCTGTGTTCAGGACAGAAAAAGAGGCTAAATATAAAATTCTGGAGCTCAAGAGACTTCCTAAAGCATAAGAAAATGTTGTATGTAGAACAATGAGAGAACAATATTTACAGAATAGGCAATGGAAGAATCTGAGAAGGACACTGAATCTGAATGATGAGAGAGAAATCAAGAGATTTTGCAGTACCAGAAGCAGAGACTGCTTGCATAGAATTATTTGCTACTAAGTTTAGTAATGGAAAAACAGAAAGATAAGACTTGCAGAGAAGCAGGAGGAAAGGTGCTATGAGAATGTGCATTGTGAATGTTTTTAGAAGATTAGGATATTTGTAACTGAGAGGGGAAAGAGAAAGACTGAAGGAATTAACCAGTAAAACAAGATCCCGTAGGCATCTGAGGAGATACACAAGAGCATGGGTAGAAGAACTCAAGTGGCATTCAGTAAACACTGACATGCATTTTAGTAGATAAAATTGATCACTGAAGGCACTGCTCATAAAGTAAATAATTGCAACCCAAGAAAAAAAACACATCAAATTTAAAAGACAAACTCCAAGTAACAGCATAGCAATAGCACAGTGGGTGCTTTAGTTTCTTTTAATGCAATTATAGCATCTCTAATTTTAGCCCAAACAGGGAGACACTGTATCAACATTTTATTATATGCTTTCTCCTCTTTGATCTATAAACCAGGTGAATACCATCAATTTGTAGATCCTTCAGAAGCCAGTTCTGAAGAAATTTCAGTGCCTTTAATAGAGTGGCAAGAAGAATGAGAATAAAACCCAGGTTTCTACAGCCCAATTCACTTTATGGATTAAATTTTTAAAAACAGCAATTGTTTAAAACTTCAAACAATTCAGAAGTATACAAATTCATATTTTAAGTTTTATTTATTTTGAGAGAGAGAGTGAGAGAGAGAGAGAGAGAGAGAGAGAGAGAGAGCAAGCAGGGGAGGGGCAGAGAGGGAGAGAGGGAGGGAGGGAGGAAGAGAGAATCCCAAGCAGGCTCTTCACTGTCAGTGTGGAGCCCAATGCAGGGCTCAAACCCACGAACTGTCAGTGGGATTCTCGGTCTCCCTCTGCACTCCCGCCCTGCCCGTGCTCTCTCTTTTAAAATAAATAAACATCTTAAAAAAAAAAACAAAACAAAACAGATTAATGTGCTAATCTAATACTTGATCTGCTGATATAACATTTAATAACTTCTCTTTTTAACAGAGAACAGGCTTTAACACTAGTCTTTAAAGGGCAACACTATTTAGCTAGAATTTGATATTATATCTTATTTTCACTGAATTTATTTTTATTTGACCTATTTCTGGAGTGTGACACTGATTTTCTATTTAAGATAGTGATATAGGGGTGCCTGGGTGGCTCAGTCGGTTAAGCATCCGACTTCAGCTTAGGTCATGATCTCGCGGTCCGTGAGTTCGAGCCCTGCATCAAGCCCTGTACTGACAGCTCAGAGCCTGGAGCCTGCTTCAGATTCTGTGTCTCCCTCTCTCCCTCTGTCCCTACCCTGCTCGTGCTCTGTCTCTCTCTGTCTCAAAGATAAACATTAAAAATATTAAAAAAAAAAAAGATAGTGATATAAAGTTTACTCTTAAAATATTTACATAAAAATGATAAAATATAATTAAAATGATAAAGTTACTTACATAAACGTATTAAGCAAATAATAGCATGGGTATTATATGGCAAAATAAGATGACCACAGTACAGAAATGACTAGAAATTGGGAATCTACATTAAATAGGATTTTGGGTCATTGGCATACACACACACACACACACACACACACACACACACATATATATACACACATACATATACACACACACACACACACACACACACACACACACATATATTTTTTAAGTAAGTTCTATGCCTAACGTGGGGCTTGAACTCATAATCCAGAGACTGAAGAATTGCATGCTCTATCGACTGAGCCAGTCAGGCACCCCATAGTATTTTAAATTACACTATCCATCAAAGTCAAAATTGTATGGACAACAGAACAAAAGAACCAAAATGACTCATGGCCAAAGAAGTAGACATGTAAATTAGGTTTGAGTAGTTTACATCATTTATCATACGTTTGGCTTTCAGTGTGTGGATTTCACAGCAATTTCTTAGAGATAATACTTATTTTCTCAAAGTTTTTCTGATATTGAGTTCATATCAGCAAAAATGCATTAAATTTAGATTTCAAAAGAAATTTTCAGTGAACAAAAATGACTTATATTACTCCAATGGTTTCTGATTTATTAGGTTTGGAGTGGAACAGAGGCATTTCTTTTCTTTTTTTTAAAAGGTCTTTATGTGATCCTATTATGCAGTGAAAATTGATAGCCATTGTCCTAGTGAGGATTATTGTCTCAAACTTCTGTTTTCATAATGTGCTGCAAATACTGAGAGTATAGTAGTAACTGATTGCTTATTGAATGTATTACTTGCTCCGGAACTTGCTTTTCAGTTCCAATAGTTGATTTTTTTTTTTTTTTTTTTTTTTTCTTATCTGCCAATACAGTCTTCTTCCTTCGGGGAGAGACATTCTGGAATTTCTCTTTTAGCGGTTCTCCAACTTAGTGGCACATTAGCATCACTTGGGAAGCTTTTAAAATCCCAAGGCCAAGGTGGCACCCAAATCAATTAAATCAGAATTTCTGAGGGTGAGATCAGGGCACCAGGTGTTTTTCTTTTAACCCAGGTGATTCCAGTGCACAGTCAAGTCAGAGAACCACTTTTCTGGAACAATGTGCACACCCCTGAAAAAGTGGCAAATTACATATAGGCTATTTGCTTTGTATTCAATGTCTTCCACATAAAAATAAATAAAATCTGAGAAGGAATAGAGGTCATGGGGGAAGGATGCTCTCAGGATAAGGCAATATGCCTACCACATGGCCTACTGTCAGTCCCACCCACCAGGTCTGAACACAGGTTCTCTTCTTGGCAGTGAATTTAGGTTCTGATTCCTTATTAACTAGACAATCCCATTTCTACAGGGTTTATAGTTGTGATTCCCACAGTCTTCTACCAATTCTCTGATCTCAGGAACAAGATTACATGGAATGGGATAGAGAGGAAGATAAAGAATCCTAAAACTTAACAACCCACAGAGGTCAGTCTCCCTTGTTTAAAGATCAAGGGCCCAAAGCCAAACTCAATCTGGGGTGTGGGTGTAAGGAGTGAGTTGCTAACCAAGATACAAACTGCCTCTAAAAACAGCTGGGAAGGGGGCCTGGATGGCTTGGTCACTTAAGCATCTGACTTCAGCTCAGGTCATGATCTCATGTTTCGTGAGTTCGAGCCCCACACTGGGCTCTCTGCTCTTAGTGTAGAGCTTGCTTTGGATCTTCTGTCTCCCTCTCTCTCTGCCCTTACCTCACTCATGCTCGTTCGCTCTCTGTCAAAAGTAAACATTAAAAAAATAATAAAGTTAAGCTCTTCTTAAAAAAATAAATAAAATTAAAACTCTAAACAGATTCAGATTTTAGTGAGCTTTTGGGTCATTTACTTCTTTCCTATAAAGAAGGAGTAAGACTGATAGCATAGCCATTTTGAAAGAATAACTTTTGAAAAATTAAAGTCTTCTCCTAGATCACTCCGTTATCGTCCAGAAAAATCACTTTATTTTTGCTGTAACTGTTCTTGACCTTAAATGGTGGGTGCATAACTATCACATGGTTGACAGGAAACTCTTTTTAAAATTTATATTCATTTCTCTATTCCATTTATTTTAAGTTTGTTTATGCACTATAATTACTTTAAGTTTTACAATAATTTAGCAATTGAATGATTTTAATAGCTTATCAGAGACTGAAATCTTTGCTGCCAGTGACTGCACACTGTACCATATGCTTTTAACATGGTGCAGTGAATGATAACCTTTTTAGACTTAGAGAATAAGAGCTTTTCTTCACTTATTTCCCACTGTTCCAACTAGAGTGGTCTGTCTTCTCACTGTCTGACTTTCTTTGCTATTCTAGGAATCTACTGCTCTCGGTGTCCGGCACTGACTGAAACTGTCACCATTACTCAGGTTCTTTCTTCTTTCCCCTTCCTCCTCTATTTTTCAGGTCATTGCTTCCACTCTTGCTTTCGGTGAAATTATCAACATTTTCAGTCAACTAATCTTTCCTTCTGCATGTTAAGCAAACCAATAATAGTCATATACTGTAGTCACTGGCTCTTTCTGAGAGTGTTATTTCCAGTTGCTCTGGAAATTTTTTTCCCCTAAATATCAAAGGATCTTTTGTTTTGTTTTTAGTGACTTCTGGCTCTGGAACTATTAGCAACTGTCCTGTGTTTTTAAGAAGATAGGTCTCTACAGTAGATAAGGTTTCACCCAGGGTGAAAATTTTCCTCATTCTCTTGAGTCGATGATTCCTAAAAGGGCTATGTGGCACTTTAACATACGATAATTCTATTTTGAGCATTTCATGATTCCTTCTGAGTTGTATCAAATGATTAATGATGTTCCAAAATAAGGGTCAGGATTCATTTTCTTCTCTATCAGTGATGATGCTACTTCTTTTTACACATATGTATATTCCAAGTATTAATTAACTTAAGCAACTACTAGTTATGCCAATTTTATATTACATCAGTCTGCAATGCTGGTTTTCAAAAAATGGAAGGCAGTATAGAGTAACGGAAAAAGCACTAAGGTAGGAATCAAGAGACCCAAGCTCTAGAAATCTAGATTGAGTAATAAAGTAATTGCCTAATACAACTCTGTGCAATTACAAAACCTAAAGAGACCTCAGAGGCTTTGTCTATAAATTCAAAAAAGAGAAGTGCTTCAAATGTTTCTTAGATTAGAAGCATTATGTAATAATAATAAATCATAATAAACAATAAGACTAGTACATGAGTACTAGTACTCATGAGTACTAGTACATGAGTAGTAATACTGCTCCCTCAGTTCTCAAACAGGAGGAAAGACAAACATATATACTACAATGATGACAAACAGAAAAGATTTCACCATTTCTCCTCATTTACATTTTTACAAAGGGAGATTTCACATGGTAGAAATACCTTTGGCTCATTAATGAACAGATTGCATGAGCATATCAAATATTCAACCTCAAGTCAATCATAGCAAATTTGAGGTAAACCACTACAGAGTATGCCATTTTATGGAGACATTAACTAAAGCTAATTGATGGTCTTATTAGGTGGGCAGATTAAGCCCACAGTAAGATCAAATTACCCAAAACAATAAAAACACCAATTAATTTTTCTTAAACAAAGTATTTCCCAAAATTGCTATATACTGCAAAGGTAAATAGAAATCATTAATTACTATTGCTACTGCTGCTAAAACCACTGTTAATATTACTACCATTACTTCCCTAACTTTACATAGGGTTTCTACTTGCCAGGCATGGGGCCAAGTGCTTCACAAATGTTAATTTATTTAATTCTTTATAACAACCCTATTGAAATAATCTTGTTGTTCATATGAAGAAACTGAGGTAGGGAAAGGATAAGTAACTTGTTTAAAGTCATACAGCAAGTAGCAGGTCCAGGACTCTACACAAGGAGTACAAGCTCACTGCTATTATCCTATACTGTTTTCTCAGGCTATTAGGTAATATTTCAGTACTTACTATGTACCAGACACTGTCCTAAAATGCTTCATAGGGGCGTCTGGGTGGCTCAGTCAGTTGAGCGTCCGACTTCCGCTCAGGTCATGATCTCACAGTTTGTGGGTTTGAGCCCCACATAAGGCTCTGTGCTGACTGCTCAGAGCCTGGAGCCTGCTTTGGATTCTGTGTTTCTATCTGTCCCTCCCTGCTCACGCTCTCTCTCTCAAAAATAAACAAACATTAAAAAAATTTTTTTGTTTTAAATGCTTCACATGTATCAGCTCCTTTAATCTTCTTAACATGCTATGATGCAGGTTACTGTTCTTTATCTCATTTTACAGATGAGGCCCAGAATGTCATTTTTTAAAATAGTTATTTGCATATAAAACAAAGTTACCTTTTATTTACTAAAGATCACTTTTCTAATACATATCTTCAGAAAAGACTGCTCTTACTCAATTTACATTTTTCCCCCTTATTAAGTAAGTTGCCTTAAGTCTCTGCTACTTTTCCCTACACATAAATTGATACCTTTCTCACAACAGTTAACCAGTTTCATTTTAAAGTAAACTTTAAGTCTGCATTTGACAGACATACTAGACAACAATACAGAATGCCACAGTGGAGAGAATATGATACTTAAGTGTAGATTTCCACCTCTATATCTCTCCCTTACTACCCTCCACTAATTCTTTTCATGCACAGAAGGGTTATGAGAAGCAAGAGCAAATCAGGTTTGTGTTCTCAACACTGCACTTCTGTCTATTTATGAGAGATGTGCTGCTAAAAACAAGACCTCTACCATGTTCCTACAGGAAATAAAAATAACACTTCAAAACACAAAATGAGGATTTTCTTTGAGTCTGTAGCCAGTAAGACTTTAATAAACATTAATTCTAAGGCCAATTTAAGAATATAAAGAACAAAAAGCATTTCAAGAAAGACTTGATGCTTTACCTCAATGTTTTCATTTTCTACCTACAATCACCATCATTACCTCCTACAAGGTTTGAAGTCATTTGCCTACTTCTCCTTCAAAAACATCAGTCTATTTTTTCCAATTAACATATTTTATATGTGAAAACACAATATTAAACTCTGCAAAATGGAAACAGAACCAGTTAGAATAATGAAGTAAATAATGTGAACATCTACTAATATTCTGATAAATAAGCAATGACACAAAAGGACATACAGGAAAAAATATGAATCAAACTATCAGGTTAGTGATCATTTGGTTGGTGACCATTTGGTAACTAACGATGAATCTATAGATCAACTGGCTCTCCAAAAATGGGAGAAATATGATTCCTAGCATTACTCTGAGTCTTTTCATACTGAAGAAAAATCCATTCTTTGTTTTACATAAGACTCTAGGGGTGCCTGGGTGGCTCTGTCAGTTAAGCATCTAACTCTTGACTTTGGCTCAGGTCATGATCTCATAGTTCATGAGATTGAGTCCACTGACAGTATGGAGCCTGCTTGGGATTCTCTCTCCCTCTCTCTCTGCCTCTCCCTCACTCGCGTGTGATCTCTCTCAAAATAAACAATCAAAATACACACATACATACATAAAGACTCTAGAATTTTCACTGAGAATTCCTCTTTTAACTTTTTATTTGGAACAATGGCAGATTATCATTTAGAAACTGAATCTAATGTTAGTCCTGAAATTAACTTTGTTGAACAGAAAAATCAACACTTCTTACCCAAGGGTCTTCAACATTTTGATGAAAAAGGTGAACAAATGAAGGATAAGGTAAGTGATGTGGTTGAGATACCACTGGCTTAAAAGTCAGACCTTAGGTTTGATCCCAGTAAGCAAGATATTTAGGTCACCTTTAATTTCAGCCTTAGGTACATCACAGGTAAAATGAATATAATACCACTTTTCTCCCAGGGATATTGTGAGCATTAAATGAGATATGTAAAATGCATATACATGCACCCATGCGTCCATTATCACCTTCCTCACAGAGTTGTTTCAAGGCAGGAAATTTATGTGGCAGTACAAGCACAGAGCTTGGTCTATAGCAAATATATCACACAGGTACTCATTTCTTTCCCCATCAAATCCTCATCTATGTAGAAGGATTTTATTACTGGCCAGGAGCCACCAAAGTCTGATAGAGTTGAAAATCCTATGAAATATTACATGGGGGGGGTCATACTCACATATTTGACATATTCTTTCCACTGCTGCCACCACTGCATGGAGATGATAAACCAATTGTGTCCTGGTTGCAGACCATACCTGCTCTCTCGTTCTAACCATCCTCTGTACATACAAAAGACATTCAGTATATCAAATAATATGAAACAGATGACCACACATCCACATATTATCATTAGAAATTTTTACAAAGGAAAAACATGACACATATACTTGGGGGACTGCCATAGTTTAAATTAGTGAAACACTGGTAAGCCAAATTTAGGAGTCCTAAATACCACTATCAGGCTTCACACTGATGTTTTAAAAACAGCTTTACTGAAGACTAACTTACATAACACAAAATTTACCTGAATTCAGCGTACAGCTCAATGATTTTGGTAAATTTATAAACATGTGCAACCATCACCAGAATCCAATCCTAGAATATTTCAATTACCCCCAAAAGCTATCCTGTACCCACATTTAGTCAAGTTACATTACCACCCTCAGCCCAGGAAACTACCAGTCTATTTTCTATCTCTTACAATTTGCCCTTTTCTGAACATTTCATATACATGGAATAATACAACACATGGTCTTTTATACCTGGCCTCTTTTCCTTACCATAATGTTTTTGAGGTTCATCTATGTTGCAGCAGATATCATTAGTTTGTGCCTTTTAATTCCATTCCAAATATTACTTAAAATCATTCCAAAGGTCTGTATACACATTTTGTTTATCTACCTAACATCTGATAATCTGAAACTGGCAATCTATTTTCCAAAGTGGCTGCACCATTTAACATTCCCATCAGTAAGGTACAATGGTTCTAGTTTTTCCACATTCTTGGTAACACTTGTTATTGCCTGTCTTTTCTATCAAACGTTCAAGTGGGTATGAAGTGGTAACACATGGTGATTTAAAAAAAACTTTTACAGAGGAGAAATTCATAACATAAGGTGTTGATTGCCTATTTTGAATGTACTAATGCCAGTGGACTGTTATGCTTTAAATGGTCACTTTTATGTTATGTGTATTTCTCCAAAACATTTTCATACATCCCAACTGAGTAGTGATACATTAGGCAGTTATTTCCTATTATTCCCTTCCCCCAGCCCTTGACAATCACCATTCTGTTCTCTTTATCTATTCACTTACCTATTCTGGATATTTCGTATAAATAGAATCATACAATATGTGACCTCTTATATCTGGCTTTTTTCATTTGTGAGGTTCATCCATGTTGCTGCACGTAGGAATACATCGTTCCTTTTTACAGCTGAATAATATTCCACAGTATGCATATACCACATTGTGTTTACCTATTCATCCACTGATGGCTACTTGGGCTGTTTCCAATTACTACTTATTGTATACAGTGTTGCTATGAACATTTGTTTACAAGTATTTGAGTCCCTGTTTTCAACTCTTTGGGGTATATACCTAGAAGTGGAATTGCCAGGTTACATGGGATTCCATGTTGAGGAACTACCAACTTTTCCACACAGCAGCTATACCATTTTATATTTCCACAGTGTCCCAATTTCTCCACATCCTTACAAAATTATTTTCCATTTTTTTAAATTATAAATATCCTAGTAAGTGCAAAGCAGAATCATTGTGGTTTTTGAGTTGCATTTCCTTAATGACTAATGATTTTGAGTATCTTTTTACGTGCTCGATGACCATTTGTAGGTCATCTCTGGAGAAATGTGTATTCAAGTCCTTTACCCAGTTTTTAATTGAGTTTTCTTTTTGTTAGTGAGCTGTAGGAGTTAGTTAGTTGACCCCTGGTTAGTTGACCCCTGGCAGATCTGTGATTTACAAATATTATCTCCATTTTATAGGTTGTTTTGTCACTTTCTTGACAATGTCCTTTGATAAACACAAGTTAAAAAAATTTTTTTAATACTTATTTATTTTTGAGAGAGAGAGAGAGAGAGAGAGAAAGCAGGGGAGGGAGGGAGGGAGAGAGAGAGAGAGAGAGAGAGAGAGAGAGAGAGAGAAAGGGAGATACAGAATCTGAAGCAGTCTCCAGGCTCTGAGCTGTCAGCAGAGCCTGACATGGGTCATGAACTCACGAACCATGAGATCATGACCTGAGTTGAAGTCAGATGCTTAACTGACTGAGACACCCAGACGCCCTGATAAACAGTTTAAAATTTTGATGGTCAGGGGCACTTGAGTGGCTCAGTTGGTTAAGCGTCCCACTCTTGATTTCAGCTCAGGTCATGATCCCACAGTTCCTGAGTTTGAGCCCCTCAATGGGCTCTGCACTGACAGTGTAGAGCCTGTTTGGGATTCTCTCTCTGTCCTCTCTCTCTGCCCCTCCCCCCTGCTCACGTGTGCACAATCCTTCTCTCTCAAACTTAAATTAAAAAAATAAAAATAAATAAATTTTGATGGTCAAATTTATCTATTTTTTCTTTGGTTGCGCATGGTTTTTGTTGTCACACGTAAGAATTCAACTTAAAATCCAAATCACTTTTGAAAAAAATATTTTTCCTAGATACAGAATAAAAGTACCATTCTGCTCACTCCTGGATTCCAAGATTTCTGATGAGAAACCTGCTGTTAATCTTATTGAAGATCTACTGCATGTGGTGGGTAGCTTTTCTCTTGCTACTTTAAAAATTTTCTCTGTCTCTGGCTTCTGATCATCTGATTAAAATGAGTCTTGGTGTAAATCACTTACAGTATTATCCTTCTTGGAGCTCGATGAGCTTTTCTAATGTTTAGGTTCATATCATTTATCAAGTGTGGGGAGTTTGGACCCATTATTTCTTCAAGTATTCTGCCACTTTTTCTCTTCTCCTTCTGGGATTCCTATGTGTATGATGGTATGGTTGCTGCTATTTCAACAGGTCCACTAAACTCTGTTCATTTCCCTTAGTTCTTTTGTCTTTCTACTACTCAGTCTCAATAGCTTCAATTGACCTATCTTTAGATTTTAACTTCTCTCAAACCAGGCTTTATAGTTCTTGATATATAAAAAGAGTGTAAAAAAACATTTCTAGCTTGTAGGCTGTATAAAATCAGGTAGTGGACCAAAGTTAGCCAATGGGCCACAGTGTAATAATCCATGGCTTAACATATAGTCTGTCCTAGACAATATCACATGTGTACTTGAATATGTACCCTGCTGTTGTTGGGTGGAGTGTTCTGCTGCTGGGTGCATATACATTTACAACTTTTATATTTTCCTGAAGAACTGCAACTTACCATTATAAAATGTCTGTGTAGTAACAATTCTTTGTCTAAAAGCCATTTTTTCCTAAATATGCATGGTTATATTTATTTCAGCATTTTACTTTGAATCTATTTGTGTCTTTGAATCTCAAGTATTTGGATTAAAAAAAATCAGTCTAGCTTTTGATAATTGTTTAATCCAATTATATTTAAAGTAATTATTGATATGGATTTGTGCCTACCATTTTGTTACTTGTTTTCTATTTATCTCAAGTATTTTTAATTTTCTATTCCTCCTTTACTTCCTTCTTTTGTATTAGATTGTTCTGTATTAGATAGCATATCATTTTAATTATCTTTTTAAAGAAACTATATTTGGGATTATATGCTTATGGCTGCTTTAGAGTTACAAAATAAAGCTTAACACATGCTACTTCAGATTAATACTAATTTATTTCAGTAAAATATAGATGCTGTTCAAATATAGCTCTAGTTCCCATTCTCTTGGTTGTATTATTGTCATGCATATGACGTCTTTTTATCATGTAAGAACAACATAGCTTTCAAATTATTGTCTTATGATTTTGTATTTTAAGTCAGTAAAAAGGTGAAACAGAAATGTATTGGTATATCATTATGTTTACTGGTGCTCTATATTTCTTTATGTAATTCAAATTATTGTCTGGGGTCACTTTGTTTTAGCATGAAGAAGTTCCTTCAATATTTTAAGTATTTTATTCCTTCAGTATTTAAGACATGTTAACTAGCAATAGTGTTTGTATGGACTGTTTTCAAATTACCTTAATTTCTGAAGGATAATTCTGCTGGATAAAGAATTCTGGGTTAACAGTTTTCCCCTTTCAACACTCTGAATGTCATCACACTGCCTACCGACCCCTATCATTTCTAAAAGAAAAAAAAAAAAAAGGTCAGCCATTAATCTTATTGCCTTCTACAGAAGGAGTCATTTTTCTCTTCCTGCTTTTAAGATCTTCTCATTGTAACTTTGAACAGTTTGACTGTGATATGTTTAGATGTGGATCTGTTTTTAGCCTGCTTGCAGTTTGTTGGGCTTCTTGGATTAGTGACTTTCAATACTTTTAGAAGATCCAGCCATTATTTTGTCAAATATTTTTTCCTGCTCCTTTCCTCCTTTTGGGACTTCCATTATGTGTGTATTGGTATACCTGTCTCTGGTGTTTCACACACCTCAGGTTCTGTTCATTTTTATTTATTCTCTCTGCTCTTCATACTGGAAAATCTCTATTGATCTATATTCTATTTTGCTGATTATTTCTCTGCAACTCTAATCGGTTGCTGAGTCCCTGTAGCGAATTTTCATTTCATTTATTGTAATTTTCAACTCCAGGATTCCATTGAGTTCACTTTTAAAATTTTTATCTCCTTATTGATATTTTATATTTGACTAGTTATTGTCATTATATTTTCCTTTAAATCTTTAAACAAAGATTCCTTTAGCACTGAAAACATTTATAACAACTGCTGTGAAATCTTTGTGTCCTAAGTCAAACATCTGAGGCTACTTCAGTGACAGTTTCTATTATCTAGTGTTGTCACCACCACCACCACGGTATATAGGTCACGTTTTCTATTTTTTGTATGTTTCATGATCTTCTGTTATTGAGAACTGGACATATTTGATATATGTTTCACCAACTCTGGATTCTGATACCACCTGTGTGTTTTGCCTTGTGACTTCCTGGACTAATTCTAGAGTCTGTTTCCCCTGCAGTGTGAGGCAGCTCAGTTTTATTATTTTTTACAGTTAAGTTTGGCTTCCTTGGGAACAGCATAATTTACTGATCAGACAATAACTGGTGAGGGGCTATGCTGAAACATCTTGAGCCAGTAATACACTTTTTCTTGATGGAAGAGTTCGCAGTTTGAAAAATGATGCGAAGTTCAGGCAGATAACGAACTTCCTTGGTTTTTACTTTTTGCATGTGCAAGGTCTCACATTCAATCAGGAATGAATAGATAGCTACAGTCTCCTTGGTTTCTGCTGAGCTTGGGCCTAGCCTTGTATATGAGCAGGCTTCCAGATCATTTGTGATATGGTGAAATATATCAATACTCATTAGGGTCATCTTGTTCCCTGGATCTCTTGGTTAAAATTTTGACTGGCCTGTCAGTCTGATGTTTTCCTTAATCAGTATCTCAACCCCAAGCTAATGATGTTCCTTGATTGTTTGCCAACATGATTGTCATATATATTATATGACATATAAATATTGTCAAATTATGACTATATATATATAAATTACTTGTTTATATATATACACACACAAAATATAAATATTGTGTATATGCACAATTTTCTTGGGCAGGCATTCATGCCTGTCCTATTCCAAATTAAGTCAGCCTTGTCATCTCTGCCTTGGTAAAACTACCATGTTGGGTAGGAAGGAATGGGAACAGCCCCAAGTAAAATTACCACAGATTCCCATTATCCTTACCAAGGTTTAGTGGTTTTTCTTGAATAAATGCTTCCCAATTGTCGAATAGCTTTGGTCCATTTCCAAAGTCCTAAAATAGCTGGCTGACAATTTTGTACAATGTTCTATTTTGTCCAGTTGCTTTTCAGGGAGGATATGCTGACATCTTCACTCAGCCATTGCAGAAATACTAATTTTGATATAAATTACTGATTCTTTAAGTTAGAGAGAAATATTTCTTTCATCTCATTGCATATATACCAACCCGATTCATACTTTAAAAATCATCCGACAAATTCAAATGAATTTCTAGGAGTAAAAATGCAGGCAAAATAACACAAAACTCAAAAGTCAAAAATGAAATGAACACTTTGGAATCTAGAATTTAAAATTCAGATTTAGTAAAAATAAGGAATACAGAGGCAGATTATTTGTGTTTGCAATGAAAAAAGTCATTGACTTGATCCTGCCACTTCCATGCAATTTTTGGTAATAAGTTCCTCAACTTTTGTGTTCTCAGTTTCCTCTTCTATAAAATGGGATGGTGATACTAATTTAAAGCAGTTATTCTTTTTTTTAATATAATTTATTGTCAAAATGGTTTCTGTACAACACCCAGTGCTCATCCCAACAAGTTAAAGCAGTTATTCTAAGGAATAGATGAAATAATGCAAATGGAACTACTGTGTAAAGAACAAAGTTCTATAAAAACATGAGATTTTACCAGTATTATATTTTAAAATAGGGATGCTATAAGCATTTGCAAAATAATTAAACCAAGAAATGTATATACAGGTTATACAGCATTTTTTAAAGTTTTTATTTTAATTCCAGTTAGCTAACATACAATGTTATTTTAGTTTCAGGTGTACAATATACTGATTCAGATTCAACAATTCCATACATCACCTGGTGCTTATCTAGATAGCATTCTTAATATGTATACTAAGTCATACTGACTTCAGAAGATATTAGCATGTGATGAAATTAGATTACAATACTGTAAGAAAAAGCTACTGCAGCTACATAAAAGGCTTTCAGTATTTCTTTACCATATCTCATTTGTACATTTCAATGTACTTTAAAATTTTATTTTATGACAGTTAAAAATCAGAAAAAATCAAGACAACACTGTCAACATCTGAATACAAGATGAGTAAATAAGAATGAGTTTTCTGAGCATGAAAATTAAAATGACTACATGAGACTAGAGTTTTTATGAAAACATTTTCAAAATGGATACAGCTAAAAATTCTTTTAAAAAATAACCATTTTTTAAAAGAACCCAGTTTTTGTTAAGTTCATTTATTTTAAGAGAGAGAGAGAGAGCAGGGGATGGGCAGAGAGAGGTGGGGAGAGAGAAAATCTGAAGCAGGCTCCATGCTCTCAGCACAGAGCCCGATGCAGGACTCAAACCCATGAACTCTGAGGTCATCACCTGAGCTGAAATCAAGAGTCAGACACTTAAGTGACTGAGCCACCCAAGTGCCCCTAAAAGAATCTATTTTACAAAGATGGAAAATATATTTGCTACTTAAATTAATCTGAATCTCAATTGGCATTTCTCTTTAAATGTTAACTACATAATCCTTCCGGTCCTCAGGTATTCCAAACAACTCTATTCAGTATACTCTCTTATCAAGCAGTCATACACCAGAAGAAACTACTGAAAAATTTGCATACACACTAGTTTCAAGAGTAAGTGACAAACTATATATTGAATTTATTCTAAAAGCCAAGTTTAATAGTGATTCAGTCTTGTTTCTGAAACTTCCTACACAAAAGTAGTAACACTAAAGCAATGAAAGATACTTGATATATTAAAAATTGAATTATAGCCATAAAAATATGCAGGCCTATTAACCTAGATATTTCACCTCAAGTAATACTGCCTAAATAAATACCTAACCAAAGACATACAGAATTTATTACTAAATTACTAAATTATATTAAATAGAGATTAAAAAATAGGGGATGAATGGGGCCTACTAGCCAGTCATTTAAATTATAAAAGGCTTTTATTGATATGTAAAAGTCTCATTTGATGTAATCTGCAGTGAAAATGGAGGCCAAAAGTAAAAGAGTGTTTTGAAATATCCTTCGTTCTTTCCTTTTATTTAAAAAAATTTTTTTTAATGTTTATTTATTTATTTATTTATTTATTTTAAAGTTTATTTATTTTTGAGACAGAGAAAGACAGAGCATGAACGGGGGAGGGTCACAGAGAGAGGGAGACACAGAATCTGAAACAGGCTCCAGGCTCTGAGCTGTCAGCACAGAGCCCGACACGGAGCTCGAACCCACCGACCGCGAGATCGTGACCTGAGCCGAAGTCGGACGCTTAACCGACCAAGCCACCCAGGCGCCCCTTAATGTTTATTTTTGAAGAAGAGAGAGAGTGTGAGCAGAAAGAGAGGGAGACACAGAATCCAAAGCAGGCTCCAGGCTCTGAGCCATCAGCACAGAGCCCAATGCAGGGTTCGAACCCACGAACTGAGAGATCATGACCTGGGCCAAAGTTGGACGCTTAACTGACTGAGCCACCCAGGTGCCCCCCTTTCTTTCTTTTAAATGTTTATTTACTTTTGAGAGACACAGTGTGAGTGGGCTAGAAGCAGAGAGAGGAAGACACAGAATCCAAAGGAGGCTCCAGGCTCTGAGCTATCAGCACAGAGCCTGACATGGGGCTTGAACTCACAAATGACCTGAGATCATGACCTGAAGTAAAGTCAGACACTTAACTGACCGAGCCACGCAGGCATCACGAAATATTCTCATTTTTAAAAAAACATTTACAAATCCCATCAGAGGCATACATATGTGGGTATATGAATATAAAAGTGTCAATAGTGCAACCATTAACAAAATGAAAAGGCAATCTATGGAGTGGAAGGAAATATTTGCAAACCACAGATCCAATAAGGGCTTATATCCAAAAAAAAAAAAAATATATATATATATATATACACACACATATATATATGAAATTCATTACCACTTAATAGTAAAAAGATAATAATAATCCAATTTAAAATGGGAAAGAACCTGAATAGATGTTTTTCTAAAAAGGACATACAAATGGCCAAAAGCTACATGAAAAGGTACTCAACACCACTAATTATCAGGGAAATACAACTCAAAACCACAATGAGGTACTACTGCATGCCTGTTAGGATGGCTATTATCAAAAAGACCAGAGAGAATATCCATTCACAGATGTGGAGAAAAAAAGAATCCTTATACACTGTTGATGGGAATATAAACTGGAATAGTCACTATAAAAACTAGGTTTCACATGAAATCAAAAAAAGAACTACCATATGATCCAGCAATCCTACTTCTGGGTATAAAACCAAAGGAAACAAAATCATGATCTTGAAGATGATAGCTTTACTTCCATATTCATTGCAGCATTATTCACAAAAGCCAAGGTGTGCTAACAACCTATGTGTACAATAATGAATGAATGGATAAACAAAATGTGGTGTGTGTGTGTGTATATATATATATATATATATATATATATATATATATATATATATGATAGAAACAAAATGTGGTGTATATATATACACATACATATATATATGTATATGATGGAATATTATCCAGTCTTAAGAGGAAATCCTGTCATTTACAACAAAATGCATGAGTCTGGAAGGCATTACACTAAGTGAAATAAGGCAGGCAAAGACAGACAAATATTGCATGGTATATCACTTATATGCAGAATCTTAAAAAAAAAAAAGAGTTGAATTCAGAAACAGAGAGTAGAAGAGCAGTTGCTGGAGGCTGGGAGAATACAGACAGGCTGATAAAAGGGTACAAACTTTTATAAGATAAATAAAGTTTGAAGATGTGATGTATAATATGGTGACTACAGTTGATAACACTGTAGTGTATAACTGAAATTTGCTAAGAGAGTAGACCTTAAATATTCTTACAATTAAAAAAAAAGGGATCCAAAATCTATAAAGAACTTATCAAACTCAACACCCAAAAAACAAATAATCCAGTGAAGAAATGGGCAAAAGACATACATAGGCACTTCTCTAAAGAAGACATCCACATGGCATACCAACAAATGAAAAAATGCTCAACATCACTCATCATCAGGGAAATACGAATCAAAACCACAATGAGATACCACCTGACACCTGTCAGAATGGCTAACATTAACAACTCAGGCAACAACAGATGTTGGCAAGGATGCGGAGAAAGAGGATCTCTTTTGCACTGCTGGTGGGAATGCAAACTGGTGTAGCCACTCTGGAAAACAGTATGGAGATCCCTCCAAAAATTAAAAATAGCACTACCCTACGACCCAGAAATTGCACTACTAGGTATTTATCCAAGGGATACAGATATGCTGTTTCGTAGGGGCACATACACCCCAATGTTTATAGCAGCAGCACTATCAACAATAGCCAAAGTATGGAAAGAGCCCAAATGTCCATCGATGGATGAATGGATAAAGGTGTGGTATATATATATACATACACATACAATGGAGTATTACTCGGTAATCAAAAAGAATGAAATCTTGCCATTTGCAACTATGTGGATGGAATTGGCAAAATTAGAGAAAGGCAAAGATCATATGACTTCACTCATATGAGGACTTTAAGATACAAAACAGGTGAACATAAGGGAAGGGAAGTAAAAATAATATAAAAACAGGGAGGGGGACAAACATAAGAGACTCTTAAAAATGGAGAACAAACAGAAGGTTACTGGAGGGATTGTGGGGGGGGGGGTGGGTTAAATGGTTAAGGGGCATTAAGGAATCTACTCCTGAAATAATTGTTGCACTATATGCTAACTTGGATGTAAATTAAAAAAATAAATTTAAAAAAAGGAAATATGTGAGGGAATAGTGATGGATATGTTAACTTGATGGTTGGAATCCTTTTACAATCCGTACCCATATCAAATCAAATTGTACACTTTAAATATTTTACAATTTTAGATATCAATTACACCTCAATACAGTTGAAAAAATGTCAACAGCAATTACCTATAAATACAGAGATGATGGGCTTTTTTTTGCTTCTTTTTATTTAGCTTTACTTTATAAAAACCTTTTTACAATAAACATGAACTATTTTGTAGTAAGGAAAAATTGCAACCTTTCATCTTATAAAATATCTTTTTTTTTAAAGTTTTTTTATTTTGGGAGAGACAGCATGCACATGTGAGCAGAGGAGGGGCAGAGAAAGAGAGAGGGAGAGAATCCCAGGCAGGCTCAGGACTATCAGCACAGAGCCCGACATGGGGCTCAATCTCATGAACCGTGAGATCATGACCTGAGCTGAAACCAAAAGGACGCTTAACGTCTGAGCCACCCAGGTGTCCCTAAGATGTCTTTCTTATTTCAAAAAATTAAATTCAGTACTTGGTGCAATTTTAAAGCTAAAGAGAATATGATTTCTAAATTAATCCAATCCCTTGGTTAGGAAATTATTTTAACAAAAATATTTCAATATAAACTAATTTGGAGAAACAAGGTGTCACTATAATGATTATATTAAAATGGGACATGTTACTTAATAACAATATATTTCAAGTGTCGGAAATTTCAACTATATAATGAAAAGTACACTGATTGAAACTATAAACTTACCTAATAATTTGTCCTTCTTCTTCAGGAGTAGCTGGTCTTAACCCCAGAACTATGTGACATACCTAGAGAAAAAAGTGGTAAATCAAACTTCACGGGTGCCAATGACTGGACTGTATAAAATTTCACATGCTCTGCATGAGTTCCATTTTGTAGATGGGAATCTGAATTAGCAGTAGCTTTCAACTGATGAATTATCAATGTTTGAACTTTAAACTTGAGCTGTTTGTTTGTTTTCTAAACAAACTATTTCAATGGAGGCCAACTTCCAAATCTCTGTGTGAGACAGGAAAGAAAGGAAGGGAGGGAGGAAAACGGAGATAGAGACAGAGACAGAAGAAAAGAACTATTTACCAGAAGATTTCATTAATACTATGTATTTTAAGATATCTCACACAGGGAATATTATTTTCTTTCCTGAAATCTGAAGAGCAAATCATGGCACTCAAGGAGAAAGGCGAGGGGAGATGCAGAGGATATAGGAGACAAAAAATATGGGTAGCATTTCAGTTTAATCAGTTCAAAGAGAAAAAATTATTGCCACTAATGCTAAATAAGCTTTTTAAAAATATACTTTTTAAGGCTCATTTCCTCTATGTGGCTTCTCTAAATATCATCAACAGATGTAATTTTTCAATATTTTCTCATGAAAAATTTCAAAAACACAGAAAAGTTTAAAGAATTTAACACTGAACATGTCATACCCATTATCTAGATTCTAACATTAACGTTTTATTATACTTGCATCTATCCATTAATTCATCCATCCTTAATTTTTGGATGCATTTCAAAGTAAATTACAGACAGTAGTACAGCTCTTTATAAATACATCAGCATGGCTAACATTAACCAGAGAGTTCAAGATCTGTTTACAGTTTTACCTTTTGAGGTGACATTTACGTAACAACAAAATCCACAAATTGGGTTTTTGAGATTTATCTATTTAGGAGTAAGTAGTTCATTGTCATTACTAAGTAGTAGTCCATTGTTTGAACACACCACTGTTTTATCCATTCTCATATTGACAGATATGAGCTTTTGAAACCTATTTTTCTAAGCAAACTTATAGAAAATGGAAATACACATGCTTACAAGTGAACAAATCTTAAGTGTACAGTTCAACAACTTTTCACAAAGTAGTATCTATGAAACCCAGTAAAAAAACAACTGCTATCTCACCCAAAGCCCACTTTGGGTTCCTTCACAGACACCACTGCACCTCTCTGATGTATCCACTATCCTGAATACTATCACCATAGAATAGGTTTGGCATGCTTTTGAACTTTTTGGTTTAGTGTTTTCAGCTCAAGTTTATGTAAGATTCATCCATGTTGTTGGGTGTAGCAATATTAGACTTATTTTCCAGTGCTTTAAAGTATACCACTGTATGCACATGCCACAATCTACTTACTATGTATTTATTTATTAATAAGTATTTGGGTCATTTTCTGGGGTTTTTTGGGCTACAACAAATAGTGATTTTAAGAACTTACTTGTAGGTCTTTTGGCGCCCAGATAACACCAGTTTCTGTAGGTTTTACATATGGAGTAGACTTTACGGGTCACCAGGTAAATATATGTTCAACTTTCATAAATACTGCCAAACAATTTCCAATGTGTTTGTAATAATTTACAATTATTACAAATTGTACAATTACATCCTATTGGCAATATATGAGAGTTCCAGGTGCTTGTTATCCTCACCAATACTTCATATCACTTAAAAACTAACCATTCTGGGGTATGTCTACTGAATTTCACATGTGGTTTTAATAAGTATGTCCATGATGACTAAGGAGCTCCTTTTCATTTATTAACTACTGGGACATTCTGTTTTGTGAAGCATCTCTTCAGGATTTTTTTTCACATTTTTATATTGAAGTTTTTGCCTTTTTCTCATTGATTTTTATTCTTTGTATGCCCTAGATACAAGTCTTGTCAGATGCAGGTTTCATAAATATCTTCTCCCACTGCATAACTTATCTTTTCACTTTTTAAATGGTAGCTCCTCACTTAAAAAAAAAAATGACTTGTTGTTTATTTAGCTTTTTGTTTTGTTTTGGGGTTTTTTTGTAGATATTTTATTTTTATTTTTTTTAATATATGAAATTTATTGTCAAATTGGTTTCCATACAATACCCAGTGCTCATCCCAACAGGTGCCCTCCTCAATACCCATCTCCCACCCCCCATCAGCCCTCAGTTTGTTCTCAGTTTTTAAGAGTCTCTTATGCTTTGGCTCTCTCCCACTCTAACCTCTTTTTTTTTTTTTTTTTTTTCCTTCCCCTCCCCCATGGGTTCCTGTTAAGTTTCTCAGGATCCACATAAGAGTGAACACATATGGTATCTGTCTTTCTCTGTATGGCTTATTTCACTTAGCATAACACTCTCCAGTTCCATCCACATTGCTACAAAGAGCCATATTTCATTCTTTCTCATTGCCACATAGTACTCCATTGTGTATATAAACCACAATTTCTTTATCCATTCATCAGTTGATGGACATTTAGGCTCTTTACATAATTTGTTTATTTAGTTTTGAGAGACAGAGACAGAGTGAGCATGAGTGGGGTAGGTGCAGCGCAGGGGGTGGGGTGGGGGAGGGAACAACAACACGGGATCTGAAGGAGGCTCTGTGCAGACAGCAGAGAGCCCAATGCGGGCTCAAACTAACTGTGAGTTCATGACCTGAGCCAAATGGAGACACTTAATCGACTTAGCCACCCAGGTGCCCCTAAAAAAATTCTTAATTTTACTGAAGTCCAACTTAGAAACTTTTGCTTTGTGGTTAATGCTTTCTGTGTCCTAAGAAGTCTTTGCCACCTCAAAGGCACTAAAATATTCTTGCAAATTATTTTCTAGATGCTTTATCTTTACCTTTCAAATTTATTAGATTTATAATCCCACTTGGATTAATCTTGATATATGGGTAAGAAGGAAGAATAATAATGCATTTTTCCCCACAGAGATACCAATTGACCCAGTACACCATTTATTGAAAAGATCACCCCTTCCCATATGCAATGCAAAGTCTTCTTTGTTATAAGTCAGGTGATCACATACATGTAGGTCTGTTTAAAAACTCTCAATAGTGTTCCACCGGTCTATTTGTCTACCTTCACGCAGGTATCACATCGTCTTAATACTACTGTTTTATACTAAGTCCTAATATCTGGTAATGTAAGTCCTCTAACATCGTTCTTTACATTATCCTGGTTGCATTTGGCCTTTTCCACTTCTGTATGTACTTAGAATCAGCTTGTCCAGTTCCACAAAAACAATGACAACAATAGGCTTTTTGGCATTTTGATTGTGAATGCGCCACATCTACAAACCTATTTATTTATTTATTTATTTATTTATTTATTTATTTATTTATTTATTTTTAAATATAATTTATTGTCAAATGGCTAACATACAGTGTGTAAAAGTGTGCTCTTGGTTTTGGGGATAGATTCCTGTGGTTCATCGCTTACATACAACAACCAGTGCTCATCCCAACAAGTGCCCTTCTTAATGACCATCACCCATTTTCCCCTCTCCCCCAAGCCCATCAATCCTCAGTTTGTTCTCTGTATTTAAGAGTCTCTTATGATTTGCCTCCCTCCCTCTCTGTTTATAACTAGTTTTTTCCCTTTCCCTTCCCCCATAATCTTCTGTTAAGTTTCTCAAGATCCACATATGAGTCAAAACATATGGTATCTGTCTTTCTCTGACTTATTTCACTTAGCATAATACCTTCCAGTTCCATCCATGTTGCTACAAATGGCATGATTTCATTCTTTCTCAATGCCAAGTAGTATTCCATTGTAAATATAAACCACATCTTCTTTATCCATTCATCAGTTGATGGACATTTAGGGTCTTTCCATAATTTGGCTATTGTTGAGAGTGCTGCTATAAACATTGGGGTATATGTACCCCTGTGAATCAGCACTCCTGTATCCTTTGGATAAATTCCTAGTAGTGCTATTGCTGGGTCATGGGGTAGTTCTATTTTTAATTTTTTGAGGACCCTCCACACTGTTTTCCAGACGGCTGCACCAGTCTGCATTCCCACCAACAGTGTAAGATGGTTCCCATTTCTCCACATCCTCACCAGCATCTGTTGTTTCCTGAGTTGTTAATTTTAGCCACTCTGACTGGTGTAAAGTGGTATCTTATTGTGGTTTTGATTTGTATTTCCCTGATGATTAAGTGACATTGAGCATCTTTTCATATGTGTCTGTTGGCCATCTGGATGTCTTCTTTGGAAAAGTGTCTATTCATGTCTTCTGCCCATTTCTTCACCGGATTATTTGTTTTTCGGGTGTGGAGTTTGATGAGTTCTTCATAGATTTTGGATACTAACCCTTTATCTGATAAGTCATTTGCATATATCTTTTCCCATTCCATCGGTTGCCTTTTAGTTTTGTTGACTGTTTACTTTGCAGTGCAGAAGCTTTTTATCTTCATGAGGTCCCAATAGCTCATTTTTGCTTTTAATTCCCTTGCTTTTGGAGATGTGTAGAGCAAGAAACTGCTGCGGCTGAGGTCAAAGAGGTTGTTGCCTGCTTTCTCCTCGAAGATTTTGATGGTTTCCTGTCTCACATTTAGGTCTTTCATCCATTTTGGGTTTATTTTTGTGTATGGTGTAAAAAAGTGGTCTAGTTTCATTCTTCTGCATGTTGCTGTCCAGTTCTCCCAGCACCATTTGCTAAAGAGACTGTCTTTTTTCCATTGGATGTTCTTTCCCGCTATGTCAAAGATTAGTTGGCCATAAATTTGTGGGTCCAATTCTGGGGTCTCTATTCTATTCCATTGGTCTATGTATCTATCTTTGTGCCATACCATACTGTCTTGATTATAGCTTTGCAGTAGAGGCTAAAGTCTGGGATTGTGATCCCTTCTGCCCCTTTGGTTTTCTTTTTCAATATTACTTTGGCTATTTGGGGTCTTCTGTGGTTCCATACAAATTTTAGGATTGTTTGTTCTAGCTCTGAGAAGAATGCCAGTGCAATTTTAATTGGGATTGCACTGAATGTCTACAAACCAATTTAAAGGGAACTGACACTGACATCTTCAAGATGCTGAGCCTTCCAATCCATAAATATGGATTATCTCCCTCTGCATTGGTTTTTTTTATTGCTTCTATAACAAATTATCACAAATTCAGCATCTTAACACAAAGTAACTTTATTATCTTATGGTTCTGTAGGTCAAAAGCTAGACACGGGTCTCACTAATTCAAAAATCAAGGTGTCAGCAGAGCTGCATTCCTTTCTGGAGATGAAAAGAACACACTTCTTTGCCTTTTCCAGTTCTAGAGTTCACCCACATTATTTTGCTCATGGCCCCTTCCTCTATCTCAAAGCCAACAAGTTTGCATCTCTAACTTTCCTCCAACGTCATCTCTCTCTCTCTTTCTTCCTTTCCCTCCCTCCCTCCCTCTGACCACAGCTGGAAAAGGTCCTCTACTTTTAAGGACTTATTTGAATTAGACCCATCTGCTAGGCTAATCTCCCTATCTCAGAGTCCTTAGTCCAATACATCTACAAAGTCCCTTTTACCATGTAAGATAACGTATGCACAGGTTCTAGGGATTAGGGCATGGATAACGTGGTGGTTGTGGTGGGCATTATTCTGTCTACCACACTCTTTAAAATTTGATACTTTTTGATAATGCACAAGACAGAACACCCCGATTATGTTTAGAATACTTCAAAATATTGGCCACTGAGTTTATGAAGGACTGAAAATAAAGATATTACCACAGGGATGGTTTTCCAATTTTGTTAACACTTACATATGTTACACTTAAATACCTAAAACACTCAGCCAAGAGGGATCTTGGCAAATAAAGTAAGAGTATAATTCAAGCTTTTATCACTAGACTTACCAACTAACTCTACCAATTTTAAGACACAGATAACAATTAAACCTTAGCGTAGCATAATATAACTTAGCATAACTTAGCATATCAGTCTTCTTACTCATATACTAAGTGAACATACAGTTTTAAAAGCATATTGAATATGAAATAAATACAGTAAAATATAATGTTAAAATGTAGGTGATAAGTATTCATGTGAAAAACCTTTTAGCTCTTCATAATATAATGTTAGAAACACACATACACAAAGGCAAATCTCAAGCATTTGGTTATTTATAAATTAGAGTCAGAAAAATACTGCCACTGCAAGTTCTTGATAAGAATGAGAAAAAAAAAAAAGAATGAGAAAATAGGAAAGACAATACAAAAGAATCAAAATGTTATGCTATGCAATAGCTACAAGATGATATAGGCATAAGCCTAAGTGATCTAAAAGTTATGAGATAAATAAGGATATTATTTTAAATGAGATAAAAATAGTTGATCAATTTTCATATTACCAATTTTCATATTACCAAGTCATTTCTGTTTGGAGTAGTGACTTATATTATTTTTGTACGTTTATATTTTATAAAGCCATCAAGTTAAAATCCCTGCTGAAAATTGTAACTGATGTGGAACAACTGATTGATATAAATGGATATTATAGGTTTATCAGATTGTGTGTGTGTATGTATACACACACACACACACACACGTGTATGTGTGTATATATATATATATATATATATATATGTGTGTGTGTATATATGTGTGTATATATATATATATATATATACATACATACGTGTGTGTATGTATATGTGTATATATACGTATATGTATGTGTATGTATACGCACGTGTGTGTGTGTGTGTGTGTGTGTGTATGTAATTAGTCATTAGCTATCAGGAAGAGACCAGTTTCCATTTATTCTAGCATAGCCATGTTTATTCTTTACATAAAACAGAAGAACATGATAGATATAAACATAACAAACTTCTGACCTTCACAGGGGTATAAGGAAAGAAAAATAAAATAAGGAATCTAAAATAGGGGCACCTGGGTGGCTCAGTTGGTTAAGCATCTGTCTTGATTTTGGCTGGTCATGATCTTGCAGTTCATGAAATCGAGCCCTGTATCAGGCTCTATACTGACAGTGTCAAGCCTGCCTGGGATTCTCTCCCTCTCTCTCTGCCCCTCCCCTGCTCGCTTACATCCTCTCTCAAAATAAATAAACTTAAAAAAAAAAAAAAAAAGAGGAATCTAAAATATCACTATTAAGTCAACTTAAATATTTGTGAAAAATTATAAAAAATGGAAACCATAAATTATTGTTTTTAATTGAAGCAAGAGAAGAACTACAACTAGGAAAATAGTTGAAATCTGGCAAGCCTTATGACTTAATGTTCATTCCTGGCACCTTTTCTCTCCTCCTTCTTCAATTTTTGTTTCTTCTAAAGAATTTTTTAAAAAATTTAGAAACAGCCTTGCAGCCAAGATAATCTCCTAACTGGAGACACTGTGTACATTGAAAATTCTACAGCTGCCTACTTATGATTCATCTTTCTGTTCACACTGCCTCACTTATTAGGAAGGACCTTTAAAAAAGACAACAGTGAAGAAAAATAAGAAATTATGATGGCTTTTGCAATCTAAATTATTATCTATGCATCTAACATGCTGGTCTATCATGAATTATAAGATAAATATACATAATCAGCTATATTCTACTTTTCTATCTCCCATGATTTTGAGATGCTTCGGTGGGCTCTCACCCTCTGTCTTAGCATCTTTCAGGTGTATACAGGATAATGTAGTTTTTTTTAATAATTTAAAAAAAAAATTTTTTTTAATGTTTATTTATTTTTGAGACAGAGAGAGACAGAGCATGAACAGGGGAGGGGCAGAGAGAGAGGGAGACACAGAATCTGAAATGGGCTCCAGGCTCTGAGCTGTCAGCACAGAGCCCGACGCAGGGCTCGAACTCATGGACCATGAGATCGTGACCTGAGCCGAAGTCGGACGCTAACCCACTGAGCCACCCAGGCGCCCCTAAATAATTTTTTTTAAATGTTTATTTATTTATTTTCAGAGAGAGAGAGCACGCGCGTGAGAGCGCACAAGTGGGGGAGGAGCAGAGAGAAAGGGAGAGATAGGAAGAATACCAAGCAGGCTCTGCACTAACAGTGTAGCCTCAGGGCTCAAACTCAGGAACCATGAGATCAGGACCTGAGCAGATATCAAGAGTCGGATGCTTCACCAAGTGAGACCTCCAGGCACCCCTACAGTTCTTTTTATAATATGCGGTTTTGTAGCTGAGTTGCAGTTATACTACACAATGAAACAGATGTAGAACTACTGGTACTATTACTCTCTGTACCTGTCATTTACTTCAAACCTACCTGGAAAAGGAGATTCAAAAACTCATTGGCAAGAACATTTTTCACGCTCCAAATCTGGTAGTCTTCTAGAGTAAGATGGCCCATCTGAAAGAGAAACAATGTTTAAAAAGATCTCATGTAAAGAATGTCCTCATTTTTACTGAACTTGAGTAAAATCTGATTTATTAAATGTATATTGGTCATTTTTATTTTAAAGCAAACAAATAACTTAAAGTAGATGCTGCATGTTCATCTGAAAACTAGGCCAGCTAGGATAAGTTTAAAAGCAACAAAACTCTCTCAAAGCAGTCAATGGTAATGAGGATAATTTATCATCAATAAGCTTTATCCTCCAATAACCTGGGAAATAATTCACATTATCTTCTGCTTCAAGGGTTATCTAGGGAAAACCACAAAAGGCTCTGAATAAAGTGGAGTATTTACTAATTAAAAAAAAATTTTTTTAGTATCTATTTCTGAGAGACAGAGCATGAGCAGGGGACAGGCAGAGAGAGAGGGAGATACAGAATCTGAAGCAGGCTCCAGGCTCTGAAGCAGGGCTTGAACTCACAAACTATGAGAGCATGACATGAGCTGAAGTCGCCACCTATTTACTAATTTTTGAAAGCAAAAAAGCAGACTCTGGATTATGTCCTTTCATTCTAACAATTTTCTACAACCTTCTTAGAAATATCTACCAATATTATCAGACTTCTTAGACATTTAAAGGAATTTGATAATAAATTTCTGATATATCAAAAATGAGTATCTATATAAGATTTTCCCAAAACAAATTTAATAATTTATAAGTTGAGTAAAGGCAGCATTTTTATAGTGTCAATGTGTACAAAAAATTCCATATACATATAAAGGCAATATAACCAAATATTTCTTACTGCTTGTGTTCACATAATTACTTATCAATCTTAGATGAATAATGTTTTTTGCTTTCATTATTTAATGATATTGATATGTTCTCTTTTCATTATATGCTAACCACATTAAGAAAAGATTTTCAATTACTACAGTTATGATTATTAGCTTTCACAATACAACTTCTTAGTATGTTAATATTAAATCCAAATTTAGTATGTTAATACTAAATCCAAATCCAGTATTACGCTTTTTTTTTTAATAAAAAAAAAAAGCATAATATTGACATAATCTGTCTCTAGTGAACAGCTTTGGCTGAAGGGCCCAAGTTTTATTCTGAACTGTTACTATTTCATTATTGTTGCTACATGGAGATGGAACAGCTAAATTAAATTATCTTCTTGTTAAAGTTTACAATAGAGCCAGAAGTAGAAACTCCATCTTACATAAATAGACAGCAATAATTCCTACTATTTATTATTCAGAAAAAAAAGTATTAAAAATTGTACCTCTACATGAGGCATTTTCTAACAGAAATTGTTGCAGGTTTCTACGCATATCAAATAGAAGTGGATACCTTAGTTTCTGGTAGAGAGAGGTAAACAAGGGAGACTATCTGTACTGCCAAAGCTCAAGCCCTATAAAACTCACCTCTGTTACTGAGCATTAGTTAATAAGCCTATGATGATTCCTTCTAGAATCATGATTGAAGAAAGAAAAAAAAAAACTAATGTCACTTATTTTATCTAAACCTCTGTAATACTACTGTAGTCTACATCCTACCAATCTGGTACTTGGTACATGTCAAAATTTGAAGGGAAAGGCTCAAAATAACTCAAATATGCCTCACATATGTGCATTATTTTCAACTTCACACGGTGACACAAAGACATTACAGTAATGTAAGCTATAGGAATAAACCTATTATAATATCCTTACTAATAAATGTTGTCAAACTAAAAAAAAAATAAATAAGAAGAATTTATTCTTTGTTAAGTATATGCTTACTCTTGGTATTACGTGATTATCCTGGCTGCTATTAAATAATTCAGAAGACATCATTATTAATACTATTAGAAAAAAATAATTTAGGAATATATGTATCACCCAAATTGAGATAAAAAATCATTTCTATCATCCCAGATATCCTATGGTCCTTCCCAATTAATCCATGCATTCCCCAAATCACTATTCTAATACCTATCACCATTTATCAGTTTTGCCTCTGTTTTTGAGTTTCACATAAATGGAATCACACAGTAAGTACTCTTTTTTGTGTGACTTTTTTTGCTCAATATAAGGTTAGCCCTACTATAACTTATTAAAATGGAAGAAATAAATATTATAAACCATAGATGTCAAGGGCTATGTCTATTTAATTTTTATAAAACATCTAGTTGTAAAATATAAGTTTATATATATAAACACTTAAGGAGCTGTTTAAAGACGGAATGGGCTATCTTTAGAGACAACTTCGTGGTACTATAACTGTAGGTCCAAATAAACCTTTGGTGGAAGTGATGCAGAAGGGATTCAAATATGTATATAAGCTATATATCCTAATTCATTGTACATGGTATTTTCAGAAAAGAATATAATTTATCCTAGCCCTAGCTAGACTCACCTTTGTGGTGTCATGTGCATTCAATATGCCTTCTACAATGTCAGATAGATCCGTATGTAATTCCTTAAAAAAAAAAAATCCAAAGGAGTAATTAGAAAAGAGTAGTTACATTTTATTATTCAATGGCTACAGAATACTGTATTTTAGTCAAGTATTGTTAATTTTTTTATTTAAAAAATTTTTTTAATTTTTTTTAACATTTATTAATTTTTGATACAGAGCATGAACGGGGGAGGGGCAGAGAGAGAGGGAGACACAGAATCTGAAACAGGCTCCAGGCTCTGAGCGGTCAGCACAGAGCCCGACACAGGGCTCGAACCCACAGACCGCGAGATCATGACCTGAGCGCAAGTCGGATGCCTAACTGACTGAGCCACCCAGGCGCCCCTATTTAAAAATTTTTTAATATTATTATTATTATTTTACAGTGTTATATTCATTTCAGGTATACAATACAGTGATTCAACATTTCCATACAACACCCAGGGCTCATGACCACAAGTGCCCTCCTTAATCCCCATCATCTATTTAACCCATTCCCCTACACTCCTCCCCTCTAGTAACCATCAGTCAAATATACATTTTTTTTTTTTTGAGAGAGTGTGTGCATGTGGGGGGGGGGGGGGGGGGGGGGGGAGAGGGAGAGAGAATGTGAAGCAGGCTCCATGCTCAGTTGGATCGCATGAACCTGGGATCATGACCTGAACAGAAATCAAGAGTCAGACACTCAACCAACTAAGCCACCTAGGTGCCCCAAGTATTTTTTTAAATTACCTTAATAAGTTCTTAGGTTTCCTTTAAAAAAAATTAAGACAATTTTCCTGTAATTTCATTCTTTACACAGTAAGTTCAGTTTATTAAATTTTCTAAGATACATTCTCTTTCCTATTTTGTACCTTCAGCTATGAATATTTTGAGTATGTAGCATTAATATAGCAACTCAAAATAATAACAAATCCTTTTCTCTCTCTTTTTAAATTCTCCACTCCACTTTCCTATTGGAAGTTTACATACAACAATATGTATACAATCAGAACTTACTGGTATATCATCAGTGCGGTTGTCCTTCCACACCTCTAAAAGTGCAACCACCATGTCTCTCAGTTCAACCCTGGAGAGAACTCCATCACGGTCAACATCAAATACCTTGAAACAAACTAAAGAAAAGAAACTCTTATGGAGGAAAATTACTTTTCTATTCTGAAGTACAATGCCTTTTACTAGACGCTGACCTAGCAAAATTAGTTTCTCAAGCAAGTATATTTGGATTAAGTTCTCATCTGGAGCAGACTATAATATGTCATTAAAGTCCTCTAAACTTGTAGGGCTTCCTGCATTCTTCGTAAATCTCTCTCTGAATCAGTACCTGGGTTACAGTCCTATGCTTTACCCAAATTTAGAGTTAAATTCCTTGCAAACTGATTAAAAAAGGGGGGGGGGGGAGTTACTATACAATAAATATCACAATATCTCACAGGTTTTGAGGAGGCAATTCAAGCCTTTATATTACTTTCTAATATTTAAAACTGATAAGTTGATTTTTATAGTGCTGAAAGTATTCCATTTACACGGAATATCAGCACTTTGCTAATTAGCTCCAAACAAATCACTATAGTTACCTTCTGTTAGCCCATCAGCAAAAAAAAAAAAAAAAAAAAAAAAAAAAGTTAAAAACAAATTTAAGGTGATAATTCACCTCATTTGAGATGCAAAATTTTGGCCTCCTTATTTAATATTAGAACTTTAATGGGAACAAATGATCTACCATAAAGTCAGATTGTAGTAATGGCATATCATCAGGGAAGAATTCTGAATTTTTAAAATTAAGTATCTATTTCATGTTTGTGAAGCTGTATTTTAGAAAGACAGTGATGATGACCCTAGTAAATACATTAGAATTAGGTTCCAATTAAATGTAAACTGCTCCATTTTCTCATATCTGGTTAAGATTTAACAATGTAATATACTTATGCTTGTAAATTATGCTACAATAACATTTTAGCTAGGTTAAAGAGACCATTTTAGTATTTAATAAAATTATGTTTTGATCATAAATTTCATCTTGCTAATAAAATATTAATGTATACAAGTGACAGAAAATGAGTTGTACTTTAAATTATGCAAGACACAAAATTCTCTATAGACTACCAGAATATATTTTCCAAATGCTTAACACTGTCAAATATATTGTAAGTGATATAGTTCATTGATCATGAACTGCAAATTCATCAGGAAAATCAATCCCATTATTAATCAAAAAGATCCCAAACTACTCCACAGTAAAAAAGAAGAGATGAGTGAATCCTTAAACTGACCTCAGGAAAACCTCAACATGAGACTAATATTTACGAACCTGACAATGTGATAAAAATTCAAGCCTTAATACACAGATGATTTTATATAGATGAATGCTAATTCTTTCTGTGTAGTTTGCAAATTTTGTGACAAAGTTTAACACACTTACATTTTTGTCTTTCAGCCAGGGGTCCCCTACAACAGGCTGATAACCCACAAGATATCTCCTTAAAATCTATGTGATTGTCACGATTTTCATCAAAAGCATTAAACAAACCTGTAAAATAGGAAAAGATACCATAAATCACAGCCAACAAGTCTCCTAATATTAATAATATCATGTTTATGAAAAGAGGCATGACTCCCACAAACTGGTCAAATTAAAAAAAAAAATTGTTTATCAGTAGCTCCTACTGCCTCAGGAAGTATTTTTCTCCTGGCATAATTAAAATTAAAACTAAAGACCATAGCAGAAAACACATTCCTATCATCCTGTGTTTGGTTATATTTGCCTGTTTGTCTCTATCTTCTATCACTTGTAACAGCTAAAAATGATGATGGCATGTAAAAAATTAAAATAAATTGAAAAAAATTAAGAACTGAAAAAATAATCAGAAATTACTATTATCCTTACTTAGATTGAGAAGAAAAAGGAAAAAAGGAGAAAAGCTGAACTGTATACTTAAAGATAATATATGAGCTCCCATAAACCTCTTTCATTAAGCAAAGAAAAACATGTTACAAACAAAAGAAATTCTGTACTGCAGTCTTCTTTGTAGTTTATGTTTTATAAATAAATACTTAAAATCAAAAACAAAAGAAAATTTGTAATCTTGTGGTTTTCAAACTTTTTAACTCAGGACTCTGAGATCAAGACCTGAGCTGAGAATAAGAGTCGGATGCTTAACTCACTGAGCCAACCAGGCAACTCTGGTTTTCAAACTTTGTGTAAAACATAGAAATGGAATAATTTTGTTCTCAAATAAAATGGTTTTTCAACCTGCAATTCTAAAAAGGTGAAAACACAATTGTACTGTTGAAGTAAGGTGGAAAAGCCCAGATCCCCATCTGTCCTGGCTCCCCCAATAAGTACTTCTAAAGTACCCCAGGAATCTGAAGAACACAGACTATATTTCAAGAATTCTGTGCCCTTAGTTTAAAGAGTAGAAAACTAAAGCTCAGATGGGGTTAAGTGATTTGCCAAAAGTAAGAAAAGTTAAGAAGAACACAACCCAAATATTCAGATCCCAAATATGATTTTTATGATATTATCCACAATTATTCTTTGTATTCCTAATTAAAAAAAAAGTTATAGCAATGAAAAGTTTAGAGCTAGCAAGAACCTCAGAGATATTCCAGGCTAGTAATTTTTAAATCTTTTTTGGTAGGGGGAAGGATATAGCAGTGGAACCTTCTTATGTAGAAGAAAAATAGTGGAGGCACTTGAGGTGAGAAAGAGGTGGACTTATGGGTGGAAACCTGGAGCTTTACCCACACAGTGGCCACCACCCTATTCCATGCACCATAGGCTAAGACACTTCATTGGAATACAGTGACTAACTTAGTCCAACTCATTTTATATTTGAGGATATTCAGGTGCAGAGAGAGCTAACCTGATTTATGAAAGGTTACACAGGTAGAATAGGAAGCTCAAGACTACAATCTTCATTCCCCTTTTCGTTTTTTTCCCACTAAACAATGCTATTTGCAAGAAATTTGCAAACTTATAACATTATGGCATTTTAGAGTTAAGATGGATGTAATGGTTAGAAATAAGAGATGGACTCAGGTGTGTTTGCCATTTGTAGAAAACAGACCTACCTTCACTTAGAGATGGACGAATGGGTGGTGAAACCAATGGGCCAAATGTCTCTAAATCAAATCGTCCAGTCCGGGATTGAGCCTTTAGCAACCAATAGCGTTTCTCCAGATCAATGATGTCTGATTCTTCCACTGAGAGTCAAATCAAATAACATTATAAAACCTCAGACTTCTCTTCTGGGCAGTTAGTTCATCCTGATCACATAACTTCCAAGGATATATTTTACTAATTTTCTGATTCAATTGTTAAAAATAATAATTACCTAAAACAAAACTCTGGAAGACAAATACGTTCTATCTAAAATGGCATGAGAATTAAATCTGAATTAATATAAAAGTGGTTTTAAAAATCAGGAAAAAATGTTCACAATTTCCCATTAAGTAGGCTGCTTAAACCCAACATGTAAAATAATAAACAACTGAGACATTTCTTTTTGGCTTCCTATACCACTTTTATCTATACTCCCTTTTCATAATTTTCAACTTCTATCTTGGATTTAAAGATTTTATATACATATTCGCTCCTGGTTACACTGTAAACATCCTAACAGCAGGATCCATGTCTGATTCATCCTGTCAATATGGTAACTACTTACACATTCAATACTTATTAAATAAATAAAAAAGAATATGAAAAAGATGCTATAAATGACAAAAGTCAATAAATGACAGATGAGGTAGGATAGGATTTACAATGTGATAAATAATAGGTGCATCATGAAAACATGAATGTCCTTCACCCCTCATACATCAGAAGGCAGACTAAAAAATTACAGATATGCTCCAACCACAGTTACATTTTCCATGTGCTGTTCCCCGCCACCCCCGCCCCCCCACCCCATGCAAAGAAGTAAGATTTAGAAAGCAAACAAAGTGAGTCCTTCCAGTGCCCTGGCTTTTTGCCTGCAATCACCTTCCAGACCTTGGCAAGATTGGAGGAACCTAAGCAGTGAGAGATTTCGCTGAGTTAAACAGAGAAGTTATAGTTCTGGGAGGTTAAGATAGCCGAAATTTGCAAAGCAGAATACTGGAGAGGAAAGAGTTATACAAAGAAAGAGCTCCAGAAATCTGCATAGGACTCTTGTTGAGTTTTGGCAGAATAGTAAGCTATGTATGTATATAGTGAAATTCATTTGAGGCTGGGCTAGGAGATACCTAAGTTTTGGCTAGCCAGAGTAGAGACACTTTCCTGAACACAGGGAGTAGATTAAGAAGGTCACACTTAATTAGAAGGGAAAAAACTCTAGAGTAAATGCTACTTCAGACTTAATAAAGCTTTAAAAAATTTTTTTTTTATGTTTATTTATTTTTGAGAGACAGACAAAGCACAAGCAGGGGAGGGGCAGAGAGAGGAGACACACAATCTGAAGCAGGCTCCAGGCTCTGAGCACAGAGCCCGACACTGGGCTTGAACCTGAGAACCATGAAATCGTGACCTGAGCCAAAGTCAAATAGTTAATGGACTGAGTCACCCAGGCATGCCACCCTAATAAAGCTTTTAAAAAAATCCTTGAAAATGCCAAGCTGATCCACAAGTAATTTACCGGCCTATCAAAAGAAAACAAATTCCTTTTAAAGGAAGAATCCACTTAGCCATAACATTCATAATGTCTAGCATCCAAAAAAATATGACACAAGCAGGAAAAAGTGATCCAAAATCAGGAAAAAATTAGTCAATACAAAAACCTATAGAAATAACAGAGACTTTGGAATTAGCAGACAAGGCTTTAAAACATCTATTGGAAACAGCTCAAGAATTTAAGGAAAACCATGACTACGTTGAGGGGAAAAGGGGGGGAACTAAAAAAGCACCAACTGATACTTTCTACTTATTTTTTACAATTTTTTAAATGTTTTTTTAAATTTATTTTTGAGAGAGAGACAGAGCGCGAGCAGGGGAGGGGCAGAGATAGGAAGACACAGAATCTGAAGCAGGCTCTAGGCTCTGAGCTGTCAGCACAGAGCCCAAGGCAGGGCTCGAACCCACGTACCGAGAGATCATGACAGAGCTGAAGTCAGATGTCCAACCAAGCTACCCAGGCATCCCCCAACTGATAGTTTTTTAAAAATATGTTTATTTTGAGAGAGAGCACCGGAGTCTGCATGTGTGTGCATGTGCACAAGTGAGGTGGGGGCAAAGAGGGAGAGAGAATCACAAGCAGGCTCCGTGCTGGCAGCACAGAGCCCGATGTGGGGCTTGATCTCATGAAACTGTGAGATCATGACCTGAGGTGAAACCAAGAGTCCAAAGTTCAACCGACTGAGTCACCCAGGTGCCCACCAACTGTTATTTTGATGAATACAAATATTTGAAATAAAAAATTCACTAGAGAATTTCATAGCAATTTAAAAACTACAAAGGAAAGATCAGTGAATATGAAGACCAAGCAACAAAAACTATCCAAATGGAAGCATAAGGAGAGAAAAAAACTGAAATATTAGAACCGTACTGAACTATAGTATCAAACAGCATAACATGCATGGGGTCCCAGAAAGGGAAGGCAGAAAATATCTGAACTAAAAACAGTTGAAAATTCCCCCAAATTTGATGAAACCTATAATTCCACAGATACCAAAGTTCAATAAATTCTGTGCAAGAAAAATTCAAAGAAAACCAAACCAAGGCAAGTCACAATCAAATTGCTAATAGAAAAAATTTAAAGCAGCAAAAAACAGAAGCAAAACCTACTACAAACAAGGGAACTATGATAAGCAATGATTTCCCTTCAGAAACAAGGGAGCCAGGGGTGCTTGCATGGCTCAGTCAGTTAAGTGTCTGACTCTTAGTTTCAGCTCAGGTCATAATCTCAACAGTTCATGGGGTTGAGCCCCATGTCAAGCTCTGTGCTGACAGCACCTGCTTGGGATTTTCTCTCCTTTTCTTTCTGACTCTCCCCCACTCAAAATAAATAAAAAGTTGAAAGAAAAGAAAAGAAAAGAAAAGAAAAGAAAAGAAAAGAAAAAAAGAGAAAAGCCAGAAAACAATGGGGGAAAAATGTTGAAAGAAAAAAAACCTGTTATTTTCATATTCTATATCCTATGCAAATATCCTTCAAAAAAGGGGAGGGGGGATGAAGAACTTTTTGGACAGACCAAAGCTCAAAGAATTCATCAACAGCAGAACTGCATCAAAAGGAATATTAAAGGATATTCTTCAGACTGAACACCAGATAGCAATCAGTATCTATCTATCTATCTATCTATCTATCTATCTATCTATCTATCTATCTATCTATCTATACAAAGGAATGTTGAAAACAGGAAATGCCCAGTCTTTAAACTTCCATGGGGCGGATATCACTGACCATACAAGATTTTGGATAGGAGCTTGATGGCAGCTTTGGTTAGACTAAGTTTTTCTTCAGTTCAAATGCTTTGAAAACTGAGTTCAGATTTCTATTCAAGAGAACCCAGAAACTGCTAGCTTTTGAAACTAGGGGTCCATAAACTCCAGCCTGGAGGCTGCATGCATGTTCATATAAATAGTGTTTTATTAAAGCACAGCCACACCATTTACTAACATATATAATTTATGGCTGCTAACGTATTACAATGGCAAAGTTGAGTAATTGTGATAAACAGATATATGGCCCACAAGTCTGAAATATTTACTATCTGCCTTTTTTAAGAAAAGGTTTTGCCAATCTCTGTGTTAGACCTTGAAAGTGCATGACTGCAAGACTTCAAAACTGAGACTACACAAAATGACAGCACCTAGGGACCAAAGAGCCTTGAGACTGTGACCCTTCAAGAGTCTGAGATTTTAAAATTGTTAGGCCATAAAACTGTAAAATCAAGAGATGTCTTTTCACTTCTCAGCCTGCCCCCAATCAGCAAGATTTCCACCTGAGAGAACTGGGTGGCAAAAATTATCTTTGTATGTAGGGTTCCTTCAGATTCAAATCTGAAACAGGTTTCTCAAAAGTTTGGCTACTTTTTCTTCATTCCAGCACAACTTGTCCTCAGGCAGGCTCACTCCCCTGCCAGCCTTACTTCCAACCTCAGCATCTGGCCTGAGATTTGAAAACACCCTATATACCCTTGATCACCCAGGAAGGGCTTTGTCTCTCTGGAGTTTCACTTTCTTTTCTTTTTTTTTTTTTAAAGTTTATTTTCATTTATTTATTAATATTTATTTTATTTACTTATAGAGAGCAAGCAGGTGAGGGGCAGAGAGGGGACAGAATCCTAAGCAGGCTCTGCCACCAGCACAGAGCCCGATGTGGGGCTCAAACTCACATACCTTGAGATTGTGACCTGAGGTAAAATCAAGGTCAGATGTTTAATCGACTGAGCCAACTGGGCACCCTCTTTTTTTTTTTTTTCTAAGATTTCTTTGTATGCAATGGCTTTATTATTTTTTTTTTTTAGTTTATTTTTGAGAGAGAGAGAGAGAGACAGACAGACAGACAGACAGACAAGTATGCACACAGCAGGGGAGGGCCTGAGAGGGAGACACAGAAGCAGGCTCCAGGCTCCAAGCTGTCAGCACAGAGCCTGATGCAGGGCCCCAACCCATGAATGGTAACCTGAGTCAAAGTTGGACATTTAACTGACTGAACCACTCAGGTGCCCCTGCATGCAATGGCTTTAAAGAAGAGTATGATTGTTTCGTCTATGTAGTGATTTCATGTTATTACAGCGTAAGTGAAAGTCTTTTATACCCTTCTACTTCCCAACCTAAAGCAGAACCCTTCAATTAGCATTTAACATGAATCTGAAAATTCTCACCAGTGCAATAAGATATAAATATGAAAGTACAATATTAGAAAAGAAGAAGCAAGGTTATTCTTTGTGTAAAGCAGAATGCATATCAAAAAACTCAGTTTTTTACAAATTATAATTGGGTTTAAAAATCTATAAGGATACAAAAACATATACAAATATCCATGCTTTTCTTATATAACAATAGCATGTAAGAAAATATAAAAGACAAAAAACACAAAAATAGCAATTCCCCACAAGAAACAAATATCTAAAAGTAAACTTTAAGATATAAATGAAACTTTTATGAAGAACACTTTGTAACTAATATTACAGATCTGAATAAATGAAGAAGCATACCATGGCCCAACAGGGCCTTGATAGAGGCATACCATGGAGTTAAACAGGGTGTAAGATCACACTGTGAGGGTGGTATAAGAGTAGAGATCTGAAGGAGGCAAGGGGACAAATCACAGAGAAAAAACTTTCTAGAGAACAAGGAAGGCCTCAAGATGAAAGCTTGCTTAGCAAGCTCAAGGAAAACAAAGAAGATCAGAGTGGCTGAAATGGAGTTAATGAAGGGGAGAATAATAAGAGAGTAGTAGGAGATAAAATCAAAGAAAAAATGGTCAGATTATGTCATTGTGAGAACTATGGGGTTTTTTTTTTAATGTTTATTTAATTTTAAGAGAGAGAGAGAGCAAGAGAGAGCAAGAACAAGCAGGGGAGGGGCAGAGAGAAAGGGAAGAGAGAAAAGGAAGACACAGAATCCAAAGCAGGCTCCAGGCTCTGAGCTGTCAGCACCGAGCCTGAAAGTGGGGCTTGAATTCATGAGTCATTAGTTTATGACCTGAGCCGAAGTCGGATACTCAACCTACTGAGCCACCCAGGTGTCCCCCTATAAAACTTTTTTTTTAACGTTTATTTATTTTTAGAGAGAGGGAGAGAGACACAGAGCATGAGTGGGGAAGGGGTAGAAAGAGAGAGAGGGAGACACAGAATCCAAAGGAGGCTCCAGGCCCTGAGCTTCAGCACAGAGCTAGATGCGGGGCTCAAACCTACCAACTGCAAGATTTTGACCTGAGCTGAAGTCGGACGCTTAACCAACTGAGCCACCCAGGCGCCCCACTTCACGAAATTTTATTTTACTTATTTTTTAATGTTTGTTTGTTTGTTTATTTTGAGAGAGAGGGAGAGACAGAGTGTGAGTAGGGGAGGGGCAGAGCGAGAGTGAGACACAGAATCCGAAGCCCGACGCGGGGCTCTAACTCACAAACCGTGAGATCATGACCTGAGCCAAAGTCGGACGCTCAGCCGACTGAGCCACCCAGGCACCCCTAAAAGAAATTATATTCCTTTTACTTGACTTCCAAGGGGCTCCCTGGACTTAAAGCTAATATCTATTTTCCTTTCCTACCTCCATTCTTTTTTTTTTTTTTTAAGTTTATTTATCCATTTTGATACAGAGAGAGGGAGCAAAGCCAAGTGGGGAAGGGGAAGAAAGAGGGAGAGAGGGAATCCCAAGTAGAATCCACACTGAAAATGTGGAGCCCAATGTGGGGCTCAAACTCACGAACCTTGAGATCATGGCCTGAGCCAAAGGTGAACACATAAATGACTGAGTGAACCAGGAGCCCCCCCTACTCATTATACTGCCCTGATGCTATGCCTAAAACCTAAAAAAAAAAGAGGTTGTTACTTAAAAGATCTAAGAGTAAAATTCTTTTGAAAGTAAAATATAAAAATAACACTGCACTAGGAACATAGAATTTTGTGTAATTATACATCAACAGATGGAAGAAATGAGATATTCAGAAAGCCAGTATTGTAATTTACTCTGAAGCAGAAGAAAACTCATGGAAATGACCACACCTGCCATAGGCAAAAACAAAAAAGGCCTTGACAATATGTACCTGGGGTCAAGTACACTGGTTCTAACTTGTCCCCATTTTACAAAGAAGAATGCTCTCTTGGGAAGTTCTTAACTTTGCTATCTCCAGAATAGTCCTCTTAATGATCCATAAAATCTATGAACAGGAATTCTAAGAGTGACAATGAAGTTACCCTACACTTTGGCATTTAAAAAGAACTAATTACTTATTAATTATTAAAAGTAACTATACACTGAGGAACAAGATTACTTGTTTTTGTCAAATTACACAAAATCATTGTTCATAGTTTTAAATAATGGGCTAAGTTCATTTTTAAAATTTTACAGAAAAATCATCAAGGAAGATTATGATACAAAAAAGATAAAATTTTCATACAAGAGTACACACTGTCATAGATTCTCTTTTGTAACTAAATATCAAATATACTACATTCATTGACACTGTAACCTCCTGATGAATCCACCTTTGCAAAGGTCCAATAATTTTGAAACTAAAACTAAATTTTAAAAATATGCAAAACTTCTACATAAGTACATAGTTTTCATTTTTTTTTAAAACAGAGGTATCTATCAAATACCTATATAACTGAATTTACTAAAAAGGAATATTTAGGGGTTCCCAAGTGGCTCAGTCAGTTGAGCGTTCGACTTTGGCTCAGGTCATGATCTCATGGTTCATAGTTTCGAGTCCAGAGTCGGGCTCTGTGCTGACAGCTCAGGGCCTGAAGCCTGCTTCAGATTCTGTGTCTCCCTCTCTCTCTGTCCACCCCCCACCCCCGCTTGTACTCTCTCTCTCAAAAATAAATAAACATTAAAAAAAGTTAGTAAGGAGAGTAATCACAGGAGTCTGATATATAAACTGAGATAGCACTACTGTTTCCTTTTCCAAAATAAGATACCTGGTCACTTCATTTACAATGTATGAAAGAAAAAGAAACCTTTTTGTTCCTGCAGAGAAACTGCTTTCTCAAATTCTAAACTTTCTTCTAAGTAGTAGATCTACATATAAAAAATCTGACCCTGAAACAAAACAAGGAAGACAGTAGCCTTGACAGAAACTATGTTCTCATTTGAATACTTCTAGGTACTGACCATATGCTCAACAAGTACTTCTGATTAATTAGTGTTTATACAATACACTAAATTAGAAACACACACAAATCACACTGACTTGACTCTCAAAATTTTTTACCTTTGATAACTGTTTATAAATCTCCTTAAAAAGCACAATTTCTTTGCTAAAGGAGAAATGCGGAGGGGCGCCTGGGTGGCTCAGTTAAGCATCAGACTTCAGCTCAGGTTATGATCTCATGGTTCATGGGTTGGAGCCCCGCATCAGGCTCTGTGCTGACAGCTCAGAGCCTGGAGCCTACGTTGGATCCTGTGTCTCCCTCTGTGTCTGCCCCACCCCTGCTCACTCTATGTCTCTCAAAAATGAATAAAGGCTAAAAAAAAAAAAAAAAAAAAAAAAAAAAACCAAAAAAAAAAACTTAGAAAAAAAAATGTGGAAAGATGTGTTGAATATATTTAAAAGAAAAAAAAAAAGATCAGATCGTCATGGTCACCAATTAAAACCATGCTTTACAGTTCCCTCTTACGCTTATGTGATCTGTTCATATTTTGGTTATAGACTGCATGCAATTCATCATCAAATATTTGCCAAAAGCAGGCTAAAATAAATTATATATATTATTACATTAACTGGCAACTGAAGTGCTGGGAAGAGGGAAGGGAACTAACTTTATTTTCACTTAAAGAAGTTAGAGGTAATGACTGCAATAATAATTACTCTACTTGCAACTCATAGATCAATATCAGAACTTATATTTTACTAGCTAAATACGAATGAATCTATCACCCATCTAAAAGTATAATTTTTTTCTGGTTCACAACAGCAGCACACCATACTCCCAACATTCTAAATAATTCCTGGCCTACACTTGGGCCATCCTAATCAAGTCCCATCTTACCAGAGGTTCCAGCTGCAGAAATAGCTCTTTAATGCCAGAAATGGGTTCTCATTAAAAACAAACAAACAAAAAACTGGCAAAACATCCAAGCGTTTTCAAACAGTAACACATTTCTTGAACACTGTTGAGGAAGCAACCTGTTCACAAATGCAACGACCTTCTGAGATCTACTTAAAATGGCTGTAATCCTTACATCTCGTACAACCGATAAGAGGATAATGAAAAAGGGACATGGAGATTTACTAGGGGTTTATGGTCAAAGAATCATTGACATACTTTTTCTCTTATTGAAAGAAGGTGCCAGCAATGCCAGCTAAAATGTTGCAAGGGAATATAATAACACACATATTTTTAATTGAGATAATAAATGCTAAAATAGAAACAATATAAATTTAAATTAGACATCAAAAGAATAATCAAAATGCATTCAAAATTAGCCCAAAATACTACATTAATTACCTCAAATCCACTACTAAAAAATCTGAGTTATTCATCAGGCTTATTCATTCTTATGATACATTTTAAGGAAATTCCAAAAGTTCTTTCTTAGTTTATTTAGAGACACGTTTACACGAAAGAATAGGCACAAATATTTTCTTCCAAAAATATGGCTAAATTATATGAAAATATCAATATTAAAGAAAATAACTCTCAATTCATTTTTATCTTGTTAGTTTTTGAGAGAGAGAGAGAGAGTGTGTGCACACACAAGCAGGGGAGGGGCAGAAGGATAGAGATAGAGAGAGAATCCCAAGAAGTCTTCACATCCAGCTTGGAGCTCAATCCTACCACCAGCTATGAGATCATGACCTGTGCTGAAATCATTGAGTCAGATGCTCAACCGACTGAGACACCCAGGCACCCCTCAATTCATTTTTAAAACATAGTTCTTAAATCATAGTTCTTCTACTGCCCAATTCATTTCTAAGTATCCCAAGGGGGGAAAAAAAGGAAATTGGAAAAGTGAATCTGCAAGATTGTCTGAAGTGAGTCTGAAGAAAATGGTGCACCACAACCACAACTCCTTCTATCTCAATTAACAAGTTACTCATAAAAGATTGAAGAATAAAATGACTGTGTGTCCATAAACTGCCTTCATCTCAATTTTGGCACCTAGTAGCCATCTGATCTTGAGAAAGTTTCTTTAACTTCTCATAGTCTTAGTTTCCTTAGTTTTAGAATATGAATAAAATGAACCTCAGAGAGGGCACAAGGATTAAATGAGAGGATATACAGAGTGCACATAGTGCCTTCTTTAGTAAGTGCTCAATCTACACTAATTAGAACTCTCATAAAGAGAAATTAAGAAAACAGTCCTGTTTACAATTGCATCAAAGAGAATGAAATACCTAGGAATAAATTTAGTCAAGTAGATAGAAGATCCGTACTCTAAAAACTGTTAAGACCTTCTTTAGTATTATGTTTAGATTCCTTTCTCTTTATTTTTTGTGGGTATCTATTAGTTTTTGGTTTGTGGTTAACGTGAGGTTCATATATAATACCCTATATATACAGCAGTCTATTTTTTTTTCTTTTTTTTTTTTTTTCAACGTTTTCTTTTAATTTATTTTTGGGACAGAGAGAGACAGAGCTTGAACGGGGGAGGGGCAGAGAGAGAGGGAGACACAGAATCGGAAACAGGCTCCAGGCTCCGAGCCATCAGCCCAGAGCCTGACACGGGGCTCGAACTCACGGACCGCGAGACTGTGACCTGGCTGAAGTCGGACGCTTAACCGACTGCGCCACCCAGGCGCCGCTACAGCAGTCTAAGTCTGTGGTCACTTAAGCTCAAACACATTCTAAAAACACTACATTTTTACCATCTACTTCATATGTTTTTAACACTATATTTTACTTTTTATTCTGTGTATCCCTTAATTATTACAGAAATAGTAGACTTTACTACTTTGTCTTTTAACCTTCATACTAGCATTACAAGTGGTTGATCCCCTACCTTTACTGTATGTTTGCTTTTACAAACAGATTTTTCTGTTTCATAATTTTCTTACTTCTAGCCATGGCCTTTTCTTTTTCACTGAGAGAAGTCCCTTTACTATTTCTTACAAGGCCAGTTTAATGGTGCTAAACTCCTTTAACTTTTGTTTGTCTGGGAAACTATCTCTCCTTCAATTCTGAGCGATAACCTTGCAGATAGAGTATTCTTAGTTGTAGGGTTTTTTCCTTACAGCACTTTGAATATAACATGCCACTCCCTCTTGGCCTGCAAAGTTTCTGCTGAAAGATCAGCTCATGGTCTGATGGGGGTTCTCTTGTATTTGCTCTTACCACTTTGAAGTTTCTCTTTTATCTTTAATTTCTAACATTTTAATTACTATGTTTCTTCATGTGGATCTCTTTGGGTTCACCTTGTTTGGAAAACTCTGTGATCCCTGAACCTGGGTGTCTGTTTCCTTCCCCAGATTAGGGAAATTTTCAGCTATTATTTCTTCACATATGTTATCTACCCCACTTTCTCCGTATTCTTCTTTAGAGACCCTCATAATGCACATGTTAATATGCCTGACATCCCAGAGATCCCTTAAACTATCCTCATTTTTAATAATTCTTTTTTCTTTTTGCTGTTCAGCTTGAGTGCTTTCTACCACTCTGTCTTCTAGACTGCTGATCCATTCTTCTGTATCATTAATCTGTTGATTCCCTCTAGTCTATTTTTCATTTCAGTTACTGTATTCTTTACTTCTGATTGGTTCTTTTTTAAAATTATTTTCTATCTCTGTTGATGTTTTCACTGTTTATTCATTCTTCTCCTGAGCATCTTTCGATGAGCATCTTTAGTTTTTTTTTGTGTGTTTATTTATTTTTGAGAGAGAGAGAGAAAGGAAGGGGCAGAGAGAGAGGAAAACACAGAATCTGAAGCAGGGTCCAGGCTCTGAGTTGTCAACACAGAGCCCGACGCAGGGCTTCAACTCACGATCCTTGAGATCATGACCTGAGCCAAAGTCAGACAACTGAGCCACCCAGATGCCCCTAGGTGAGCATCTTGAGGACCATAACCTTCAAGTTTTTTATCAGGTAGATTGCCAGCTTATCTCTGTTTCATTTAGTTCTTTTTCTGAGGTTTTATCTTGTTTTTTTCATTTGGAACATATTCCTGTGTCTCCTCATCCTGCCTGTTTGTTTCCATGTATTAGGTAGATCAACCACATCTCCCAGTCTTCTTTTTTTTTTTTTTAAGTTTATTTATTTTGAGAAAGAGAGAGAAAGAATGCGAGTGGGGAAGGGGCAGAGAGAGAATCCCAAGCAGGCTCCACACTGTCAATGAGAAGCCCAACGCGGGGCTCAAACTCATAAACTGTGAGATCAGGACCTGAGCCGAAATTGAGTCAGATGCTTAACCGACTGAACCACCCAGGTGCCCCACACATCTCCCAGTCTTCAAAGAGTGGCTTTATGTAGAACATGTCCTGTGGGGCCCAGAAGCACAGTCCCGCTAGCCACCAAAACCAGGAGCTCCAAGGGTATCCCCTGGGTGGGCTGTGTGTGCATTTCTATTACACGGGGCTGTGACTGCTGGAAGTGCATTGATAAGTGGAGCTGTCCCTAGCATGACCGGCTTAGATGCCCCGATGCAGTTACTACAGGCACATTGGTAAGGTTTGGCTGCCCTGCTGAGGCTGGAGCCAGTTTGGGAGGCTGCTGGTCCAGGCCAAAGCCACCCACTGGATGCAGCATGGTGGGAGCTGCTTTGGGGTCCCTGGTTCTGGTGGAGGCCACCCAATGGGTGCTGTGGAGTGGAAGCCATTTGGAGGAGTACTAGACCCAGCTGAGGTCACCTACCAGACAGATACGGTGGAGCAGAAGCCGCTTTGAAGAGTCACCTGTTTGGGAGAGAGAGTTAGGGATGGAAGGATATTGAGGCAGGGTGAGTGGTGCTAGCAAGGCAGATGTAAAGTATCAGAAATGGCACCTACCAGCACTAGGCCAACTAAGTAAGAGTAAGAAAAATGGCAACCGCCTGTGTTTCTGTTCCAGGAGAAAGTTCCTTCAAATCCCTGCCCCTTCAGCACATGCACTAAAACTAACGAATAAATCTCCTTTACATATGACCCTGGGGACTTCAAACCCCTGCCTCTGTGCTCTTGGAGTGGATGGATTTGTGCACAGTCTACTTTTAAGAGCAGAGTCTCAGGTTTCCTAGAGCTCAATGGGTTTCCTATAGCTCAACAGCTTTCCTGGAGTTAGGCTCTGCTGTTTCAAATCCAGGCTTTGTGGGAGCTCATCTTCCCAGTGCAGGTCCCCAGGCTGGGAATGTCCAATGTTATGCTTGAAACCCCTTGCTCTTCAGGGAGGACTTCTGTGTTTGTGACATCCCTTCTGTTTAAGGGTCACCACACTGGGGGTATTAGTCCTAACTACACATCTCTGCTCCCCTCCTACCTATCTCCATGTGGCTTTTTCTTTATACCTTTAGTTGTGGAATAGCTGTTCTGCTAGTCTTCAGGTTGTTCTGAGAAAGAGTAGTTCTATATGTAGTTGTAGTTTTAGTGTATCTATGAGAGGAGGTAAGCTCAGAATCTTTCCACTCCACTCTCTTGATCCTCTTCAGGTCTAATCTTAGGTATTTAAATAGCAAATTATGAGAGAAAAACACAACAGCTCTGATAAAAATTTGATTAAGATCTACTCAAATATTAAAAACTTGAACTCTGGGCTAATGTTCTAATTCAATTTCTTTTTTTCTTTAAAAAAATTTTTTTAATGTTTATTTTTGAGAGAGAGAGAGAGAGAGAGAGAGAGAGAGACAGAGCATAAGCAGGGGAGGGGCAGAGAGAAAGAGGGAGACACAGAATCCGAAGCAGGCTCCAGGCTCTGAGCTGTCAGCCCAGAAACCGATGCAGAGCTTGAACCCACAAAATGCGAGATCATGACCTGAGCTAGTCAGCCACTTAACCCACTGAGCCAACCAGGTGCCCCATAATTCAATTTCTTAAGCTTAAAAAAGATACGGAGGCACCTGGGTGTCTCAGTGGGTTAAGTGTCCAACTCTTAATTTCAACTCAGGTCATGGATCTCTTGGTTCCTGGGATGAACCCTGTGTTAGGCTCTGTGCCGTGAGCAGCTTTCCTGGAGTTAATCTCCAGCTTGGGATTCTCTCTCTCCATCTCTCTCTGCCCCTCCCTACTCACACATGCACACACACTCACTCTCAAATAAATAAAATTAAAAAAAAATAATAATAAGGTAACAATAATCTGGAATTTGCAGTTCTGAAAAATGTACCTGCCATGACAAAATCTAAAATCTTACTCTCACTCTGTATTGAATACAAATAGATTCCCCAGTTTCACTTGTGATTTAAATAAAAGAGAACATCTGATTAAATATGGCAGTGTGTTCAACTTACTATGACTTTAAATTTTACTTTATAATTGTATGTGAAAAATAAAAGGCATCTGCATTCTAATATAAATGTTACTTACAAGTGAAAAATTGTAATTCCTTTTTGTTTCCTAGATATCTTGGCTCATTACACAAATTTAAATGTAGTCACTGATGCTTTAAAATAAATATTTTCTGTCTACTTATAAATCAGTTAATAACATTATTTTTTTATCCTAAGTTTCCACATTCAGGACACATTATTTGAAAAGTTTAATGTACCAAATATCCTTTGAATGGAAGAGCCTGCAAAGAATTTAGTGGTGAATTGCTTAGCCAGAAACTGAGAATGTATAGGTAATATGATAAACCATAGCCATCAGAATGCAAACCTACCATGTCAGAATTTCTAAATGAAATTTAGCAGTAATTCTGACTTTACGATAATGTTTTCATATAAGCCCCATGAAGAAAGTAGCTATTTGCTGAAGCCCATTGCAACTGAGACGTGGACAAGTTGATTTGTGTACAGATCTACAACCCTCTGTTATGAAACTGCTTGCTTCCAAAACAATAACTCTCTAGAGATAATGGGTAAAGCTCACTGATATTTGCAAGCCAAGTGTCCAATGATAAAAGAGGTTACATATTCATTGTAAAGCACCCATTCCACAACAGGCACCAAGCTGAGTCCTTTAGAAACGGTATTATCTCATGTAATCCTAAAGGGTAGACCAATATGCCACCCCAAATATCCTACTTGGCATAAAAATTATATTGAGTTGAAGGCAATTGAGAAGAAGCAGATAAAAGAAAAGCTCTCTGCAAACTCCCCCTACCTTTTGCCTAATTTGTAAAGGTGTCTTCCCGCTCCTCTACCAGAAAGACAGAAGTAATCACCAGAGACTACTCTAGACCCTTATCAACCTGGAGATTGTACCTGATAAATGAATCTATATAACAAACCTTACTAGCCAGCCCTACCATTAGTTTCTCCACACATTTGCCTTCCCATAATTTGCCACCTCTAGAAACTCAGTCCTTTTGTCTTGTCCCCTCTCTACAAAACTATTGTTCTTTGCTAAGATGCTATATAAACTCCAGGTCTAACCACCATGCATAAGCAATGTTAATAAACTTGTTTCTCGCTTGGTATCTGCCTCCTGTGAGTCTAATTTAAAGGGCTCTATCGGGGCACCTGAGCGACCGACTTGGGCTCAGGTCATGATCTCACGGTTTGTAGTTCAAGCCCCGCGTTGGGCTCTGTGCTGACAGCTCAGAGCCTGGAGTCTGCTTCGGATTCTGTCTCCCTTTCTCTCTGCCCCTCCCCCACTCATGCTCCGTCTCTCTCTGTCTCAGGAATAAACAAACATTAAAACAAACAAACAAACAAACAAACAAACAAACAAATAAAGAGCTCTATCAATGAACTCAAGATGGGTAGAGGAAGAAAGACTTCCTCCCTACATGCCTTACAACACTCCTGTGAGGTAAACTGTATCATTACCTCTGTTTTCCAGAGGAGGAAAAAGAAGTTGAGAGATTAAACAAATTTCCCACTGTTACATGAGTAATAAGCAGCAGGCCCAGTGTCTGACTCAAAGTCTGAAGAACTCCGAAACATCCTATCTGTATTCCTCAAAATATAGTTCAGAATTACCTTAGATGTCTATTGCCCACTGAATAAAATCATGATTATAGAACCAATAACCAACATGTTTAACACCCTCTCCAAATAATTCTAATGCTCAATGAAGGCTGGTAACTACCAATATACCATGGTAGCTTTATATGTTTTTATTAATATTTATTTATTTTGAAAGAAAGAGAGAGAAAGAGAGAGCACAAGCAGGGGAGCAGCAGAGAGGCGGAGAGAGAGAATCTAAAGCGGTTTCTACGCTGTGAGCACAGAGCCCAATGTGGGGTTTATTCCCATGAACCTCAAGATCATGACCTGAGCCAAAATCAAGAGTTGGACACCCAACTGACTGAGCCACCCAGACGCCCCCATAGTAGGCTTATATTTTATTAATTTTTTATTTTGGGATATTACTCTTACAAGAAACAAGGATACAACAAAATTCAACTAAGGTGCTAGCAATTTAAAATGTTATAAATAACTGAGAAAATTTAAAGCATAGCATTTCTTCAGACTTTTACCATACACTACTGACTTATTTCCATGGCCACCAGGGAGATCCATGGGTGTACTATAGGAGTAGATAAAATAATTAGTTTAGTGCTCTATACTCCTAAAACAACATATAACTCCTGCTTACTCCTGGGGAAATCAAACGTTTAAATGAGTACTTAGAATGTAGACTTTTAGTAGCTAAAAATTTTTCAATACTTTACAGTCCAAAAACTTGCATTTAGACCACTGTACTAAGAAGAACTCAAATATGAACTGGATAAGAGCCTTGTCCCTATGGGACTTGTAACTTCTGAGGGGAATCAAAGCCACTTCCAAATGACCCTAAGAGAAGGTAAAAAGCATCTTAATTGCTTTAATAGAAATGTAAGATGTGCAGGAATGCAAACAGTAAACTTAATTCAAACTGAAGAAAAATGGAGAAGGCATGACTAAAGAGCATATGGATTTGGCTTTGAGGATGAAGAAGTATTTCAATTCTTAAGAGCTGAAAGATGAAATGCAATCTAAATAAAGGAATATTAGAAGTGATATACGGGGGCGCCTGGGTGGCTCAGTCAGTTAAGCGTCCGACTTCGGCTCAGGTCACGATCTCGCGGTCCGTGAGTTCAAGCCCCGCGTCGGGCTCTGTGCTGAATGCTCAGAGCCTGGAGCCTGTTTCAGATTCTGTGTCTCCCTCTCTCTCTGACCCTCCCCCGTTCATGCTCTGTCTCTCTCTGTCTCAAAAATAAATAAACGTTAAAAAAAAAAAAAAAATTAAAAAAAAAAAAAAAGAAGTGATATACAGAGTAACTATAAAAGCCCATGGGGTATAATCATGGAATATTGACCAGTGCTCTGTAGTTGAAGCAGAGAACACATATAAAGAGAAATGAATATGGAAAATTAAGAACAGGAAACTATGCGACCTTAGAGCCATGCTAAGGAGTTTAAACTTTGTTCTATAGAAAATGAAGATTCCTTAAAGGCTTCTGAAAAGAAAAAGTATTTTTTTAATGTAAACTAAGCAACAACAACAACAACAAATTTGCCCTTCATTCTCTCCTATCATTAACATATACTCAGATAAATAAGGACAAACATTGCAATGATGGCAGCAAAAAAGAAACTCTTAAGAAATAAGGCTGAATTAAGATTGATGGGGTCTAATGTGAAGTTTGACAAGGAAAAGTCAAAGTTAATCTCAAACTGGATGACTGGAATTACAAATACTATTAACCATGATAGAAAAGACAGGAGGAAGAACATGTTTGCTTTTTGAACCTTTAAGATGGGTTGAAAACAAGGAAACATGCATTTGATTTTACATATGAGATTAAGATGTTAGAATATATGGAGTGAATACTCGACAGTCAAAAAGAATGAAATCTTGCCATTTGCAACTACGTGGATAGAACTAGAGGGTATTACACTAAGCAAAATTAGTCAGAGAAAGGCAAATATCATATGACTTCATTCATATGAGGACTTTAAGATACAAAACAGATGAACATAAGGGAAGGGAAGCAAAAATAATATAAAAACAGGAGGGGGACAAAAACATTAGAGACAAATATGGAGAACAGAGGGTTAACTGGAGGGTTTGTGGGAGGGAGGATGGGCTAAATGTGTAAGGGGCATTAAGGAATCTACTCCTGAAATCATTGTTGCATAGATGCTAACTTGGATGTAAATTTTTTAAAAAATTTAAATTAAAAAAAATAATAAATAAAATATAGAAAAAAGAAAAAAAGAATATATATATAGATATAGATATAGATGATATAGATATATAGTGGAAAAAAGGAACAATAGGCCCCAAATGGAGTCACTTGTGTGGAGCCCCATGTCAACATACCAAGACTTAATATCTCATCTAACTGTAGTTTCAGCCTTTCCCAGAAATGTGACCTTTAACCTCTCAATCTGGAATTCCTGATAAGCACTAGAATAAGGTAATCTGCCTGAAAGACCTCAGGCATTCCCCCAAAGGAAGATGACCTTGCCTGAAAACAATCTACTGTTTGTTAGAAACTCCTTCCCACCCCCCACTTCACTCTCACTCCTGCTCCCTCCTATCTATAACTCTTCCATTTTGTGGAGCTCCTCAGACCTCCTTTCTATTTACTAGATGGGATACTGCTCAGTTCATGATTTGAATAAAGCCAATTTGATCTTGAAATTTATTCAGTGGAATTTTGTTTTCCAGTAATACTCAGGAGGTATTTATTAAAATGAATATACAGTTTGGGGTGCCTAGGTGGCTCAGTAGGTTTAAATGGCTGGCTCTTGGCTTCAGCTCAGGTCATGATCTCACAGTTCACTGGTTCGAGCACTGCATCAGGCTCCACAGTGACAGTGCGAAGCCTGCCTGGGATTCTTTCTCTCTCTCCTCTCTACCTCTTCCCCAATTGTATGCACAGCCATGTTCATACAGGTGCACATGCTCTCTCTCTCAATATAAATAAATAAACTTAAAAAAAAATGACTATACAGTTTGAGATACCTCAAGACCAGAAAACTCCATCAAGGTATCACCCACAAAGATATGAAGTATAGGTGAAGCAATGGAAATGGCTGTAATGAAACAAAGCACACACATCATTTAAGAATAAAACAGAGCTAAAGTCCAACCCATGAGAAACCCTTTCTACATTTAAAAGATAGAGAAAAAAAAGGAGAACAGTAAAGAAAACTCAAATAATTAAAAACTAGGAAACTACAATGGTTCCAAAGCCAAAGAACGGAATTTCATGAAAACTGAATGGTCAATAGTGCTAACAATGCTGCAGAGAGACAGGGGTAGATAGAATGACCCTAAGAAGAAACCATTTGGTTTAGAAATTAGAAGGTCATTATTACAGGTGAAACAACACATCTACATTAATATTTGCTGTAAATTCAAGGTAAAATTTTTTTAATAAGGCAAAGGCACTGTAACTTTCAAATACTATTAAAACTTCAAAAATCTTCCCAAGTGATAAAAAGCTAAAAATAGAGAAGATCATCTTTAAATAAAAATGGAACCATATAATGGGATAACATTTTTAACATTTTGATAATTATTTTTACTGATTGAATTTAAGTAAGTCAGTCTGTAATCTTTAATAATACAGTGCTTTCTGGGAGTGCAAGCTGGTATAGCCACTCTGGAAAACAGTATGGAGGTTCCTCAAGAAACTAAAAATAGAACTACCCTATGATCCAACAATTGCACTACTAGGCATTTATCCACGGGATACAGGTGTGCTGTTTCAAAGGGACACATGCACCCCCATGTTTATAGCAGCACTATCAACAATAGCCAAAGTATGGAAAGAGCCCAAATGTCCATCGATGGATGAATGGATAAAGAAGATGTGGTGTATATATATACAATGGAGTATTACTCGGCAATCAAAAAGAATGAAATCTTGCCATTTGCAACTACGTGGATGGAACTGGAGGGTATTATGCTAAGTGAAATTAGTCAGCCAGAGAAAGACAAATATATGACTTCACTCATATGAGGACTTTAAGAGACAAAACAGATGAACACAGGGAAGGGAAACAAAAATAATGTAAAAACAGGGAGGGGGACAAATCATAAGAGATTCATAAATATGGAGAATAAACTGAGCGTTACTAGAGGGAGTGTGGGAGGGGGGATGGGCTAAATGGTTAGAATCTACTCCTGAAATCATTGTTGCACTATATGCTAACTAATTTGGGTGTAAATTTAAAAAATAATAATAATAATTTTAAAAAATAATACAGTGCTTTCCAAAATAAGCCATAAGCAGTATTTGCATTTGCAAAGTATGTCAGACCTAATTTCACTTTAGGCAACTGACAAAGACTTTCTCCTTGACCATACTTAAGTCTCTTTGAGCCCTCTTTCTGACTAGGCCTCCAACTAAGCCCCCATCCAGTCTCTGGCTTGCTCAAATCCAGTCTTAGCTAAGAATGCTGCTAAGTCGTCCCCCTACCCTTGATATCTGATCAAGTTCCTCATACCCCATCTCTGATGAATAAGTCCTTGGCCTTATCCCCCTACCTTTGATGCCTCCTCTTAGTAACTTTCCCTCCAGTGACCACCTCATCCTGCTCCTTGGCCAGAACTCCCTACTTGTCCTTGTTATATTTAGAATCAAGACCAATCTTTGTCTCCTACTGCAATACACCACTACAGAAGTCTTGGGTTGTCTTTCTTACCATTTTAACAAGCGTCAGAGTAATTTTTTCTATAACATGAGTCATTAGGGGCGCCGGGGTGGCTCAGTCAGTTAAATGTCTGACTTCAGCCCAGATCATGATCTCATGGTTTGTGGGTTCAAGCCCTGCATCGGGCTCTGTGCTGACAGCTCAGAGCCTGTAGCCTTCTTCAGATTCTGTGTCTCCCTCTCTCTCTGCCTTCCCCTGCTCATGCTCTGTCTCCCTCTGTCTCTCAAATATAAATATTGAAAAAAAATTAAAAAAAAAAACAAAAACAAAACCATGAGTCATTAAAAGAAAGCAGTCACACTCTTAGCATATATTAGCAGAAAAATAATTCACCACATAATCACAAATGAAAGCACGAGTTCAGCAAAATATCCGTAAGACTGACAATTTAAATATAAATCTAAGTTAAAATTTACAATGAGTATAAAAAGATTCCCTAATTTTTTATGCAAAACAATTTTTTTTAAAGGCTTTCCTATCAAAAATAAAAACAAGAGCACTGAAAAGTAGTAGAATCAAGTCCATTGCCTATTCATGCCAGAATTTATCAGAACTTCTGGTAATAATGGAATGAAAATGGGCAGAAAAATAGCTGCTGTGTAATTAGTAGCCAGTCATAAGTTGTACAAAGCAACAGATACAAGTAGCACTTAACATCCAGGCCCTCTATTCAGTTAATAAATACTTATTTTTTAAGGGCTTGGCACAGAGGGAGAAAAAGCAAAGAATAATATAGATTCTATGATTTAAGAGAGATGACATGTACAAATAAATGGAATGCTATAAATAATTTCAGTAAGAGGTGGAAGTGATAAGTTCATCCAAGAAGGGTACAAAAAAGGTGTTATGAAAGTTCAGAGGAATGAGAGATGATTTCTCACAGAAAGACAAGAAAAAGTTTCCTGGAAACAAAGGGGCATGTGATTTAAGTCTTCAAAGATGACTAGGATTTATAGGGAGAAGTAAAGGGAAAGGCACTCCAGTGTTAAGAAGCAGCATAAGCAAAAGCCCAGTGTAGGTACTTTTCTGTACCCACAGAAAAGAATAAAGGTTAACATTTAAGGTCTATGCAGTGGTTACTTCAATGATGTCCCTCAAAAATCCATGGTCACCTGGAACCTCAGGATGTGACCTTATTTAGAAATAGTGTCTCTGTAGATATAATGAATTCAGCATCCTGAATTAGTCTGGGCCATAAGTCCAATAACTGGTGTCCTCATAAGAAAAGGAAAGGACACAGAGAGATACAGAGAAGGCCACAGGAAGATGGAGGCAGACACCAGAGTTATGCTGCCATAAGCAAATCCTGGGGTCACCAGAAGCTGGGTGAGGCAAGGGAGAATTTTTCCCCAGGGCCTTCAGAAGGAATATGTTAACACCTTGATTTCAGCTTCCAGAACTGTGAGAAAATAAATTTCTGTTATTTCAGTTTACAAATTGTGCTAATTCGTTACAGGAACTTTAGGAAACTAATACCACTAGGTTAAGGGCAATTAGTAGAGGGCTATTGTGAAATAGTATGTAATTGGTCTCTGCCCCTGGTTCCTCCTAATATTTAGTTGTGACCAAACTCTTGTTAACTTCCCGAGTGATAAGGGTTTCTGACACAGTGGCCCTAAATCCCTTGTAATTTCCTGGGTGATACTCCAGTACTTTGTTCTAATGCCTGAGGTGACTCTTAGTGGGCTTCTGGATAGAGGCTGGTCACCAGGAAGACCAAGCCATAATCAGAAACTTGGAACTTTCAGCCCTACTCCCCATTTGCTGGAGACAGGAAAGGAGCTAGAAACTGAGTAACTGATTATGCCTACATGACGAGGCCTCTATAAAAATCCCAAAGTATGGGCTTTAGCGAGCTTCTGGATTGATGAACATATCCATGTGCCAGAAGGACTGACACATCCCAGCTCCTGGGCTTGGGACCCTTCCAGACCTTGCCTCTGGTTGCTCATCTGTATGTTGTTTTTTTTCTTTTTTACACAACCTTTATTATATATTAAGTCAATAAATATAAAATGTTTCCCTGAGGGGCGCCTGGGTGGCTCAGTCAGTTAAGTGTCTGACTTTAGTTCAGGTCATGATCTCACAGTTGGTGGGTTTGAGCCCTTCTTCAGACTTTGTGCTGATAGCTCAGAGCCTGGAGCCTGCTTCTGATTCTGTCTCCCTCTGTCTCTGTCCCTCCCCCACTCTCACTCTGTCTCTGTCTCTTGAAAATAAATAAGTGTTAAAAAAAATTTTTTTTAATGTTTCCCTGAGTTTTTATAAGCTCTTTTACCAAATTATCAAACCCAAAGCATAGGTAACATCTAATTTAGAGCTGTTTGATCAGAAGCACTGGCAACAACCAGGATTTATGATTGGCCTCTTCTGTGGGTAGCAAAAAAATGGTCTTGTGAGACCGAGTCCTAAACCTGTGGGGTCTGTGCTAACCCCCCCGGGGGAGATAGCGTGTCAGAAGTGAACCAAATTGCAGAACACGCAATTGGTATCTACAGAGCATTGAGGAATAACTTTGTGTGGGGAAAAAACCTACGTATTTGAAGTATAAAAGCATTCAGTGAGTACAGAAAAAAAAAGTTTTCTTTTTCAGCTATGTACTCAATGCTCCAGCATTTTTAAAAAATGTTTGTTTTATGCGCGCGTGCAAGAGAGAGAAAGAGAGAGAGAGAGAGAGAGAGAGAGAGAGAGAGAGAGAATCCCAAGCAGGCTCTGCACTGTCAGCGCAGAGCCTGATATGGGGCTCAATCCCACAAACCAAGAGATCATGACCCAAGCTGAAATCAAGAGTCCGTTGCTTAACCGACTGAGCCATGAAGGTGCCCCATAAAGCTCTAGCATTTCATTTTATTACACTCTGGAAGAAAAAAAACACTGACCGGTAAATTTCTCCTTAATAGGCATATTCTCATATTACTAGGCAACTGTATTAAAAGTGGACAGAAAACAATGAAATGCCATTACTTACAATGTGTGACTCCAGCTAGAGTTTGGTAGAAAGTGGGAGTATCACTATCATCAGTGAGGGTCACATAAACACCTCCAGATAGTAGCCAACGAGAGAAGGTAAAAGCATCTTTGTTTAGAAGAAGCCAATTTCTAAATTTTTCATAGTTTACTTTTTCACCCTAAAATTAAAAGGAAAAAAAAATACATAGGCTTAGTCAAATTTTAAGGTATCTTACTTAAAACTGTACAATTTGAAATTTGAAATTTGTTAACATTTATCTTGCTAATATCTACAAAGAAAGGATTATCTAACACTACAGGGTGTATATTTGGAAATCAAACTGTTTTAAAAAATAATTGTATTTTCAGAACTTCCACTTGCATAAAATCTATGCAATTTAGTTGTAAATCACTTCATCAATTCATTAAAGCAGTGCATTGTTACTAATAATTCACATATTATTTTCTAAGGTATATCCTGAAATCAGTAAAGTATTTTTTCCTCTTTGTAAAAAAACAGTTTTATTGAGGTATTATTGGTATACAAAGATACTTAGTATGTACAATTTGATGAGACTGGACATATGCAAAACCTATGATACTATCACCACATCAAGATGGTAAACATAGCCAACATTTCCCAAAGTTTCCTTGCATCTTTGTTTTTACTTGTTTGTTTGTTTGGTTGGCTGGTTTGTGGTAAGAACATTTAACATGAACTCTACCCTCTAAACAAATTTTAAGGTGCACAATAATGCATTATTAACTATGGGCATTATGTTATACAACAGATCTCTGTAATTCATTTAGCATGACAGAAACTTTATACCCATTGAACCGCCCCATTTTCCCCACCCTCTAAAAGTGCATTTTTTTTCTATATTTAATAAGGCCAATTTTTTACTTGCCTTATCCCTCTTCTTCAGCACCTTAAACTTTAAGAATGAGCATATTTTAATTAAATATGTATGGTATTAAAATGCTCTTTTAAATTTCATTGGCAAATTAAAAACAACTATCCAGGAGCCCTCTTCTAGAAGGCATCACTAAAAACATGTATTCACAAGTCAATTAGAATACAAAAAAAACAAGTAGATTGCTATTTCTTTGCTTTTTTTGTCAAGTATTTTGTCTTCTACATCTCTGGATTAAAAAAAAAAAAAAAAAAAAAAAAGTATCCCGGATGAGAAAGAACATGACATAGCTGTGCAAGTCAATTTCTTAATCTGGAAGACAGGAGGACCGAGGGTGAATGAGGGCCGGATGTTTCTGAGAAAAAGACAGAAGCAACCCACATGGAAATACAATGAAGAATGACATTCAGGAGCCTATCAGGTCCATTCCTGATAGAAATATTAAGGGATACAAATAATTCCTAACCTAAAAGAGATATGATAGAAATCATTTATATACCGTTCGGCAGCATCCTATTAAAATACAGCAATATGCTTAGCTTACTAGTTTCAGAACATTTAACAGTGCAATCAAAACATCTAGACAACATTGACAGTCTTGTTTTTCTGAATGGAAGAATATGGCATTCAGACTTGCTGCAGGGATATGGGAGGACATTGCCAACATGTTGAGAGATTAGGGATCATACCCTTATTCTCTCTGTTCCCCATGTTTAGTTTAGAAAGAGGATTAGTAGTATAAATCCCATAAGCTCATGTACATTTTTACATATTAACATCTCTGACACTGGGATGAATTTTCAAACCAAGAGTATCCTTCAACTAAAACTGGCAGGTCTTTTCTCTCTTTATAATACATAAAGGTACATCTTATAATCAATGGGATTGTAGATGAAGCAAAACATGTAGCATCAATGGTTTCAGTGAGACTAAGATGTTATAAAATGTACCCTCATGTACAAGAAAGCAAAAAGTTGCTAATTATAATAGGCACTTCTACCACCTTCACATATCATTAATATTGAGTATTTACAATTCCCTAAGCACTGTTCTGAACATTCTTTTTTAAGATTTTGTTTTCAAGTAATCTCTCTACCCAACGTGGGGCTCAAACTCACAATCTCAAGATCAGGAGTTATAAGCTCCAATGACTGAGTCAGCCAAGCACCCCTAAACATTTCATATTAATTTAATCTTCAAAGCAACACTCTATTCTACCGTCCCCATTTTACACATGGGAAAACTGAGGTTTCAAAAAGTTAATTAATCTAAGATCTAAGATAGAGTGGCAAAAATATGATTAAACCCAGGTAGTCCAAAGTTTCTGAGCCTAAGCTATGCACCACACTTCCTGGCTGACTTAGTGAAATATAAAGTAACCACTGAAATCCACCTGTCCATTCAGATCACTGCATAACTGGTAGCACCAAAATGCCATCTGTTAAACCTGACTTTTTATGTTTTCGAGTCATGGGTGTCTTCTAAAACAGAAAGCAAAGGCAAAGTTTCCTTTTATAAATTGTCACAATAGCAGTTTAGAAAAAAAAAAATCCAGTAACATAAAAGGCAAATAAAAATAAACAGACTCCTAAAATTGACACATCTTTTAAGAACAATATGAATTTCCATCTTAAAAACTGACAACCAAAGAAAATATAAGAAAAGAACAATACAATTCCTATGTGGATTCCTTTATAACTTCATCTTTTAAGGCTAAAAAAAGCATAAGATAGAAAAAGTTGAGGGGCGCCTGGGTGGCTCAGTCAGTTAAACTTCCGACTTTGGTTCAGGTCACAATTTCACAGTTCGTGAGTTCAAGGCCCATGTCAGGCTCTGTGCTGACAGCTCAGAGCCTGGAGCCTGCTTCGGATTGTATGTCTCCCTCTCTCTCTGCCCCTCCTCTGCTCACACTCTTTTTCTCTCTTTCTCTCAAAAATAAACGTTAAAAAAAATTAAAAAGGAAAAAAAAAAGAAAAGGCTGAAACCTATTCCATGTCACTTAAATCTAGGTGCTAGGTCCACATCATTTAGCTAAAGTGCTTCTCTTTATAGTTTTGGTGGCTTTTTAGGATTGCAAAAAACAACACAAAACATTGTTATGGGAGGTCCAAATAAGTCTTTTCTAATATAAGTAGACTCATACTGAAACATGGTAACTTGAAAAGCAAGGGTTTGCACACAATCAGACACATTACTCAGAAATTACAGCACGTAATATATTAAATAGTTGAATCAGATAAAAATTAGCCCATTTACTGTGATTTTGTTTGTTTTGTTTTGTTTTTAACCAACTATAAGTATCTAGTGGTTTAAATAGCCATCTACATGAGTATTCCAAAACCAGGGCCTCTCATTTCTTTGATCTTTCCTTTTCCAAAGATCTTGTCCTTCATACAACACTTAACTGCAGACTTAACTAACAAGTCTTACGATCTTATTATAATAACTGTTCCCTTTCCATTAAGTGCAATTTTAAGCATTCCACTTTCCCCCTTCGCTACTTTCTCTTATGAGCAAACTTCTTTTGGTATCCTAACTCCAGTGAATTTTTTAACTCCACAGGACCTCCACCAAGGACCTTCCTCTACATTGCCAATTCTAATGATCACTTCTCAGTGATCAAAAATCAACTCATTTGACCTTTCAGTTTATTTGATATAAACACTCTTTTCTATTAAAATATTTTCATCACTTGGCTTCCAGGACACCATTCTCTTTTGGTTCTCCTCACAGGCTATTCCTTAGGCTCCTGTTGTGAGTCTTCTTCATTTCATTAACCTTTCAACCCTGGAGTAAAGGACTCAGTCTTCCAATCTGTTTTCTATCTAAATTTACTCTAAGATGATCTCATCCTCAACTCTAAGCCAACAAATCCTATCCTCTGAATGCTAATTTATATTTCAAAAAGCATAGTTGGCATCAGTTTAATGTCTAAAATGATTCTCAAATTTAATTATGTCCTAAATCTCTCTTGATATCAAAACCCCAAACCTCCCCCAAGTAGTTTTAGCCATCTCAATTAATGGAAACTCCATTCACTTACTAAATCAAGTCAAACACTTTAGGCATCCTCTTCTCTGCCACAGCCCATAATCCATATAAGATCCTGTCAACTCTCCCTTCAAAATAAATGCAGAATCTGAAAACTTCTCACCACCTCACTGCTATATTATGATCTACATAATCATCACCTCTTACCTAGATTAGTCACAGATATCTTGTATGGACTCTGTTTAGCCTACCCTGTACGTAAGAGCCAAAATGATCATGTTTAAAAAAAGAAAAAAAAAATCATGTATTTCTCTGCCCCAAACCCTCTAATTGGTTCCACCTCACTCAGGGTGAAAATCAAAGAACTCATACTGTCCTAGAGCCATATGTAATCTCCCCACTTCATCTCACCCCCTTCCCCAACCTCTGTAACTTCTACGAGTCTCTTAATCTAATCCAGCTCATTTGGCTCCTCTGTTGTTCCTTGGACATATCAAGCACACTCCAACTCCAGGCCTTTGCTGTATTCTCTTCTTAAAAAATGTTTTCCTCCAGATTTCTGCATAGTTTGATCTTTCTTCCTTTAAATTCTTGGTTCAAATGTCACTTTATGTGACAAGCCTTTCCCAACTACCCTATACAAAATACCAACACTCTGCCACCTCCTCCCCATCACCACCTATCCCCCTTATTCTACTTAATCTTTCCCTATAGCACTAATTATCATCTCATATATGTACCTGCTATTGTGCCTAAATTTTGGAGAACTGGGTAGCTAGCCACATTGAACTCCCATCAAAATGGGAATATGTACATAAAACTTAATAAGAAAAATATATATTCTCCAAGATGTACAGAGTATTAATGCATTTTACATCTGTGTGAAAAATTCAATTAATCAGGCCTGCAAAGATTAGGTTACTTTTTTTGGACAGGAAATGTTTGTTATTGGAGAGGAAAACCATAGCCTAGCTTGTCTTGAAGTACTGAAATACTATCACAGCAACTTGCAGTGCAGGAAGCCAATCCTTTTGCACCAAACACACAGAAATATGGAGTAAAATATAATACCATAACCACTACTAAAAACTGTACAGCCAAGTTGAAGGCAAGATACAGAAATCTCCAGGTGCTATCAACACAGAAGAAACTCAAAGCCAGAGTAGTGAAAAACTAAAGCTACAGAGTCCAAAGAGCTATGAAAACCAGATACATGCATATAGCTGGAGTACTGACAATCAAGGCCTTTACAGTTAGGAAGGCGACTAAACTAAAATGAATAAAACCCACAGCAGTGAGGGACTGTCATATCTATAAAACGCAAGTGGCTCAAACAGCCACCCATGAGGAATCATGCAGCATTGAGTGTGCTGCAGGAAAACATCAGAAAATTCTAAAAGGGTTTTTTTATTCTACCATCTTTAGGGCATTTCCCATATTAGCAGACCTGTGAAAAGGAAGAAAAAAAAGAATTTTCTCTGTTAAAGATAGACATTTTCTACTGTTTTTCTATAATGAAAATATATTATTTATGAAAATAGAAGAAAACGACAGGTTTTTCACACCCAAATATTTCACTATGCAAATCAGCTAAGTCAAGTAAGTGATAAAATAGACCTTGATGGGTGAGAGTCACAGAATGACTTAAGGTCAATGATACACTATAAGATGAAAAGCAGTGGCACGTATGATCACCAGTGAGTGTGTATGTATTGGTGTAAGAATGTGAGTGTGTTTTATTATCCCTTAAGTATAGACAGTTGTCTTTAAAGTAGAACTGGAAATTTTAAGATTCACAAATATAACAGTATTAAGTGTCATGGACCCTTGAGAATAGCACACAAATAAATGAAACATCAACCATTAAAAACAAAAATGTCAAGAATATGCTGCACATAAACATCTATTCATCATAGCTAAGCTCATTATATAACTAAGAGTTAATACTTTGTAACAGGCAGGGATGAAATGTAAACCTTTAAATATACCTCTGAGAAACACTTCCTGAGTGTATCTGGGACTTTACCATCCACCACATGGAGCATTCTTTCCATTTCTTCCCGTACAACATAGCTCCCAGATTCACTTGCAAAAAGACTAAAAATGTCTAGAAGAAAGAAAGAATAAATTAAACTTACCATAGATTAAATATACCCTGGCAGAAGTAGAGAGGGAAGAGAGAGGTAAATATTACTAAGTGATTACTAGTGCCAAGCACTTTATCAATATATAATTTAATTTATTCCTAAAAAAAAAAAGAAAACTAACAACGCAAATTAAAACAACAATATGATATCTTTTCAAACATCAAATTTGCAAAAATGTTTAGGTGTGACAATACAAAGTGATAGCAATAAAATGGGAAAAACAGGAACTACTGTACACTGTTAACGAGAGTATGAATTACTGCAACCACTTTAAAGAGTAACTTGCCAAAATCTGGCAAAAGTGATGTATGCTAGAAATTCAACTTCTTTTTTTTAATTTAAAATTTTTCTTAATTTGAAAAGAGAGTGTGTGCAAGTGGGGGAGAGGGACAAAAGGAGCAAGAGAAAGAATCCCAAGCAGACTCCACACTCAGCAAGGAGCCCGATACAGGCCTCAATCCAATGACCCTGGAATCATGACGTGAGCCAAAATCAAGAGTCATTCAATCAACTGAGCCACCCAAGCACCCCTAGAAATTCAACTTCTAAGCAGCTCGACTTCCACCCTCAAGAAACTTTCATACGTGTGCACAAGAACAACAATGTTCACTGGAATATTATGTATAATAGCAAAACTTAGAGGAAAAAAGATAAATATCTATCAATAAGAAAATAGGTAAACTGACATACACACACAATGGAATACTACATAGCAGTTAGAATATAGGAACTAAGAGCTTCAAGATGGATAAATATCAAAAACATTCAGGGAAGGGATACCTGGGTGGCTCAGTGAGTTAAGCATCTGACTCTTGATTTCAACTCAGGTCATATCTCATCGTTCCTAAAATTAAACTCCATGTCGGTGCTCAATCCCTGCTTGGAATTCTCTCTCTCTCCCTCTCTCTCTGACCCTCATGCACTCTCTCTCAAAATAAATAAATAAACTTAAAAAAATATTCAGGTAAATATTTTTGGGATTGTAAAGCAAATTATAAAATAATCTGTATCATATACCATTTACTTAGAAAGTTTAGGGGGACCTGGGTGGGTCAGTTGGTTAAGCATCTGACTTGTGCTCAGGTCATAATCTCACGGTTTGTGAGCCTGCTTGAGACTCTCTCTCTCTGCCCCTTCCCCACTTGTGTTCTCTCTCCCTCTCTCAGAAGAAATAAATAAACTTTAAAAAAAGTTTAAGAAGTTTAAAATCTGCAAAACAACTGAAGATACGTTTAAAGGTATATAAAATATCATAAAGGTAGAAACACCTGCATGAGGAACAAAAGATCACTATATTCATGAGAGTGGTTACAGTTGTAAAGGGAAGAGTGGGGGGGCGCCTGGGTGGCGCAGTCGGTTAAGTGTACGACTTCAGCCAGGTCACGATCTCGCGGCCCGTGAGTTCGAGCCCCGCGTCAGGCTCTGGGCTGATGGCTCGGAGCCTGGAGCCTGTTTCCGATTCTGTGTCTCCCTCTCTCTCTGCCCCTCCCCCATTCATGCTCTGTCTCTCTCTGTCCCAAAAATAAATAAAAAACATTGGAAAAAAAATTAAAAAAATAAAAAAAATAAAAAAATAAAATAAAGGGAAGAGTGGGAATGAGACCATGGAGAGATACAGAGAGACAGCCTCACTTTGGATGTAATACTTTATTTCCTAAAAAATAAGATCCAGCACAAATATGACACAATGTTAAGAAATAATAAAGCGGGTAGATGTACATATTGTATGTATGTTTGAAATACTGCTGTTATGGATTGAACCGCATCTCCCAAAAAGATATGTTGAAACACTAACCTCCAGGAACTTATGAATGGGACCTTATTTGGAAAGATAGAAGATAGAAAGATAGAGGAGACATTCCATCCCTTTGAAGGCCCAGGGGGTTTCATTGCTTGCCTTCCCACATCCCACGGAGGATTTCTTCAGGGGGAGTATTTGCTGGAGTGCTCTGACTACCTGTTACGGGTTGAACTGTGTCCCACCAAAAGATGGTAAAGTCCTAACCCCAGCATCCACAAATGTGACCTTATTTGGAACAGGGTCTTTGCAGATATAATCAAGTTAAAGTAAGGTCATTAGGGTGAGTCCTAATCCAATATGACTGATTATAAGAAGAGAAGACAAAACACAGAAGAAAACCATGTGAGGAGATAGGCAGAAATTAAGAGTGATGCACACACAAGCCAAAGACAGCAAGGACTACCAGCACCAGAAGTTAGAAAAAAGGAAGGATTCTTCCATATAGGTTTCAGAGGGAGCAGGGCCCTGCTAACATTTTCAATTTGGACTTCTAGCTTCCACAACTACGAAATACGTTTTTGTTGTTTTAAAAGCCACTTAACAAAAGTTTGCAGTACTTTGTTATGGTAGCCCTAGGAACCTAATACAATTGTATAATAAAAATAAAAAAAGAATTTAGGGGCGCCAAGGTGGCTCAGTCAGTTGAACGGCCGACTCTTGATTTTGGCTTAGGTCATGATCCCAGGGTTGTGGGGTTAAAGCCTAGTGTAAGGCTCTGCGCTGAGCCAGCTTAAGATATTCTCTCTCCTTTTCTCCCTGCTCCCCGCCCACCCTTCTTCCCCACTAGCACTCTCTCTTTAAAATAAAAAAAGGAAGGAAGGAAGGAAGGAAGGAAGGAAGGAAGGAAGGAAGGAAGGAAGGGAGGGAGGAAGGAAGAAAGGAAGGAAGGACTTTATATGTTTGTGTTTATGATGCCCCCAAATGTTATTTTTAATTACTGGCTGCCTGGAGCCACAGTATCTGTTTGTTGGCAGAGGAGCGCTAATTTGAAAAACCAGGATCACAGTTAAATTCCAAGTTGGTTCATGGATACGTTCAATATCTTAACTGTGATAATGTGGGTATATATACGTCCCCAAACCTATCAAAGTCCACACTTTATATGTGTGCATTTTATTGCAAGTCAATTATACTTCAATAAAACTATAAAAAAAGAAATAGATTAAAAAGAACAGCCTAAATTTAGGATTAAGAAAGAAGATTCTGAGGGATTTAGGAGAAGCAGTCAGAAGGCAGGTTAGAAAAGGAAGAAGGTTGGGGCGCCTGGGTGGCTCAATCGGCTGGGCGTCCGACTTTGGCCTAGGTCAGGATCTTGTAATTTGTGGGTTTGAGCCCTGCGTTGGGCTCTGTGCTGACATCTCGGAGCCTGGAGCCTGCTTCGGATTCTGTGTCTCCCTCTCTCTCTCTCTCTCTCTGCTCCTCCCCTGCTCATGCTCTGTCTCTGTCTCTCAAAAATAAATAAATGTTAAAAAAAAAGAAAAAAAGAAGAAAAAAAAAGAAAAGGAAGAAGGTAAATCTGGAGAACAAACAGAGGGTTACTGGAGGGATTGTGGGAGGAGGATGAGCTAAATGGGTAAGAGGCATTAAGGAATCTACTCCTGAAATCATTGTTGCACTAATGCTAACTAACATGGATGTAAATTTAAACAATAAAAATAAATTAAAAAATAAAGAAAAGGAAGAAGGAAGAGAGAAAACCCAGCATCTGGTGGCCAAGGGTTAAAACCTAGGAATTTTCAAAGTAAATGTTTCTTTACTTCTCCTGGGAAATTTTCAATAAAACTTTCACCCCAAAAAGAAACCCTACATTCATTAGTAGCTGCTCTCCATTTTCCTATTCCCTGCCAGCCTCTGGAAATCACTAATCTACTGTGTCTATGCATCTGCCTAATCTGGACAATTCATATAAATGGAATTACATACCATGTGGCCTACACTTTGACTGGCATTTATCACTTTAACATAATATTTTCAGGTTCATCCATGTTGCAGCATTAGTACTTTATTCTTTTACTGTTGAGAAGTATTTTACCATATGGAGGTATCACATTTTGTTTATGTTGAATGCAACAGTTGATGGATAATAGGGTTGTATCCATCTTGCAACTACTGTGCACAGTGCTGCCATGAATACTCTTGTACATTTTTTTTTTTTTTTTAATGAATACATGCTTTCAATTTTGGGGTGAACATACTCGAGTGGAATTGCTGGGTCATATGATAACTCGATGTTTAGCAGTTTGAGGAACTACCTAACAATCTTCCAAAGTGATGGTACCATTTTACACTCCCAGCAGCAATATATGAGGGTTTCAACTTTTCCACTCTTCACCAACTCTAATTATTACCTATCTTTCTTATTTTAGTCATCCTGGTAGGTATGAAGAAGCATCTCACTGTAACTTTAATATATATTTCCCTAATAAGTTTACATTGACCATTTTTTCAAGTGCTTATTAGCTACTTGTGTATCTTCTTTGGAGAAATATCAACTCAAATGCTTTCACTGTCATCAGAATTTTCAGGTAAATTATTCCGCACACAAATGTAGTATTATCATTTTGAGATATTAAAGTACGTACATTTTGCCTTCTCTTCATCTCTGCCTCTTGTAAGAAGGACAAGTCCAACTATTAAGTTATTGAAGTGCAGTCCTTTGGATGTTCCACCAAAAGAACAGTATATCACCTAGGAGAAAATGATAAAGCCAACATTAGAGGTTTCAGTTGTTGAGGAATTTGAGGCTCATACCACCTTTACCAAATCTTGTCTCTATCTCCAAACAAGACTCTGGTAAACTTTAGTAAAATGATGTTATACATCTTGTTAGTGCACTCAGCCAAAAATACACTTTATCTATTCTACTATATATATATCACTGGCTCACACACTAAATATTCTTTCTCTTTGGAATCCTTACAAAGGTCAAATCAGATAAAGGTTCAATAGCCCCAATAATGTGGTAAGAATTTTGTGTAATTACAGAATTTCCTTCAACCTCTGTAAAACTTACATACATTTTGATTTGAAAGATCGACATCTGGGGCCTCTGAGTGGTTCAGTTGGTTAAGCGTCCGACTTCGGCTCAGGTCATGATCTCAAGATTTCTAGGTTCGTGGGTTCAAGCCCTGTGTCGGGCTTTGTGCTGACAGCTGAGAGTCTGAAGCCTGCTTCAGATTCTGTGTCTCCCTCTATCTCTGTCCCTCCCCCACTCATGCTCTGTCTCTGTCTCTCAAAAATGAATAAACATTAAAAAAAATTGAAAGACTGACACCCTCTGAATGTTCAAAAATGGAATGACAATCATATTGCAATATATAAATACACCAAATTAACACCTTGTATACTTTAAATTTACACAATGTTATATGCCAAATATATTCAATTTTATAAAAGTAAAAAATACAGAAACCCCTCAAGATGTTTTATACACTCTTAGAAAGGAGTATCCTAGTAATCAAAACTAAAGAAGAAAAGCTATGCATAAGAAAGGGACAGCAAAAGCAATGACATAAATTCATTCAGTTAGTAATTCTTTATTGAGCGCCTAAGGTGATATTGTGATATAATAAGAAATAAATATTTGGTCTTCCTCCAAGTTTCTGACACAAGAGCTTCTAAAACTCCTTGCTGAATGATATAGGTAAAAGAAGCATCTTTGGTTATTTACCCAATAAGTCCCTTTCATTCATATCTGAGTTTATGCTAATGAAATGACTCTTGGTGGGCCTTTACAAAGCTTCAGAATGTGAGCTGGTAGTCAGAGGAAAAGATGTGATTAGAGGGTTAGAATATTCAGCAGCACTTCCCAATCTCCAGGAAGGGAAGGGTGCTGGAGATTTATTTAATCACCAATAGCCAATAAATGGCCAGTGATTTAATCAGCCATGCCTGCATAATGGAACTTCCATTAAAAACCCCTAAACCAGGGGTTGGTGAAGACATCAAGGTGCTAGCAGAGGGGAACACCCAGAGATGGCATGGAAGTTCTGCATACCATCCCCCTCCCTGCCCACCTTCACCCCTTGCCCTTTGCATCTCTTTCCATTTGGCTGTTACTAAGTTGCAGTCTTTAAAAAAATAAACTGATAGGGGTGCCTGGGTGGCTCAGTTGGTTAAGCGTCCAACTTCAGCTCAGGTCATGATCTTGCGGTCCGTGAGTTCAAGCCCTGCATCAGGCTCTGTGCTGATTGCGCAGAGCCTGGAGCCTGCTTCAGATTCTGTCTCCATCTCTCTCTGCCCCTCCCCTGCTCACACTCTGTCTCTCTCTCTCTCAAAAAATAAATAAACATTAAAAAAAAATTTTTTTTAAATAAATAGGCAATAATAAGAGGAGGGGCCAAGATGGCAGAACAGCATGGAAGGTTTTTTTTGTCTGTAGGACCTGAAATGCAGCCAGATCATCACTAAACTACCTTGCACACCTAGAAAACTGATTTGAGGACTAATATAACAATCTGCACGACCTGAACCACACAACTGGGCAGGTATCCGGAGTGGAGAGGCGAACTGGGAGAGAAAGAAGCTGCTGAGGACAGGGAGCTGTTTTTGCCTGGAGAGAAGAGGACATGCCAGGCGGGGGGTGGGGGAATACAGGAAAAGCACCCACCCCTGAAAGCAGCTGGAGAGAAAAAGGAACAGTGGAAACAGCCACAGGGACTAAACAAAAAAGGGAGAAAGGAGAGGGTTTAAATTCCATTAAGACTCTATAAACAGGTGGAGCGCAGAGTCTGAAACTCCACAGCTCAATACCTGGCGGAGCTCTGGTAGGAAGGGGAAATCCCTGGAGACAGAGTGTGAGGTCTGAGGGGTCCGAGGGCCACACAGGGAGAGGTGGTTCCCCTACTGGGAGGACATTTGGTAGAGGCAGTGTGGCCTCCCCACAGGCAAAGGTCCCAGCAGATCCCTGAGAATGGCCACATTCACTGGTGTCAGAGCCAGGATGTTGAGGGTGAAGCCTGGTGCCAGATGTGTGCCGTGATTTGCCGTAATCCCTGAAATGCTGCTGCTACATGACTGCACAAACTTTTTTCTGGGAAGGGCTGGTGGCTGGCTGCAGTCTCTGGGCATCAGCAGTGGCACGGTCTCCCGAACGTTCCTGGGGGTGGCCAGCACCCAGCCACTGCTGAGCGAGACCCTCCCCCAGAGAATAAGTACAGAAATGAGGGGTTGGGAAACACAGCCCCATCTGAGATAAAACTCAGGAGGGAGGTGCCGCCGGGCAGCCAGATGCCTTGGTCACACACAGTGTAGAAACGGAGAATGGACAGAAGCCAGAGACAAAGAAGGGGTGCTTGACTGCTAGTAGGGAAAAGCACAGAGTTCTGACACTAGAGACTGGGTAGCTGGGTGACTCTATTTTCACCCCTCCCATGCATGCCCCTACACACCTACACCCACAACAATCTACCCCACTAAGCTAAGCAGCACCATCTAGTGGAGAATGGAGCCATTACACTAAGCCCTGCCCAAATGGGCCAACAGCACTCTTGAAGAACACAAGTCTCTCTGCCTGCTTAGTTTGAGGACTATAAAGTGCTTCATAGTTTGATTTCTAGGGGAAACCGGATGTAATTTCAATCATATTTGACTCTGTTAGTCCAACTATTTAATTTTTTTTCTTTTCTTATTCTTGAATACAGAAAGAGAAAAAATTTATTTTTATTTTCCATTATTATTAAAAAGATCTTTAATTTTTTTCTACTATATTACTTTTTTGTAAATTTTTTATATTCTATCTTACTTCCATCATTTCATTTTATTCTGTTTTATTGCATTCATTTTCTCAAATGTTTTCCTTTTTCTTTTCTTTCTTTCCTTTTCTTCTTTCTCCCTTTTCTCTATCAAGTTTCTTTCAACAATGAGACCAAAACACACCTACGACCCAGCATTCTTCATTTGATTTTGTTGTTAAGTAATTTTTTTTTACTTTATTAATTCCTTTTCTTTCTTCAAAATGACAAAATGAAGAAATTCATCCCAAAAGAAAGAACAGGAAGAAATGACAGCCAGGGACTTAATCAACACAGATACAATCAAGATGTCTGAACCAGAATTGAAAATCACAATAATAAGAAAACAAGCTGGGGTTAAAAACAGACTAGAAACCCTTACTGCAGAGATAAAAGAAGTAAAAGCTAGTCAAAATGAAATAAAAAATGCTACTATTGAGCTGCAATCTCCAATGGGTGCCACAGCAGCAAAGATGGATGAAACAGAGCAACGTATCCTCGATAGAGAGGACAAACTTATGGAGAATAATGAAGCAGAAAAAAAGGCACACTAAGGCAAAAGAGCATGATATAAGAAATAGAGAACTCGGTGACTCATTAAAAAGGAATAACATCAGAATCACAGGGGTCCTAGAAGATGAGGAGGGAGAAAAAGGGGTAGAAGGTTTATGTGAGCAAATCATAGTGGAAAACTTTCCTAACCTGGGAAACACAGACATCAAAATCCAGAAAGCACAGAGAATGCCCATTAGATTCAACAAAACCAGCCATCAACAAAGCATATTATAGTCAAATTCACAAAATACTCAGGCAAGGAAAGAATCCTGAAAGCAGCAAGGGAAAGAAGTCCTTAACCTACAAGGGAAGATAGATCAGGTCTGCAGCAGACCTATCCACAGAAACTTGGCAGGCCAGAAAGGAGTAGCAGGATATATTCAATGTGCTGAATTGGAAAAACATGCAGCCAAGAATTCTTTATACAGCAAGGCTGTCATACAAAATAGAAGGAGACTTAAAGAGTTTCCCAGACAAACAAAAATTAAAGGAGTTCATGACCACTAAACCAGCCCTGCAAGAAACTTTAAGGGGGACTCTCTGAGGGGAGAAAAGAAAAAAAAAAAAAAAAAAAAGACCAAAAGCAACAAAGACCAGAAAGGACCAGAGAACAACACCAGAAACTCCAACTCTACAGGTGACATAACAGCAAATTTGTATCTTTCAGTACTCACTCTAAACATCAATGGACTAAACGCTCTAATCAAAAGACACAGGGTAACAATGGATAAGAAACCAAGATCCATCTATATGCTGTTTACAAGAGACCCATTTTAGACCTAAAGACACCTTCAGATTGAAAATAAGGGGATGGAAAACCATCTATCATGCTAATGGCCGCCAAAAGAAAGCCAGAGAAGCCATACTTATATCAGAAAATCTAGATTTTAAAAGGAAAACTGTAACAAGGGATGAAGGGCATTATATCATGATTAAGGGGTCTATCCACCAAGAAGATCTAATAATTGTAAACATTTATGCTCCAAATGTGGATGCATCCAAATATATAAATCAACTAATCACCAACATAAAGAAACTCACTGATAAGAGTAGGGGACTTCAACACTCGACTTCCAACAATGGATGGATAATCTAATCAGAAACTCAACAAGGAAACAATGGCTTTGAATGACACACTGGAACAGATGGATTTAACAGATATATTCAGAACATTTCATCCTAAAGCAGCAGAATATACGTTCTTCTCCACTGCACGTGGAATACTCTCCAGAACAGATTACATACTGGGACACAATTCAGCCCTCAACAAGTACAAAAAGATGCAGATCACATCATGCATATTTTCAAACCACGACACTACAAAACTCAAAATCAACCACAAGAAAAAAATTTGGAAAGGTAACAAATACTTGGAGATTAAAGAACATCCTACTAAGGAATGAATGGGCTAACCAAGAAGTTAAAGAGGGAATTAAAAAGTACATGGAAGCCAATGAAAAAGATAACACCACAGCCCAAAACCTCTGGGACACAGCAAAGGCGGTCATAAGAGGAAAGCATATAGGAATCCAGGACTTCCTAAAGAAGGAAGAAAGGTCTCAGATACACAACCTAACCTCATACCTTAAAAAGCTGGAAAAAGAACAGCAAATAAAACCCAAAAACAGCAGAAGGCAGGAAATAATAAAGATTAGGGCAGAAATCAATGCTATTGAAACCAAAAACAAAACAAAAACAAAAACAAAAACAAAAAAAAACAACAGTAGAATAGATCAATGAAACCAGAAGCTGGTTCTTTGGAAGAATTAACAAAATTGATAACCCTCAAGTGAGTCTGATCAAAAAGAAAAAGGAAAGGACCCAAATAAATAAAATCAAGAATGAAAGAGGAAAGATCACAACCAACACAGCAGAAATACAAACAATAATAGGAGAATATGAGCAATTATATGCCAATAAAATGGGTAATCTGGAAGAAATAGACAAATTCTTACAAACATATGAACTACCAAAACTGAAACAGGAAGAAATAAAAAATTTGAACAGACCCATCCATAGCCAGTAAAGAAATTGAATTAGTAATAAAAATCTCCCGGGCGCCTGGGTGGCTCAGTCTGTTGGGTGTCCGACTTCGGCTCAGGTCATGATCTCACAGTACGTGAGTTCAAGCCTCACATCAGGCTCTGTGCTGACAGCTCAGAGCCTGGAGCCTGCTTCAAATGCTGTGTCTCCTCTGCCACTCTCTCACTTGTGCTCTCTCTCTCCCTCTCTCTCTCAAAACTAAATAAACATTAAAAAAATGTCTTAAAAAAATTAAATTTATTTTAAAAATCTCCCCCCACCCAAAAAAGTCCAGGGCTAGATGGCTTTCCAGGGGAATTCTACCAAACATTTAAGGAAGACTTAACACCTATTCTGTTGAAGCTGTTCCAAAAAATAGAAATGGAAGGAAAACTTCCAAACTCATTCTATGAAGCCAGGATTACCTTGATTCCAAAACCAGATAAAGACCCCACTAAAAAGGAGAACTACAGACCAATTTCCCTGATGAACATGGATGCAAAAATTCTCAACAAGATACTAGCCAACCGGACCCAACAGTACATTAAAAGTATTATTCACCATAACAAGTGAGATTTATACATGGGATGCAGGGTTGGTTCAATATCCGCAAAACAATCAATGTGATACATCACATCAATAAAAAAAGAACAAGAACCACATGATCCTCTCAAAAGATGCAGAGAAAGCATTAGGCAAAATACAGCATCCTTTCTTGATTAAAACCCTGAAGAAAATAGGAGTAGAAGGATCATACCTCAAGATCATAAAAGCCATATATGAAAGACACACTACTAATCTCATCTTCAATGGGGAAAAACTGAGAGCTTCCCCCTGACATCAGGAACACAACAGGGATGTCCACTCTCACCACTGTTATTCAACACAGTGTTGGAAGTCTTAGCCTCAGCAATCAGACAACACAAAGGAATAAAAAGCATCCAAATAGGCAAGGAGGAAGTCAAACTTTCACTCTTTGCAGACAACATGATACTCTATATGGAAAACCCAAAAGATTACACCAAAAACAGCCAGAACTGATCCATGAATTCAGCAAAGTCGCAGGATATAAAATCAATGCACAGAAATCGGTTGCATTCCTATACACCAATAATGAAGCAACAGAAAGAAATCAAGGAATCGGTCCCATTTATAATTGCACCAAAAACTATAAAATACCTAGGAATAAATCTAATCAAAGAGGTGAAAAATCTATACACTGAAAACTACAGAAAGCTTATGAAAGAAATTGAAGATGACACAAAAAATGGAAAAACATTCCATGCTCCTGGATGGGAAGAACAAATATTGGTAAAATGTCAATACTACCCAAAGCAATCTGCATATTCAAAGCAAACCCTATCAACATAACACCAGCATTCTTCACAGAACTAGAACAAATAATCCTAAAATTTGTATGGAACCAGAAAAGACCCCAAATCAAGCAATCTTGAAAAAGAAAACCAAAGCTGGAGGCAATCACACTCCTGGACTTCAAGACGTATTACAAAGGTGTAATCAACAAGACAGCATGGTACTGGCACAAAAACAGACACTCCTATCAATGGAACAGAATAGAGAACCCAAAAATGGACCCACAAACATATGGACAGCCAATCTTTGACAAAGCAGGAAAGAATATCCAATGGATATTCTTCAGCAAGTGGTGCTGGGAAAACTGGACAGCGACATGCAGAAGAATGAACCTGGACCACTTTCTTACACCATACACAAAAAGAAACTCAAAATGGATGAAAGTCCTAAATGTAAGACAGGAAGCCATCAAAATCCTCGAGGTGAAAGCAGGCAAAAACCTCTCTGATCTTGGCCACAGCAACTTCTTACTCAACATGTCTCCAGAGGCAAGGGAAACAAAAGCAAAAATGCACTATTGGGACCTCATCAAAATAAAAAGGTTCTGCACAGAGAAGGAAACAATCAGCAAACTAAAAGACAACTGACAGAATGGGAGAAGATATTTGCAACGACATATCAGATAAAGGGTTAGTATCCAAAATCTATAAAGAACTTATCAAACTCAACACCCAAAAAACAAATAATCCAGTGAAGAAATGGGCAAAAGACAGGAATAGACCCTTTTCCAAAGAAGACCTCCACATGGTTCACAGACACATGCAAAAACGCTCAACATCATTCATCATCAGGGAAATACAAATCAAAATCACAATGAGATACCACCTCACACCTGCTACAATGGCTACCATTAACAACTCAGACAACACCAGACATTGTTAGAGGATACAGAGAAAGAGGATCTCTTTGCACTGCTGGTGGGAATGCAAACTGGTATAGGCACTCTGGAAAATAGTATGGAGGTTCCTCAAAAAATTAAAAATCGAACTACCCTACGACCCAACAATTGCATTAGGTATTTATCCAAGGGATACAGGTGTGCTGTTTCAAAGGAGAACATGCACCCCAATGTTTATGGCAGCACTATCAACAACAGCCAAAGTATGAAAAGAACCCAAATGTCCATCAATGGAGGAATGGATAAAGAAGATGTGGTGTGTGTGTGTGTATGTGTGTGTGTGTGTGTGTGTGTGTGTGTGTGTGTGTGTGTGTAAAGGAATATTACTTGGCAATCAAAAAGGATGAAATTTTACCAGTTGCAAATACGCGGATGGAACTAGAGGGTATTACACTAACCAAAATTAATCAGTCAGAGAAACACAAATATATGACTTCACTCATATGAGGAATTAAGATACAAAACAGATGAAGATAGGGAAGGGAAGCAAAAATAATATAAAAACAGGAAGGGGGACAAAACATAAGAAACTCTTGAACAAACAGGATTGCTGGAGGGGTTGTGGAAGGGGAATGGGCTAAATGGGTAAGGGGCACTAAGGAATCTATTCCTGAAATCATGGCTGCACTATATGCTAACCTGGATGTAAATTAAAAAGTTAATTAATTAATTTTTTAAAAAAGATGTGGTATATATACACGATGGAGTATTACTCACCAATCAAAAGAATGAAATCTTGCCATTTGCAATTACGTGGATGGAACTAGAGGGTATTATGCTAAGTAAAATTAGAGAAAGACAGATATCATGACTTCACTCATGAGGAATTTAAGATGCAAAACAGATGAACAGAAGGGAAGGGAAGCAAAAATAATATAAAAACAGGGAGGGGGACAAAACATAAGAGACTCTTAAATGTAGAGAAGAAACAGAAGGTTGCTGGCGGGGTTTTGGGAGAGGGAATGGGCTAAATGGGTAAGGGACATTAAGGAATTTACTCATGAAATCATGGCTGCACTATATGCTAACTAACTAGGATTGTAAACTAAAAAATAAATTTATTTAAATAAATAGAATAAAATAAACTGGTAATAGTAAATAAAGTGCCTTCCGGAATTCTGTGAGCCATCTAGCAAATTGTCAAACCCAAAGAGGAGGTCATGGGAACCCTAGATTTATAGCCAACTGGTCAGAAATACAGGACTTGAGACTGGCATATGAAGGAGGGGGCAGAACTGGAGGTCTGCACTAATTCCAGGTACTTATCTCAGAATTGAATCGAAATTATAGGACATCCAGTTGGTGTCCAGAGAGTTGAAAAATTGACTGATATAGGGAAAAACCCCATACATTTGGTGTCAAAAGTGCTGTTGTTTAAAACAAAGTGACCCAGTTTTTACCATGCAGAATTTTTGTCGAAAAATGTATGATTAAGAATAGTTCAAACCCAAAGCAATCTGTAGATTCAATGCAATCCCTATTAAAATACCAAGTATTTATGGGGCGCCTGCACGGCTCAGTCGTTTAAGCGTCCAACTTTGGCTCAGGTCATGATCTCATGGTTTGTGGGTTTGAGTCCCGTGTCTGGCTCTGCCTGCTTCAGATTCTGTCTCTCCCTCTCTCTCTCTGCCACTCCACTTGCGCGCGCACACTCTTTCTCTCTCAAAAATAAACATTAAGAAATTTAAAAAAAGAAAGTATTTTCCACTGAACTAGAACAAACAATATTAAATTTGTCTGGAACCAAAAAAGACCCCCAAATAGCCAAAGCGACCTTGTGAAAGAAGAACAAAGCTGATAGTCCCAGATTTCACGATATACTATAAAACTGTAATAATCAAAACAGTATGGTATTGGCATAAAAACAGGCATATGGATCAATGGAACAGGACAGCCCCAAAATAATAACTGACATTTATGTGATCAATTAATTTATGACAAAAGAGGCAAGAATGCACAATGAGAAAATGTCAGCCTCTTCAATAAATAGTGCTGGGAAAACTGGACAGCTATAGCTTTTGGCTATTTACCCAAAGAAAATGAAAACATTAATTTGAAAAAATACATGCACCCTTATGCTTACTGCAGCATTATTTATAATCGCCAAGATATGGAAGTAACCCAAATGTCCACTGATGGATGCATGGATAAAGATGTGGTTTGTGTGTACACACACACACACACACACACACACACACACAGGACTTTTACTCAGCCATAAAAAAGGTATGAGATCTTGCCATTTGCGACAACATGGATAGACCTGGAAGGTATTATGCTAAGTGAAATAAATCAGACAGAGAAAGACAGAGAAATCAGACAGAGAAAGACAAATCTTGTATGATTTCACTTATATGTGGAATCTAAACAAACAAAAAGCAAAAAACAGACCCACAGATATAAAGAAATGAAGGCTGCCAGAGGGGAGAGGGTGTGAGGATCAGCAAAATGGGTGAAGGGGAGTGGGAGATACAGGCTTCTAGTTATAGAATGAATAAGTCGCAGAGATAAAAGATGCAGCATATGGAATATACTGGTCATTGGTATTGTATAGTGACTGACGGTAGTTACACTTGTATAGAGCATAGCATAATGTATAGAGAAGCTGAATCACTATGTTGTATACCTAAAACTAATGTAACATAGTGTATCAACTATACTTCAATAAAAAAGAATTCAAGAAATAAAACTTACATAGTAATATGAAAAATGAAAATATATATTTATGAAGTGATATTTAAAAATATATTCAATAACACTCTTGACAACTGATGCCAAAAATTATGTATCTCTGGTGCCACTAACAGAAAAGCCTAGCAAAAACTAGTCTAGGGAAATGGTTCCAGATCAGAACATAAAAAACACTTTAAAAAAAAACCTTAACAGGGGCACCTGGGTGGCTCAGTTGGTTACACGTCTGACTTCAGCTCAGGTCATGATCTCACCACTCATGAGTTCGAGCCTTGCATCTGGCTTTGTGCTGACAGCTCAGGGCCTGGAGCCTGCTTCCAATTCTGTGTTTCCCGCTCTTCGTGTCCCTCTCCTGCTTACCTTCTCTTTTTTAAAAAACCTTAACAAATATACTTTGTGGAATAACTATTTTCACTTGGTATAACTAAAAATAAACTGCATAAACTGGAGGAAGGTAACAGAAAAAACCTCTATCCCTGAGACAGGGGTAGAAAACATCATAGACCTTTAGATATCCCCTACCATTGGGGAGAGGCAGAATCACTAAGAAGTGGGGATACACTGTCACAGCTTTAAACTGAAACAAAAACATGAAACAGAATGCGTCCCCCCCAACTAGCACCCTCACCCACTTCCACCACTGTGTTAGCAAACACTGAAGAATAAATAAGATCAGTCTACTGCTGGGGAGGGAAGAGCATACAAAGAAACCCTTTCTGAAGTATCATAACAACAAGAAAATAAGATAAAAAGTTGAAGGTAGAGCAAACATTTGAAGAATCCTCTGGCAAATGAGACTCCACCCTAAAAAAGGTAACCCTAGACTTGAATTTGAAGCCTATAGTGCGCTATGGCTAAGTATAGCAATACAAAATACAGCTCAACCACAGATGAGACTGACTCAACTACTCATGCTAAACGCCTAGCCAGGCATAAATACTATCTTCCTCAGTCTCTACTGTCCAACATAAAACATCCACCTTTCAACCACAAATTATAAGTTACACGAGGAAGCAAGGAAAAACATGAATAGTGAGTTCAGTAAAGCTTTGGAATGGTTCAATAGTAAATTCAACAGAATCAAGTAATAGATTGTACAAAATGAAACAGAAGGGGAAAAAAATGTGTGGGTAGAAAAGAACAAAACAAAATTCAAGAGCTGTGGGATAATCAAATGATTTAACACACATGCAGGTGTAATCCTAGAAGTAAAAGAGAATGGAGCAGAAGAAACATCTGAAGACATAAATGCTGAGAATTTCCCAAAACAAAGACACAGACAGAAGTTGCTCAGACAATAGGTAGGATAAATTATACCTCTAACCCCACCCCCAAACCATATTCAAATAGACAAATCATATTCAAACTACTCAGAACCAAAGATAAAAAGAAAATGTTTAAGGCACCCAGAGGAAAAAAGACATACTGTATTGAAACATTTCTCACTGAAAACTAAGTAAGCCAGAAGACAGTCAAGTGACAAGTTTACAACACCAAGAAGAAAAACCGGAATCCTATACCCAGAGAAAATATCTTTCAAAAAGAAAGGTCAAATAGACTTTTCCAAGAAATGAAAACAAATTAAGTCATTACCAGCAAACCTGCACCACATAAAAGGGGGAAAGAGTACTTTAGGTGGAAGGAAATCGAATACCAAACCAGACACATGTATGTACACAAAGGAAAAAGAATAAGGAACAGCATAAATGAAGGTACACAGAAAATATAGTTGTTCTCTTATTTTTAACTTCTCTAAAAGATAATTGGCTGTCTAAAAGCATAACAGTAAAAATTTAATGTGTTTATAGCATATGTTAAATTAATACACATGACAGTAGCAAAGATGGGAGAAAGGAACCTAATACACACTGTTGTATACTACAGGTAAAATGCTATATCACGTATCTCAATCTTTATGTTGCCAGTCAGTAAGAAATTACTTAATCATAGCACTACAGTGTTTAACCCAATACTAACTCCATTAATAAATTATTTTTATAATAATAAAAACAATAGCCAACATTTAAATGCTGGAAAATACTGGTACCTCACTCCCAAAATATAAGAACAGTAATAACTTTCCCAAACCACCAAGTTCAAAAGTTCATCTGACAGATGAGGAAAAGAGGCCCAGGAAAATCACCATATTTTCTGAATTCTAAGACATATTTGTATTTTCCAGCATTTTTAATGTTCCAGAAATCATGACGCATTCAACACATCTAATGTGTAATATCTTTCTTCATCCCCCCAAAATTATTTCTAAAGCAATAGTTACATTACAACTGACAATGCTTTAACATTTATGAAATACTAAGTGCCATGCTCATTACCTCAGCTTTGTTTTTAGGATTGGTGAGAGGGGGTGTGCAAAGGATAGCAAGGATATTTTGATGCTACTTTTAAAAAAAGCACGTGTTTGTTATTATTGTAACTGGTTACAAGATCTTTATTTAAAAATCTCTTTGGCGATTTTCTGTAGCTATTAAAAAATAAGGAAGAATAAAAAACATTTCTTAAATATTTGGTAGCCATGAATATCCAGACTGAGACCTGGCATACTGTTATACTAATGTGGCATAAAAGTGGTATAGAATTGATGGTTGTGGTAATGATCTCACTAACCCCCTTTCAGATAATGATATCATCCAGTAAATAATATGATGAGTTCAGAAGAGAGGGAAATTAATCTGCATTTTAAAAGAGAAAGACTTATTCTATAATATATCAAGAACTCTTAGCATGTAGTTAAAAGATTTTTTTAAAAAGGCAGAGGTACATAGGTCTCCACAGTTAAAGAAAGGTTGTGCTGTGTTTCAACCACTAGTATATGCCCTGATCCTTCTCTTCCACTGTATTTTGGCTACAAGTTACAAAGGTATTCCACTATTCCTTGGGAAAGTAGTAAGTGATGCAAACTGTTTCATATCACGGCATTTCAAGTGAGAGAGACTTGGGTTTGAAGCCAGGCTTTATTAATTTATTGGCTCTATGATCTTAGGCAAATCACTTAACTTCCTGAGCCTTAGTTCCATCCTATTGCATACAGGTGAAGGAAATATGTCACATGTCTTCTCATTCCAGGACTCAGGCTGAAAAGCTGCTCCTGTGTGTAAATGCTATTCTCAGGGCAGAAGACAGAAAGCAGAGCTTGACTCCACTTTGTTAATAAGAATTAATTCATGATCAATGACCTCATGACTTTTCTCTGAGTAAATTCTACTACAGCTTTTAAACTGTGTGATTAATAGTCAATAGAACCAAATAAATATTTTTAATTTTTGCTTCATTTTACATAATTTTCATGAGGATCAACATTTTTCTATTTAAACTTTTAATGAAGATTTGATTCATCAATTAGTTTTACTCCCTTATCAAAATTTTTCTATGTGATCTTTTGAAGATGTTATTTCTTTCAAAACTAATTTTCTCACAACACAGCAGACCTAAATTTGTTAGTGAAGAATTGATTTTTCTGGAAATGCCCAGACAACAACAAACTTATCCTGTGCATTAAAAAAAAGCTGCTATACAGTTTATTCTTAATTTGATATGTAAATATTTTATTATGTATCTCTACAAGATACTTTAAAAATACAACCATACTAGCATTACTACACTGAAAACAAAACAAAACAAAAAACAACACAAAACACGATTTCCCCCAAATTCTTATGTTGAAACGCAATGTGAGGTGGGATGCTTTGGGGGGTGATTAGGTTGTGAGGGTAGAGCCCTCATGAATGAGATTAGTTGCCCTTACAAAAGAGGCCTGGGAGAGCTCCCTGAAGACATAGCAAAGACGGTTATCTAACGAAGCAGGAAGCAAGCCCTCACCAGACATTATAGGTGTGGGCATCTTAATCTTAAACTTCCCAGACTCTAGAACTGTAAGAAACCAATTTCTGTTGTTTATAAGCCATTCAGAATATGGCACTGTATTACATCCCAAACAGACGGAGACAAAAACTAACAAAAATTCCTTAGTATCACCAAATATTTAGTCAGTATTCAAGTTTCCCCAATTGTCTCACAATTTTTTTTGCAACTTGTTTGTTCAAATCAGGATCTAAAACATATTATAATCGGTTGCTAGATTCTTAAGTGTCTTAATATGTACATTTTCTTTCTCTCTCTCTCCTTCCTCACAATTTATTTGCTGAAGAAACCAAGACATTGGTCTTGAGTAGTTTCCCAAAGTCTGCATTTTGATGATTCTGTCCTCTGTATTTCCAAGGGCAATGGTAGTCAGTTCCAGAGAACTGATCAAATTTAAACGATATTTTTTGGCAAAAACCATCTCCCAGTTGGTACACTGTATCTCCATCAGGAGGCACATAATGACTGCTTCTCTTAGTATATCTTTATGATATTAGTAGCCATTGATGGTCACTGCCTACATTCACAAATTGATTAAAGGTTAAAAAATGCTGGTAAATATAATCCTACCATTTTTTTGTTAATTGGCTAGAATACTTTATTTTATTTTATTTTTATTTTTATTTTTATTTTGAGAGTGAGAGAGACAGAGCATGAGTGGGGAAGAGGCAGAGAGAGAGGGGGGGAGGCAGAATCCGAAGCAGGCTCCAGACTCTGAGCTGTCAGCACAGAGCCTGAGGCAGGGCTTGAATGCATGAGGGATCATGCAAGAACCCTCATGACCTGAGCCGAAGTCAAACACAAATGACTGAGTCACCAAGGTGCCCCTAGAATACTTTTATAGTGAGAAAACTCCCCTAATCTACTATTTGGCCTTCCTGATACACACACACACACACTTTTTTATTTTGAGAGAGAGAGAGAGAGAGAGAGAGAGAGAGAGAGAGAGAGCGCATAAGCAGGGGAGGGGCAGAGAGTGAGGGGATCCAGGGAAACCTCTATGCTGTCAGAGCCCGATGCAGGGCTCAAACCCACAAACTATGAGATCATGACCTGAGTTGGATTAAGAGTCAGATGCTTAGCCACCCTGGCACTCCACTGAGATATATTTTGTATACAAGAACGGGGGGGGGGGGGGGGACAAATAGTTGATTAGAGGTGCTAGGGGTGCTTATTGCTTGGATATTAGTGATTGTTTCTCAGACTTTTCAGTGGACAGTGCTGGAAAACACATCGTGAATTTATACTTATATTCCCATATACACATAATCTTTTCCTTCTCTTCTCAACTAAATTAATCACTACATTTTTATATAGATTAAATGTTTCAATATGAACAATGTTTCAATGTTCCTTCCTAGAGGGCATTCTGAAATAAGGTAACAGGGAGGTAGGATAATGAGAAAAAGAAAGTAATTCCAAGGATATCTTCAAAAAGGGTATATTTAAGCATAAAGCATGAAAATACTAAGCCTAGATAGATATTTGTAGAAGAGACTTCTGATGCTCTCATAAATCTACTTCTCCTTTCTTTTGGGGCAAAAGACAAGGAGACATTTCCTCATGCTCCTTCCAATTGAAAAGAGCTATATGACTATTTGTGGCCAAAGGGTTAATGACAGAATGACATACACCACTTCTGGGCTAAGTACCTAATAGCAGGGAAGAGACCCCTCCCTAGCATGACCACCTCTACCATGGTGATTTATAGCTCTTTCTGACAAAGGAGTTGTCATGGAGAATCACTAACTCCATCAACAGAATTTTTCTTAGTGAAAAATAACCTTGTGTTATCTCAAGCTACTACTGTGGGGGAAACGTCTGTTGCAAAAGCATAACCTCATCTCTATTGACTCACAGAGTTAAAAAAGAAAAGGGTACAAATGCTAAAAGTTAAAAAATATATATTTTCCCAAAGACCATGATTCCACCAACCTATATGCCTAAGATTTATCTTTAGGTAATTTAATGACAAATACATACTAATATGAATACACAAAATGAGTCACACTGTATGTTGCTGAAGTTCAATGAATAATTCAAGTACACAATAAGACCCACAGTACATAATCTACAAAAACATGACGTGCTCATTTGCATAAAATATACTTAACACCCATAAAATTTCAAATATTGTTATTCAAATGCAAAGTCTGATTCTCTATATATATGTACTGAAAAAATGTTTCCTTTTACAGATAAAAAGTATTTCTGTCTACACTACTGTCTTTGAGGAGAGTCTATTACAACAAAATGTGTTTTTTTCAAATGCATTTCATTATACTAATCAAATTTTCCTTTTCTGTAATTTCTATACCAAAATATCATTAAGAGAGAGTCAGACTTAGCTCCAAAAAATAATAAAGGGCCCTTGAAGTTCTGAATAAGATACAAGAGCATAATGTAAATTCCATAAAAAAAGAATAAATACTAAGGAAATGACTATCAGGGATTGGGAGGCCAAAGCTCATAAGAGTTGACCAGTCAGAAGACAAACCTCAATTAATATCCAGTGCTTTTAGAAGGGACCCCAGAAGGGGCGCCTGGGTGGCTCAGTCGGTTAAGCGTCCGACTTCAGCTCAGGTCACGATCTCGCGGTCTGTGGGTTTGAGCCCCGCGTCGGGCTCTGGGCTGATGGCTCAGAGCCTGGAGCCTACTTCCGATTCTGTGTCTCCCTCTCTCTCTGCCCCTCCCCAGTTCATGCTCTGTCTCTCTCTCTCTCTCTCTCTCAAAAATAAATAAACGTTAAAAAAAAAAATTAAAAAAAAAAAAAAAGAGACCCCAGAAGAATCAATCCTTACTATTAGAGCTGTTAAACAAGATTTAGAGCAAAGACTACTTTAAAACAAGCCTCAGAACGATTAGACTAATCTGCAATTAATTTCACCATATGCTAGAATAAAAGACTGGCAGCATTCTTTAACTGAACACAACAAAATTCAAGTACTCAAGACAGAAAGTTTATAATATCCAGCAGATGTAAGCAATTACTAGACATAAGAAGAAAAAGGAAAATGTAACCAATCACCAGAAAAAAAATCAGGCAAAAGAGAGAGAATAAAAACTGGCATAAAAGAAGCTGAAAATAACTATTAAATAAGCTTAAAGATTTTTTTTTGACTTTTTTTTTTTTTTTTTTTTTTTGAGACAGAGAGAGACAGAGCATGAACGGGGGAGGGGCAGAGAGAGAGGGAGACACAGAATCGGAAGCAGGCTCCAGGCTCTGAGCCATCAGCCCAGAGCCCGACGCGGGGCTCAAACCCACAGACCGCGAGATCGTGACCTGAGCTGAAGTCGGACGCTTAACCGACTGAGCCACCCAGGCGCCCCAATAAGCTTAAAGATTTAAATGAAGACATGAATATGAAAACTGAAATTATATTTTAAAAGAAAAATGTAATTGTTAGAGTGAAGAAAATAACAATACCTGAAAAAGTTTACTATAGAGCTTTAACAGCATATTTAACACTGGCAAATAAAAAAATCAGTGAACTTGAAGACAGGACAACAATAACTATCCAAACTGAAGTACAGTGAGAAAAAAAGGCTACAAATGGGGGGTAAGGAGGAGATGGAAAGTAAATAAAAGAAGATCAGAGTCCCAATAATACAAAAAAATCACTATTTTGTATACATGTAACTGGAGGCCAAGAAAAGGGAAGACATATTTGAAAGATAGTGGCAGAATATCTCAAGTTGATTACAGATCCAAGATGCTCAAAGAACCTCATATAAGATAAACATAGAAAACCAAGGGGTGCCTGGGTGGCTCAGTCGGTTGAGCATCTGACTTCAGCTCAGGTCATGATCTCGTGGTTTAGGAGTTCAAGCCCCATGTGGGGCTCTGTGCTGACAGCTCAGAGCCTGGAGCTCTAATACTGTAGCTTTGGATACTGTAGCTTTGGATTTCTGTAGCTTTGGATACTGTGTCTTCCTCTGTCACTGCCCCTCCCCCCACTCACAAGTCTGCCTATCTGTCATCTCTCTCTCAAAAATAAATTAACATTAAAAAAAGAAAAAGAAAACCAAACTATATCATAAATTTTTGAAAAAACAATGAAAATCTTGAAAGCACTGAGGGGAAAAAGGACACATTACATAGCAAAACAAAAATAAAAATGATCACTGACTTCTAATCAGAAACAATGCAAGCCAGAAGACAATAAAAGGAATCCATCTGAAGTACTGAAAAGAAGAATAAAAACTTCCGCACACTGCCTAGGATTCTATATTCAACAACAAAAGGCCAAACAACCCAGTTAACAATGAGCAAATGAAAAACAAAAACCAAAGAAGGAGACTTTATAACAAAATGGGCAATGACTTAAACAGACATTCATTTCTCCAATTAAGATATACAAATGACCAATAAGCACATGAAAAGATCCTCAGCGGGGCACCTGGGTGGTTCAGTCGGTTAATCCTCAGACTTCAGCTCAGGTCATGAGTTCGAGCCCCACATGGGGCTCTGTGCTGACAGCTCAGAGCCTGGAGCCTGCTTCGGATTCTGTGTCTCCTTCTATCTCTGTCCCTCCCCCACTTGTGCTCTGTCTCTCTCGGTCTCTCAAAAATAATAAATGTAAAAAAAAATTTTGTTTTTTAAAAATCCTCAACATCTTAGTCATTAGGGAAATGAAAATCGAATAAAACTATCTTTTAATCACTAAATATATCAATTCTTACATTTTTCTATTACTTTGAAAAAGGGCTCAATTAAAATCTTTATAAAACTGAATTTAAAAATGCACCTTTCTAAGAGGTCATATATGAGAAATAGACCAACTCCCTCATATTCCTAACCCAGTTAACCTAGAAGTTACAAAAAAAAAAAATTAGATTCCATATTATGACAAAGATCATGTTCTAGAAATTTTAAATGGTACAGTAATCAAATTAACCAATAAGAATTAAAGTAAATGTATGCTTACTTTATTTAGACAAGTGTTTGACAAGATCTCATAATATTATATTTTAGATATTTCCATAGACTGTGGGCTGAATATTATAGTTAGGGCCATGCAAATATGGCTGAATGATTATAAACACAAAGAGTATTGATTAAACAATTCTATATTTTCCTTGGGAAAAGGCTCTAAAGAAGTTCTAACTGGACTCTATTTTGATCTAACTATTAAACATCTTTTTATCAGTGATTTGGATTTGACATAGAAGGCATATGTATTAGTTCTGTAAATGACAAAAGTGGGAGGAATGGCTAATAAAATAGGTAACATATAGTATCAAATTCATCTTAGGCTAGGGCACTAGGCTAAAGGCAACAAGATTAAATGTATTTAAATTAGCTTCTTAAAAACTCAGAACATATAAGGATAGAAAAACAAGATTAAGCTTGAAAATTTTAGCTAATAAAGCTATGACCTTTTTGCTTAAGTTAATACAATTTTATGCTGCATGGTAGTGATTAAAGAATTAAATATTCTCTTACTGTTCATTAATCTAATTCGATCTAGATAGAGAACAGCATGTGATTAACCAGTATGCATATTAACTATGGTTAAGAAGCAGCAGGGGAAAAGGACACGTTCACATGCCTAGAAAAGAAGGTTCCAGTTTCCCAATTCAAACAGCTGAATTCCATCCCTATGACATAGCAGATTTCCAATGAGCGGTTCTAGTAGTACAAACTTCGGGATCATGATACTGTACCAAAATCCCCCGGTGGCTTCTAGTTCCACCCCCATCTCTAAAGCCAGAAAATGAGGCTGGGACTAGGTCAGGGGAATATACCTAACTGTTTCAATGCTTCCAAATTTAAATGGGATGAAACCAAAAAAATTTTTTTTCATTGAATTTATGACATCCTACATCTTCAAGTTGAGTTGTCACATCAGTTTACAACATTAAACAATTAGCAAGATTTAAAAAAAACTTGAATACTGTAAGAGAAATGCTAAACAGAAGGATGTTGTGAGTGAAAAACCTACTACTTTTTTTTTCTTTTAAGTTTTTTACTTTGGGAGACAGAGACAGCACAAGTGGGCAGAGAGGGGCAGAGAGAGGGAGAGAGAGAATCCTAAGCAGCCTCTGCACTGCCAGCGCAGAGCCTGATGTGGGGCTCAAACTCACCAAACCGTAAGATCATGATCATGAGCTGAAACCAAAAGTCAGACACTTAACTGACTGAGCCACTCAGGTGCCCCTGACAAACCTACCACTTTTAAAAGTCATTACTTACAATGAGATATTATTGAGCCATAAAAAGAAATGAAGTTCTAAAACATGCTACAATATAGATGAATTTTGAAAACATTATGTAAAAAGTGATATAAGCCACACACAAAAAAAACAAGTATCATATGCTTCCACTTACATGAAATATTTAGAATAAGCAAATTCAATACAGGTAGAAAGTGGACTGTGGTGGGGGAGAGGGGTGCATTATTGCTTAATGGGTACAGAATTTCTGTTTGGGGTGATGATAAAAACATTTTAGACAAAGATAGTAGTGATGTGTCCCTAATACTGTGAATGCAATTAATGCCACTAAAATGCACTTAAAATGATTAAAATGGCGGGGCGCCTGGGTGGCTCAGTCGGTTGAGCGGCCGACTTCGGCTCAGGTCACGATCTCGCGGTGAGTCCGAGCCCCGCGTCGGGCTCTGTGCTGACAGCTCGGAGCCTGGAGCCTGTTTCCAATTCAGTGTCTCCCTCTCTCTGACCCTCCCCCGTTCATGCTCTGTCTCTCTCTGTCTCAAAAATAAATAAACGTTAAAAAAAAAAAGTTTAAAAAAATGGTTAAAATGGCAAAATTTGTTCTATATATTTTACCACAAATGCATCTCTGCCCTCTCTAGCTTAGTAAGATCTAGCAAAGAAAGTGAATTACTTCAGTCCTGACCACTGCAAGTCTGTAGTGTCATGGAATTACTCACAAAATTTAAAGACTGACTAGCAAAATCAAACAAAACCTAACCCAAAGGTAGCCCTTAAATAACTTACAAGTAGTTCTAGTTATTAAGAAAGAAGGAAATCATTCCCAACTTACAAATGCACTATACACCTACAGTTTGTAAAAATGACTATTTAGAATACAGAATGCATTTTCCCTTAGTAATTAATGATCAGATTTCCCTAGGTAGCCCCCAGAATTCTACCTAAATTATAATGTGGCTATAATACTGAGTAATTAACAACAACCATGATAAGGACTTTAAAGGCATATTACTGTGAATGTATGTATTTCATCTGTATTATCATTAACTAAATAAGCTTGGGAGCTAGTATAGGAATGCAGTCATCATTTACAAATATTGTTTCCAGAGGGAAATGCTTCCACTCTGTGATAAGAAAGGTGAATAAAAAGACAACATGAATATGTCCCCGCCCATCTCTCCTTCCTTTCCTGGTCCTTCCTGCTGGGATTATTAGACAGACAAAAATAAGCTAAAAAACAGAGTGAGCAGCTGGAGGAGGGGCAGGAGATATTATCAGGTCCCTACATCCCAGAAATGGTACATCTAGCCAAAATCACATTCACAGAACCTGGACTACCATTCCCCTAAGGATGGATAATCAAGATAGTAACATGTTTGTGACTGCCTTTTGCCCATTCCTTCCTATTATTTTAGGACCCTAGGTCAAGTCAAGAAATAATGAGGCAACTGATCACAGAGCATTCTTTCTGCACTATATTCACTGACTACTGGCAATAATAAACCTGCAGGGAAGTTAACAGTACCAGGGAATGCTAGTGAGGTGCTGTCACATGCCAATGCTGCCCTGGGACTTTAAAAAGATAGGGACTCTAAATACTATTTTGAAGAATGATGATAGTAACTTTGTGCTAAGACATTGTTTTCTTACTTGTTCCCCCAGTAACCACAGATACACATTTAACAAATAAATAGCCTTTGGGATATCTTATTATCAACCAAATTTGAGGAACACCCCACTAACCCAAACACATATTCATTCTAGGCAACAACAACAAAAATAAATAAGTGGGACTATATCAAACCAAAAAATGCCTGCACAGCAAAAGAAACCAACAACAGAATGAAAAGGCAACATATGGAATGGGAGAAGATATTTGCAAATATTCGCAAAATATGATAACATATATATGTTGTATGATACCATACAATGCAATAGTGCGCGCGCGCACACACACATACACAAACCTGATTTTTCAAATGGCACAGGAACCAAATAGACATTTTTCCAAAGACATACAAGTGATCAATAGGTATATGAAAAGGTGCTCAACATCACTAATCATCAGAAACTGAAAATCAAAACCACAATGAGATAGTATCTCACATCTGTTAGAACAACTATCACCTATAGACAAACACATCAAAAAGTATAAAATATCAGGAAATGAATTAACCAAGAAGGTGGAAACTTATACTCTGAAACCGTAAGACAATGATGAAAGAAACTGAAGACCCAAAGAAATGGAAAGATATATTGCACCCATGAATTGGAAAAATTAGTATCGCTAAAATATTCATACTACCCAAAACAACCTACAGAGACAATGTAATCCCTATCAAAATTCCAATGGCATAGTTCACAAAATTGGAACAAATAATCCCAAAATTTGTATGAAACCATAAAAGATCCCCAAAAACCAAAGCAATCTAGAGAAAGAAGAACAAAGCTGGAGGTATCACAAATCCCAGATTTCGACCTATACTACAAAGCTATAATAAAGTCAAAACAGTATGGTACGGGCACAAAAACAGACACACAGATCAATGAATAGAATAGTGAGCCCAGAAATAAACCCATGTTTAGAAGGTCAATTAATCTTCAACAAAGGAGATAAAAGGAACAGTCTCTTCAGTAAATGGCTGTTAGAAAAACTGGACAACTACATGAAAAAGAATAAAACCAGGACCACTTTCATTATAGCATATACAAAAGCAAACTCCAAATGGACAGAAACCTTAATGTAAGACCAGCAACCATAGAGCTCCTACAAGAAAACATAGGCAATAAGCTCTCTGACATTAGTCGTAGCAATATTTTCTTTTGGATCTGTTTCCTCAGGCAAGGGGATCAAAAGCAAAAATAAACAAATAGGGCATCAAACTAAACAAAACTCTTGCACAGCAAAGGAAACCATGAGCAAAATGAAAAGGCAACCTACTGAATGGGAGAGGATATTTGAAAATGATATAACCGAGAGGAGAGGGAAGATGGCGGCGTAGGAGGACCCTGGGCTCACCGCGCGTCCTGCTGATCACTTAGATTCCACCTACACCTGCCTAAATAACCCAGAAAACCGCCAGAGGATTAGCAGAACGGAGTCTCCGGAGCCAAGCGCAGACGAGAGACCCACGGAAGAGGGTAGGAAGGGCGGCGAGGCGGTGCGCGCTCCACGGACTGGCGGGAGGGAGCCAGGGCGGAGGGGCGGCTCGCCGGCCAAGCAGAGCCCCCGAGTCTGGCTGGCAAAAGCGGAGGGGCCTGACGGACTGTGTTCCGACAGCAAGCGCGACTTAGCCTCTGGGAGGTCATAAGTTAACAGCTCTGTTCAGAAAGCGGGAAGGCTGGAGGACAAAGGGAGGGAGAGTTGCTGAGCCCCCGGACGACAGAGCTCAGTTTGGTGGGGAACAAAGGCGCTCGCCAGCGCCATCTCCCCCGCCATCCCCCAGCCAAAATCCCAAAGGGAACTAGTTCCTGCCAGGGAACTTGCTCGCTCCGAGCAAACACCCAACTCTGTGCTTCTGCGGAGCCAAACCTCCGGCAGCGGATCTGACTCCCTCCCGCTGCCACAGGGCCCCTCCTGAAGTGGATCACCTAAGGAGAAGCGAGCTAACCCTGCCCCTCCTGCCCCCGTGCACCTTGCCTACCCACCCCAGCTAATACGCCAGATCCCCAGCAACACAAGCCTGGCAGTGTGCAAGTAGCCCAGACGGGCCACACCACCCCACAGTGAATCCCGCCCCTAGGAGAGGGGAAGAGAAGGCACACACCAGTCTGACTGTGGCCCCAGCGGTGGGCTGGGGGCAGACATCAGGTCGGACTGCGGCCCCGCCCACCAACTCCAGTTATACACCACAGCACAGGGGAAGTGCCCTGCAGGTCCTCACCACTCCAGGGACTATCCAAAATGACCAAACGGAAGAATTCCCCTCAGAAGAATCTCCAGGAAATAACAACAGCTAATGAACTGATCAAAAAGGATTTAAATAATATAACAGAAAGTGAATTTAGAATAATAGTCATAAAATTAATCGCTGGGCTTGAAAACAGTATAGAGGACAGCAGACAATCTCTTGCTACAGAGATCAAGGGACTAAGGAACAGTCACGAGGAGCTGAAAAGCGCGTTAAACGAAATGCAAAACAAAATGGAAACGACGACAGCTCGGATTGAAGAGGCAGAGGAGAGAATAGGTGAACCAGAAGATAAAGTTATGGAAAAAGAGGAAGCTGAGAGAAAGACAGATAAAAAAATCCAGGAGTATGAAGGGAAAATTAGAGAACTAAGTGATACACTAAAAAGAAATAATATACGCATAATTGGTATCCCAGAGGAGGAAGAGAGAGGGAAAGGTGCTGAAGGGGTACTTGAAGAAATTATAGCTGAGAACTTCCCTGAACTGGGGAAGGAAAAAGGCACTGAACTCCAAGAGGCACAGAGAACTCCCTTCAGACATAACTTGAATCGATCTTCTGCACGACATATCATAGTGAAACTGGCAAAATACAAGGATAAAGAGAAAATTCTGAAAGCAGCAAGGGATAAACGTGTCCTCACATACAAAGGGAGACCTATAAGACTCGTGACTGATCTCTCTTTTGAAACTTGGCAGGCCAGAAAGGATTGGCACGATATCTTCATGTGCTAAACAGAAAAAATATGCAGCCGAGAATCCTTGATCCAGCAAGTCTGTCATTTAGAATAGAAGGAGAGATAAAGGTCTTCCCAAACAAACAAAAACTGAAGGAATTTGTCACCACTAAACCAGCCCTACAAGAGATCCTAAGGGGGATCCTGTGAGACAAAGTACCAAAGACATCACTACAAGCATAAAACATACAGACATCACAATGACTCTAAACGCGTATCTTTCTGTAATAACACTGAATGTAAATGGATTAAATGCGCCAACCAAAAGATATAGGGTATCAGAATGGATAAAAAAACAAGACCCATCTATTTGCTGTCTACAAGAGACTCATTTTAGATCTGAGGACACCTTTAGATTGAGAGTGAGGGGATGGAGAACTATTTATCATGCTACTGGAAGCCAAAAGAAAGCTGGAGTAGCCATACTTATATCAGACAAACTAGACTTTAAAGGCTGTAACAAGAGATGAAGAAGGGCATTATATAATAATTACAGGGTCTATCCATCAGGAAGAGCTAACGATTATAAATGTCTATGCGCCGAATACCGGAGCCCCCAAATATATAAAACAATTACTCATAAACATAAGCAACCTTATTGATAAGAATGTGGCCATTGCAGGGGACTTTAACACCCCACTTACAGAAATGGATAGATCATCTAGACACACGGTCAATAAAGAAACAAGGGCCCTGAATGCTACATTGGATCAGATGGACTTGACAGATATATTTAGAACTCTGCATCCCAAAGCAACAGAATATACTTTCTTCTCGAGTGTACATGGAACATTCTCCAAGATAGATCATATACTGGGTCACAAAACAGCCCTTCATAAGTTTACAAGAATTGAAATTATACCATGCATACTTTCAGACCACAATGCTATGAAGCTTGAAATCAACCACAGGAAAAAGTCTAGAAAACCTCCAAAAGCATGGAGGTTAAAGAACACCCTACTAACGAATGAGTGGGTCAACCAGGCAATTAGAGAAGAAATTAAAAAATATATGGAAACAAACGAAAATGAAAATACAACAATCCAAACGCTTTGGGACGCAGCGAAGGCAGTCCTGAGAGGAAAATACATTGCAATGCAGGCCTATCTCAAGAAACAAGAAAAATCCCAAATACAAAATCTAACAGCACACCTAAAGGAAATAGAAGCAGAACAGCAAAGGCAGCCTAAACCCAGCAGAAGAAGAGAAATAATAAAGATCAGAGCAGAAATAAACAATATAGAATCTAAAAAAACTGTAGAGCAGATCAACGAAACCAAGAGTTGGTTTTTTGAAAAAATAAACAAAATTGACAAACCTCTAGCCAGGCTTCTCAAAAAGAAAAGGGAGATGACCCAAATAGATAAAATCATGAATGAAAATGGAATTATTACAACCAATCCCTCAGAGATACAAACAATTATCAGGGAATACTATGAAAAATTATATGCCAACAAATTGGACAACCTGGAAGAAATGGACAAATTCCTAAGCACCCACACTCTTCCAAAACTCAATCAGGAGGAAACAGAAAGCTTGAACAGACCCATAACCAGCGAAGAAATTGAATCGGTTATCAAAAATCTCCCAACAAATAAGAGTCCAGGACCAGATGGTTTCCCAGGGGAGTTCTACCAGACGTTTAAAGCAGAGATAATACCTATCCTTCTCAAGCTATTCCAAGAAATAGAAAGGGAAGGAAAACTTCCAGACTCATTCTATGAAGCCAGTATTACTTTGATTCCTAAACCAGACAGAGACCCAGTAAAAAAAGAGAACTACAGGCCAATATCCCTGATGAATATGGATGCAAAAATTCTCAATAAGATACTAGCAAATCAAATTCAACGGCATATAAAAAGAATTATTCACCATGATCAAGTGGGATTCATTCCTGGGATGCAGGGCTGGTTCAACATTCGCAAATCAATCAACGTGATACATCACATTAACAAAAAAAAAGAGAAGAACCATATGATCCTGTCAATCGATGCAGAAAAGGCCTTTGACAAAATCCAGCACCCTTTCTTAATAAAAACCCTCGAGAAAGTCGGGATAGAAGGAACATACTTAAAGATCTTAAAAGCCATTTATGAAAAGCCCACAGCTAACATCATCCTCAACGGGGAAAAACTGAGAGCTTTTTCCCTGAGATCAGGAACACGACAGGGATGCCCACTCTCACCGCTGTTGTTTAACATAGTGGTGGAAGTGCTAGCATCAGCAATCAGACAACAAAAGGAAATCAAAGGCATCAAAATTGGCAAAGATGAAGTCAAGCTTTTGCTTTTTGCAGATGACATGATATTATACGTGGAAAATCCGATAGACTCCACCAAAAGTCTGCTAGAACTGATACATGAATTCAGCAAAGTTGCAGGATACAAAATCAATGTACAGAAATCAGCTGAATTCTTATACACTAACAATGAAGCAACAGAAAGACAAATAAAGAAACTGATCCCTTTCACAATTGCACCAAGAAGCATAAAATACCTAGGAATAAATCTAACCAAAGATGTAAAAGATCTGTATGCTGAAAACTATAGAAAGCTTATGAAGGTAATTGAAGAAGATATAAAGAAATGGAAAGACATTCCCTGCTCATGGATTGGAAGAATAAATATTGTCAAAATGTCAATACTACCCAAAGCTATCTACACATTCAATGCGATCCCAATCAAAATTGCACCAGCATTCTTCTTGAAACTAGAACAAGCAATCCTAAAATTCATATGCAACCACAAAAGGCCCCGAATAGCCAAAGTAATTTTGAAGAAGAAGACCAAAGCAGGAGGCATCACAATCCCAGACTTTAGCCTCTACTACAAAGCTGTAATCATCAAGACAGCATGGTATTGGCACAAAAACAGACACATAGACCAATGGAATAGAATAGAAACCCCAGAACTAGACCCACAAACGTATGGCCAACTCATCTTTGACAAAGCAGGAAAGAACATCCAATGGAAAAAAGACAGTCTCTTTAACAAATGGTGCTGGGAGAACTGGACAGCAACATGCAGAAGGTTGAAACTAGACCACTTTCTCACACCATTCACAAAAATAAACTCAAAATGGATAAAGGACCTGAATGTGAGACAGGAAACCATCAAAACCTTAGAGGAGAAAGCAGGAAAAGACCTCTCTGACCTCAGCCGTAGCAATCTCTTACTCGACACATCCCCAAAAGCAAGGGAATTAAAGGCAAAAGTGAATTACTGGGACCTTACAAAGATAAAAAGCTTCTGCACAGCAAAGGAAACAACCAACAAAACTAAAAGGCAACCAACGGAATGGGAAAAGATACTTGCAAATGACATATCGGACAAAGGGCTAGTATCCAAAATCTATAAAGAGCTCACCAAACTCCACACCCGAAAAACAAATAACCCAGTGAAGAAATGGGCAGAAAACATGAATAGACACTTCTCTAAAGAAGCCATCCAGATGGCCAACAGGCACATGAAAAGATGTTCAACGTCGCTCCTTATCAGGGAAATACAAATCAAAACCACACTCAGATATCACCTCACGCCAGTGAGAGTGGCCAAAATGAACAAATCAGGAGACTATAGATGCTGGCGAGGATGTGGAGAAACGGGAACCCTCTTGCACTGTTGGTGGGAATGCAAATTGGTGCAGCTGCTCTGGAAAGCAGTGTGGAGGTTCCTCATAAAATTAAAAATAGACCTACCCTATGACCCAGCAATAGCACCCTACCCTATGACCCAGCAATAGCACTGCTAGGAATTTATCCAAGGGATACAGGAGTACTGATGCATAGGGGCACTTGTACCCCATTGTTTATAGCAGCACTCTCAACAACAGCCAAATTATGGAAAGAGCCTAAGTGTCCATCAACTGATGAATGGATAAAGAAATTGTGGTTTATAGACACAATGGAATACTACGTGGCAATGAGAAAGAATGAAATATGGCCTTTTGTAGCAACGTGGATGGAACTGGAGAGTGTGATGCTAAGTGAAATAAGCCATACAGAGAAAGACAGATACCATATGGTTTCACTCTTACGTGGATCCTGAGAAACTTAACAGAAACCCATGGGGGAGGGGAAGGGAAAAAAAAAAAAAAAGGTTAGAGTGGGAGAGAGCCAAAGCATAAGAGACTGTTAAAAACTGAGAACAAACTGAGGGTTGATGGGGGGTGGGAGGGAGGGGAGGGTGGGTGATGGGTATTGAGGAGGGCACCTTTTGGGATGAGCACTGGGTGTTGTATGGAAACCAATTTGACAATAAATTTCATATATTAAAAAAAAAAAGTTAAAAAGGAGCACAGAAAAAAAAAAAAAGAAAATGATATAACCACAAGAAGTTAATATCCAAAATATGTAAAGAATTATCACAGGACACCTAGGTGGGTCAGGCGGTTAAGAGTCTGACTTTGGCTCAGGTCATGATCTCGCAGTTCCTGAGTTTAAGCCCCACATCAGGCTTGTGTTGACAGCTTAGAGTCTGGAAACCACTTCAGGTTCTGTGCCTCCCTCTCTCTCGCTGCCCCTCCCCCACTCATGCTCTGTGTCTCTCCCTCTCAAAAATAAACATTAAAAAAAATTTAAAAAAAACAAAACCTCACACAACTCAATATCAAAAGAACAAACAATCCACTTAAAAAATGGGAAGAGGACCTACATGCACATTATATAATAGAGAACACATACAAATGGCCAATAGGCACGTGAAAAGATGTTCAACATCACTAATCATCAGGGAAAGGCAAATCAAAACCACAATGAGAAATAAGCCAGACAGACAGACAAAAACTTCATGGTATCACTTACATGTGGAATATTTATTTTTAACAAATTTTTAAAATTTATATCCAAGTTAGTTAACATATATTATAATGATTTCAGGAATAGAATACAGTGCTTCATCACTTACATATAACACCCAGTGCTCATCCCAACAAGTGCCCTCCTTAATGTCCATCACCCATTTAGCCCATCCCCCCACCCTATACCCCACCAGCAAATCACAGTTTGTTCTCTGCATTTAAGAGTCTCCTATGGTTTGTCTCCCTCTCTGTTTTTATCTTATTTCTTCCCTTCCCCTATGTTCATCTGTTACATGTGGAATATTTAAATAAAAAAAAAGAAAAGAAAAGGGATTCACACTCTTAGAAACAGAGTAGGAAAGTGGTTGTCAGGGGCTGGCGAGTGGGAGACAGGTTGGTAAAAGTGTACAAACGTTCAGCAGTAAGATGAATAAAGTTTCAGGTTCTACTGTAAAACATGGTGACTATAGTTAACATTGTATTATATAATTCAAACTTGTTAAGAGCTTAGAACCTAAATGTTCTCATCAAAAAAAAAAAGAAAGAAAGAAAGAAAGAAAGAAAGAAAAGAAAAAGAGAAGAAAAGAAAAAAAGGAACCCCCAAGAATTAGATACTACCAAAGGAAACTGTCACATTGTCAATTAAAAACAAAAAAGTAAATATCTCAATTCACTTGTAATATAAGACATCTTAACTCTGATAGAATACATCCAAAAAATGGTAAGATCCTTCTCTCTAGGAAGGCAAAGTAGGTGGCCAGGGGACTGGGTGAAAAGGAGATTTTTCACTGTTCGTTCTTCCCCCTTTTTTTTTTTTTTTTTAATTTTGAACCATAAGGATATATCATTTGTTTAAAAATACAGAAAGAGGGGGGAAAAAAAGCATTTCCTACTTGCCCTCACAAATTATAGAGTACCATCAGAGACATACATAACTCGGGCAAAAAATGAAGTCATTGTCACTAGGCAAGATACTTTTCCAAGTAAGACAATGCTACACATTTTATATAAAAGTAAGAGTCAACATGACAAATCAATGTAAAAGTCTGCAATTCTCAGTGAAACACAGTTGTTAACTCAGGAACCAAACAGAAATGAGTTCAAATCCTAGCTCTTCTACTCAGGGATTGTGTGGTCTTGGATAAGTTATATAATTTCAACTTAAGTTTAGAAAACAAGATTAATAATAATAGCACCTATACCCCACATGGTATATAGAATGTGGTGTAAGAATTAAATATGATTTACATGTTTAGCATAGTGCCAAGTACATGGTAAATAAGTCCATAAATGTTATTTATTTTCATCATCAGTTGGAGGCAACATAGAAAAGTAGTTAATATGGATTTGGATACTTGGACTTGAATCTTGGATCTATGCATTAGCTTTTAATATTTTAGATAGTAAACTAACCTCCTTAAACCTCAGTATTTTTCCTCATTCATAAAATGGTAATAATATCATTACTTGCATCATGAGAAAAGTCATATAACTTAAACAAGATGTCAAATAAAACTTTGTAAATTCACTAGGCAAACACAATCTTAACCAAGTGTTCAAAGTTAACATCCCCAATAACAGGATAAACCAGCTACATGTGGTTGTTCAAAGCACTGAATGACATGTTCACAAAGTAGCTAATAAAGTAACAAGCATATAGTATTAATAAAGAACAACCAAAGTTCTTCATAGTTACATAGTTTCTCTGAGGGAAAGGTTTGGTTTCAAATAAACAAGTTGCTTTTATTTGTACCTTGTATAATATTTGCAAACTGTTATTATATATAACTATGTTATTGCCAGTTTTGAGTTCTCAGGCTGAAATTATCCATGAGGATGAAACAAACAACTTTGCCATTACAGCATGATGCTCTCAAATGACCTAATAAGTAGACTAATGACAATTAAACAGTTCAGGTAGTATCTCTTTGGAGTTTAAGTGTAGTAAATATCCTATTATCTTTCAAAATAAATACACTGGTGAGGGCTTAATGTGGCTCCCAAGGATTATTGAAAAAAATAATCCTAACCCTATGAGGAAAAAAAAGAGACAATAAAAAATAAATAGGGGCTATTTTTCAGTTCCAAAAACTTTTCGATACACAGCTTTGAAAAAAACAACAAACTCACGCCAATTCCTGTCCTTACCTACACCCTTTGGTAGCTTATACTGACCTAAACTCTGTACCACTCAACCATTACATAAATACTATATAACTCTATGAGAAATGGGAAAAACAAAACCTAACTCAATAACTTGAATAAGAATGTGCCAAATACTGTATCAACAGCTGGATTTTATCTTATTAACAAGAGCAACTGGAATACTCATTATAAAACAAGGGAGGACAGGTTATAAATATTTTAAATATCATCATCAGAACAATGTCACCCACACAATAAATTTTCAGTCATCTGTTGAAAATCTCAAACTGAGACTTAAACAACCAAGAATACATAAGTATATAAACCTATTTCCAGTAGTCAAGGAAGATGCTCCTAATTAAATAAAAATATTTTCAGAAAGTAGTAAGTAACTAACCTGGCATATTAGAACATGGGCATTTATTACCACAATTCCACAGACACATGGCCACATGCAGGTTCTAAGGATTAGGACCTGGAGAGTCTGGGGGGCCATTATTCAGCCTAACACACTGTCCAATCAGAACACCTATAGTCCCAAGAGGGATGGAAAACTCCCATTTTTTTCCCTCTCTGTTGTCCTACAGATTGGCTCTGGACACAATCACAGTAGTGGAAAGTGTGGCACCAGCCTTCTGATAGGTAAACTGAAAACGGCAGCACCAGGGAAAGAGAAAGCACTATAGATACTGAAAGGAGGAAGGAGCTCAGGAGAGTTGGTTTTGAACTCCTTGGTTCATCTCCTAACTGCACATGCATGGATCAGAATCTAAACATCACCACAAAGTCTGAGAACTAAAATTTAGGACAGATCACTGTCTAGGTTCCAGACTGGCCACTGGGTGGTGCACACATGAAACATATCCAAATAACACTGCACGGCCTTTGATAACTCAACATTGAGCCATCAACCAAAATGGAAAAAAAAAGATAGATTGGAACCTGCAGCCTAAATGATCAACATCAATGATCAACAACCTAAGACAACAAATATATCAACCTCTCCATAGATTTTTAAGAGAATCAGGGACACCTGGTGGCTCAGTTGGTTAAGCAGCCAACTTCAGCTCAGGTAATATCTTGCAGTTCGTGAGTTTGAGTCCCACATCAGGCCCCGTGCTGACAGCTCAGAGCATGGAGCCTGCTTTGGATTCTGTGTTTCCCTCTCTTTCTCTGCCACCGCCCCTCTGTCCCCCACCCACCCCAGCTTGCACTCTGTCTCCGTCTCTCTCAAAAAGAAATAAATGTTACAAAAAAATTTTTTTTAAATAAAGAGGATCAGAATCTCATAGCATTGTATTAAAAATGTCTGGAATAGGGGCGCCTGGGTGGCGCAGTCGGTTAAGCGTCCGACTTCAGCCAGGTCACGATCTCGCGGTCCGTGAGTTCGAGCCCCGCGTCAGGCTCTGGGCTGATGGCTCGGAGCCTGGAGCCTGTTTCCGATTCTGTGTCTCCCTCTCTCTCTGCCCCTCCCCCGTTCATGCTCTGTCTCTCTCTGTCCCAAAAATAAATAAAAAACGTTGAGAAAAAAAAAAAAAATTAAAAAAAAAAAAAATGTCTGGAATAAAACCCAGAATTACATAGCATGTAAAGACCAGGAAAGTCTCAATTCAATTAGGAAAAGACAATCAACAATTACATGAGACAGATACTAGATTTATCAAAGACGCTGGGGGAGCCATTATTAAAATGACCAAAGAAATGAGGGTAAACTCACTGTTGAACAGAAAGACAGAAAGTCTTAGTACAGAAACAGAAGATATAAAGAAAAACCAAATGGAAATTTAAGAACTGAAAAATACAGTAACAACAACAAAAAATACCACCTCGCTAAATCTACTAATTGGAAATTTGGGAAAACAAGCTCCTCTTTTAAGAATGACAACTCTGGGGCTCCTGAGTGGCTCAGTTGGTTGAGCATCCAGCGTCAGCTCAGGTCATGATCTCAGTTTGCGAGTTCAAGCCCTGCGTCGGTCTCTGTGCTGACAGCTCAGAGCCTGGAGCCTGCTTCAGATTCTGTCTCCCTCTCTCTCTCTGCCCCTCCCCTCCTCACACTCTGTCTCACTCTCTCTCAAAAATAAACATTAAAAAAAATTTTTTTTTTTAAGAATGACAACTCTTTGGGGCACCTGGATGGCTCAGTCAGTTAAGCATTGGACTTCAGCTCAGGTCATGACCTCACGGTTCGTGAGTTCAAGCCCCACGTCGGACTCTGTGCTGACAGCGCAGAGCCTGGAGCCGGCTTCGGATTCTGTGCGTATCTCTGTCTCTGTCTCTGTCTCTCCTCCACCTGCACTCTGTCTCTCAAAAATAAAATAAAAACGTCAAAAAATTTTTAAAAAAAGGACAACTTGTGAAAGCCAATTCTATTACTCACTAACACCTAAGTATTATTTTAATCAGATGGCTTCCTTCATAACCCAGTGGTTCTAAATGAGAAAGAAATATTTCAACTTTGTCACAACTTTAACCATCCCTTTTTGATAAAGTGCCCACCGAGTTTCCACTCAGTAACTACTGAAAAAAGTTAATGAACAGAAATAAATAGTATCAAATCATAACTACTTATTAGATGGAGAAAACAAATTAAAATTGACTACCAGTTACAAAACAGGTCTACTGCTTCACAAGATGTATTTAATATATCTTGACACTCAAGATGCTGTTTCTTTCATGTGAGAAGGGTAGGTCCCTCTGCAGATCTAAATCATATTTATGTGTTAAAACAATGTTCTTAGAAAGATGAATTTAATAAGTATTACAATATACAAACCAAGAAAATGTATGCTGTGACTTAAATCCAATGGCATTTCATCTCTACATTAGTGAATCTTCATAAAAATTTATTAATACAAAATTAATAACAGAATACTGTAGATACCACTTCACACCCACTAGGATGTCTATAACCAAAACACAGATACTAACAAGGTTGGCTAGGATGTAGAGAAGTTGCGACCCTCACACACCATTGGCGATAATGTAAAATAGTACAGCCACTTTGGAAAATAGTCTGGCAGTTCCTCAAAAGGTCAAACACAAAGTTACCGTATGATCCAGAAATTCCATCCAAGGTATATACCCAAGAGAAATGAAAACATACATCCACACAAATGCACATGAATGTTCATTGCATCACAATTTATAACAGCAAAAATTATAAATAATGCCAATATCCATCATTAGATGAACAAAGAAACAAAATGTGATATATCCATACAAGGGAATGTTATTCGTCAATAAGAAGGAATGAAGGACTGATACACACTGCAACAGAACATAATGTTTTTAAGATCTAAGTCAAAGAAGCCATCTAAGCCACAAAAGACCATATATTATATTATTCCATTTTTTTAAATGTTTATTAATTTTGAGAAAGACAGCATGTGAGCAGGGGAGAAGGGGAGGGAGAGAGAAGGAGAGGGAGGGCAGGAAGGTGAGAGAGAGAGAGAGAGAGAGAGAAAGAGAGAGAAAGAGAGAGAGAGAGAGAGAATTCCCAAGCAGGCCCAAGCCCAGCATGGAGCCTGATGCAGGGCTCGATCTCATGAACCATGAGATCATAACCTGTGCCGAAATCAAGAGTCAGACGCTTAACTGACTAAGCCACTCTGGAGCCCCTATATGATTCCATTTTTATGAAATGCCCTGAAAGATAAATCTATAAAGATGGAAGTACATTAATTACTATATTAGCCTAGGGCTGGTAGAGGAGGGTATGGAGAAAATAGGGATGACAAAGGTATAGGGTTTCTTTTGAGGGAGAGGAAATTGGTTGTGGAGTGATGGTTGCACAACTCTGTGAACAAACTAAAAAGCCATTAATTGTATCCTTTCAATGGGTGAATTGAATAACATATATTATATCTCAATAATTAGGAAACTATTAGAGAAAAAGCTATTAGGAAATAATACTCATGTTTCATTTAAAGCAAAGGTCTGTTATACATAGCAAAGTTGGTTTAACACATTTTTCTGAAGACTGCTCCTATAAGCCTTTTTACTCCTCATCTAAAATTTTTGGAAGTCAAATGTAAAAATAAGAAAGAATGAAGATAGGAAAAATAGTTCAGAATAAATCTTATGTATGTACTGTATGCCAATATGGTTTTCTATATAAATTTCAAAACACCACTGGAAATTTGGAAATTAATGAGAAAATTTGTCATTTGGAAATTAATGAGACAATTATTCTTCAGAGAATACTATTAAAGTTGCCACCAATATATAAAATAACTTAAGCAAACTATTTTGTCTACTACTAATTTCTATGAGTAATGCCAACTATAAACTGGTTTTAAAAAGTATACACTAGGGGCACCTGGGTGGCTCTGTTGGTTAAGTGTCTGACTTTGGCTCAGGTCATGATCTCGTGGTCCGTGAGTTTGAGCCCCGCATCGGGCTCTGTGCTGACAACTCAGAGCCTGGAGCCTGCTTCAGATTCTGTGTCTCCCTCTCTCTCTGCCCCTCCCCCGTTCATGCTCTGTCTCACTCTGCCTCAAAAATAAATAAACATTTAAAAAAAAAAAAGTATACACTATTTAAGGGGCACCTGGGTGGCTTGGTCAGTTAAGCATCTGACTCTTGATTTCAGCTCAGGTTATGATCTCATGGCTTGTGAGATGGAGCCCCACATCAGGCTCTGTGCTGACAGTGTAGAGCCTGCTTGGGATTCTCTTTCTCCCTCTCTCTGCCCTTCCTCCACTCATGCACACACTCTCTCTTTCAAAATAAATAAACATGAATTTAAAAAATGATAAACTACTTAAAAAAGCTAAACTCTACCCAGAATCCGTAAAAAAAGAAAACACATTTTTAGAGATGCTACTAACTTGATTCTGAAGAGTATCTCAGCTTCTTTCACATTAGACAAGAAAAAAAACCTAATTCTTTTTTTTTTTTTTTTAACGTTTATTTAGTTTTGAGACAGAGAGACACAGAGCATGAACAGGGGCGGGTCAGAGAGAGGGAGACACAGAATCTGAAACAGGCTCCAGGCTCCGAGCTGTCAGCACAGAGCCTGACGCGGGGCTCGAACTCACGGACCACGAGATCATGACCTGAGTCGAAGTCGGCCGCTTAACCAAGACTGAGCCACCCAGGCGCCCCAAAAAAATACCTAATTCTTAAGCCTGATTTTTCCTTTCCTCTGAGGTCAAGTGCTTCATACAGGTGGAATTTTAAATTTATTTTTTAATTTTATTTATTTTGAGAAAGCACTGTACAAGAGCAGGGGAAGAGGAGAGAGCAAGAGAGGGAGAGAAAGAATCCCAAGCAGGCTCCATGCTGACAGTGCAGAGCTGGATCCCACAACTGTGAGATGATGGCCTGAGCCGAAATCAAGAGTCAGATGCTTAACCGAATGAGCCACCCAGGTGCCCTACAGATGGGATTTTATATCTAGTATTTTCCCACTGTTATTATTAATGGTAATTTAACAACATGCAAATGATGTGATTAAAATTCATCCTCAATTCACCACCTGTATTTTATCTTGATGTCCCACATTACTTCAATGGCAAATAAAACTAATTAAATTTTGCATCAGTTATTTTATGCACAGTTGGGACACGGAAGGCCAAAAAGCATAAAAGTCCATGGAATATTAGAGGATAGAAAGACAGCCTGATATAGATAGATAAATAGAAAGATAAATATATACAAAGTACATATGTATGTATCACAACTAAAATACTTAAGCTAAAGTACATTTGGAAGACCAGTATAAAAAATTAACTTTTGTCTCACAAAAAATTATACTAAAAAACTGGTGGAATGTTATGGGATGATTTAGCCACAGATATGAAAACTAAGCAAATGAAAAAATAAGCTTAACTGTTAACTCCAGGAAAATAAAAAATAAAAAAAAATAAAGAAAACTAAATCATAACATACCATGTTGCAAAAAATATTTATATATCATAATACTGTAGGGGCGCCTGGGTGGCTCAGTTGGTGAAGCATCGAACTTCAGCTCATGTCATGATCTCATGGTTCATGAGTTCAAGCCCCCTCTGTGCTGACAGCTCAGAGCCTGGATCGTGCTTCAGATTCTGTGTCTCCCTCTCTCTCTGCCCCTCCCCCACTCATGCTCTGCCTCTGTCTCTCAAAAATGAATAAACGTTCAAAAAAATTTTAAATATATATATATATATATATATATATATATTCATAATACTGTAAAAAACAAATACTGATTTATCCAAAAACTGTGATATACTGCACTGAGAAGATGTGGAGGGGAGTGTATAAGAAAGCTAAATATTTCCTGCAATTGGAAAGCAAAGAGTAAAATCTAAAATCAACTAAGAAACAGCAGTAAAGACTACTAGTTAGTAGACAGATATATAAACCAGAAGCTATTTCTAGAAAATGGTTGCCTCAAGATTGAGGTAGGTGGGGGGACTCTTGGTTTTTAACTAGCTCTTTCTGATTCTGCTTTGACCATGTGCATATATCACTATGATAAAAAAATTAATTGAAAAACTTGATTTGCAAAGCAGGTTAACTGGCTGCTACTGGAGAAGAACTCTAGGTAATGGGAATAAAATGGAGGTTTACTTTTCACTAATACTTCTGTAAGTTTTAAATAGTGAGCCACAAGCATACATTACCTATTTCTTTTAAATCAATTCATAAATAATAGGTCACAGGATTATAAAACATGAAATACAGAGCAATTGAAAATAAGAGCACTATAATTCAACTTAAATAATATAACTAAAACATTCATTGCATATATTTTTCAAAAGGCAATTTTATTAAATAAAATTTTCATCTATATAGGAATGACTAGCCTCCACAGGACTGTCCAATCTATTTAAATAAATTCCTGTGTCTACTCACCCTGGATGATAATACAGCTTGTATGATATAGCTTGTGGCAGAAACTGTTAGCTGTCTACACAATATCCGTTTTTTCTTTCCTCCTCAGTAACAGAACCTCAATTTTTTCCATGATATTAGTGATCAATCATAAATCAAAACTTGCATTTCAGATCATCTGCTCTTATAATTTGATTTGGGGGCCCTTATTGGAAACAAGGTTTATTTTCTCATTCAACTGAGACTTAATGTTTTTGGTCACATGGAATTCTTCGACCTCAGTATGAGAAATGCTGTAAAATGCCTTTTCTTTTTAAGGTTTTATTTTTGTTTGTTTTTGTTTTTATCAGTTGGTTGTTTTTGCACATTAATTTTTTTTAATTTTTTAAAAAATCTTTATTTATTTATTTTTAACTTAATTTTTTATTTTTTTAGATTTACATCCAAATTAGCTAGCATATAGTGCAACAATGATTTCAGGAGTAGATTCCTTAATGCCCCTTACCCATTTAGCCCACTTCCCCCCCCACAACCCCTCCAGTAATCCTCAGTTTGTTCTCCATATTTATGAGTGTCTTCTGTTTTGTCCCCCTCCCTGTTTTTATATTATTTTTGTTTCCCTTCCCTTATGTTCATCTGTTTTGTCTCTTAAAGTCCTCATATGAGTGAAGTCATATCATTTTTGTCTTTCTCTGACTAATTTCACTTAGCATAATACCCTCCAGGTCCATCCACGTAGTTGCAAATGGCAAGATTTCATTCTTTTTGATTGCTGAGTAATACTCCATTGTATGTATGTATGTGTATACATACACGTATGTATACACATACATACATATATATGTATGTATGTATATATATACCACATTTTCTTTATCCATTCATCCATCAATGGACATTTGGGCTCTTTCCATACTTTGGCTATTGTTGATAGTGCTGCTATAAACATGGGGGTGCATTTGTCCCTTCGAAACAGCACATCTGTATCCCGTGGATAAATGCCTAGTAGTGCAATTGTTGGATCATAGGGTAGTTCTATTTTTAGTTTTTTGAGGAACCTCCATACTGTTTTTCAGAGTGGCTGCACCAGCTTGCATTCCCAAGGTTTTATTTATTTTTAAGAGAGAGAGAGAGAGAGAGTACTAGCAGGGGAGAGACAGAGAGAGAGGGAGACAACAGAATCTGAAAAAGGCTCCAGGCTCTATCTAAACTGTCAGCACAGAGCCCAATGCGGGGCAGGAACTCATGAACCATGAGATCGTGACCTGAGCTGAAGTCAGATGTTTAACCAGCTGAGCCACCCTGATGCCTATCTCTTTGAGGTTCCACCAGAGGATCACTAAAGGAAAATTCATGCGCATAGGACAGAATAATCTATAATTTAAGTCCCATTTCCCCAAAAAGACTTACCAAATTTTATTTATATAGATTATGACCCTCTCAAATTACTTTATTGTTAAAGAACAAATTGTTAAATTTGTTAAAGGGAAAATGTTAAATACTATTTTTAGAAAAAATGAAATAATGCTATTTGCTCCATATTCTTAAATATTGTTTTATTATATCTGCCCTACAATCCATATTTTTTTTTCACATAAGAATTATCGTAGAGCTTCATAGGCCTGTGTCAGGTATCTATCCTGCAGAACCATTGACTATTAGATGTTAAGCACAAGTCCATATCATAAAATGTTTGTGTAACACAAGAGTCCAAAAATAAGTTCTAATACTCTTCTTAAATTCAGAGAATAGAGTACTCCATATTACTTCCCTCCCTTCCTCAAGCCAAAAGAAAAGGAGCCTTGCCTAAACAAAGTATCCAGGATACCTCTGTATATTACCTATTTTTAAAAATTTTTTTAATGTTTTATGATTTATTTTTGAGATAAGAGTGCAAATGGGGGAGGGGCAGGGAGTGGGGATGACAGAATCCAAAGCAGCTCCAGGCTCTGAGCTGTCAGCACACAGCCCAACATGAGGCTCGAACCCACCAGCTGTGAGATCATGACCTGAGCCAAAGTCGGACACTCAACCGACTGAGCCACCCAGGCGGCCTGTACATTACCTATTTATATCTGACAGACTGCCTGTCTGACCAATAAACTAATCCTAGAATTAACTGGACAAACCAGATTACCAGCTCTGTTTGTCTTAGGTAACTTCCTGTTGCCATCATACCCAATAGCAAGTCCTGAGATTTGGTCTCTACCTCTTTTCTCGTCTCTAAAGATACCTTGTCTTAGGTCTTCTTAATTGTCTAATTAAGTCTTAAGACTTAATTGTGTGTGACTTGACACAATTACAAGTCATACAGCATAAAACCACAGTGTCACCAGACATCAGTGAAGTAAATTATTGGTATACCTTCTCAATTAGCTTGGCAGTGGTTTAAAATAATTAAATAATTTCTTAGAAGTTCTGGGTTGTAACTCCCCTTCCATTCACTAACATCCTTAAAGCAAATATTTGTCTCTTTTCATAGTTGATCTATTCCCACCTCAATGAAAAAGCTGAAGTCTCCTTATACCCACAGGTGCTTTGAAAGCCTATTACAGGTTCAGGTTCAACCACTAGGTTTCAAGTCAAAACTGCTCTCCTTGGAATCAGTCAGTGTTCTGAATTCTGCCCGTGGAGAATCCCTGGCTAGCTTTTTTTCTTTGCTGTTTTCACACCTTAATCCATAACCTGAAAACTGGATCCTTGCCCTCACAACTGGCTCCTTGTCCTACTTTATTATGCATACTTTTCTTGGAAACTGATTATCCTGGATCTTCTATTTTTAATGATCTCATTCTGGAATTTCCTTGCTTTAACTTCAAGTTTCTTAAAGTGCAATTTAATCCATACCTTCAGATCAGGAGAGAAAAGGCAGAATTCCAAATTTATCATTGAGAATTCCTTCCTTTTCACTGCCCCAACTTTCCCAGCCTAACCTAGCCTACATCCTTTCCCCTCCATTCCAGACTGATTTCAAAGGCCACTAAAACATCATAAATTTAATGGCACTTCTAACTTCTCTAATTACAATCAAGCTGGTCATATACCTAATTCTGACAACAATTCTGATCAAAAGTTTGGAGGTTCTTTTGCCTCAGAACTTAAATGACTAGGAAAAGACCCTGAAGTAAATTAATAAAGTTAGAACTAAAGCCCAAATATTTAACAAAGACTGAAAAGGAAATGATACATTTTATCAATAGTCAATTTTTATATTTCAGGCTCACTTTTCCAAGTAGTATAAGTGTTCTTCCTGAAAAACACAAAATGTACATCCAATTAAATATTTTACAAGGTTTTTGAGGGATAACTGAAGTATAATAAACTGCATATATTTTTTATTAGTTCCATTTAATTTTATTTTTTTAAATGTTTATTTATTTTTGAGAGAGCTAGAGCATGAGCGGGGGAGGGGCAGAAAGAGAGGGAGACACAGAATCCAAAGCAAGCTCTAGGCTCTGAGCTGTCAACACCGAAGGGCTCGAACTCACGGACCGCAAGATCATGACCTGAGCCAAAGTCGGACACTTAACTGACTGGGCCACCAAGGCAGCCCTAGTCCCAGTTTTCAAACTGCACGTATTTAAAGTATACAAACTAACCAGTTTTGTGATGCCATGTCATACAACTGAGAACATAACATTTTTATCACTTCAAAAGTGTCCTAATGTCTGCATATAATCTATCTCTCCCTCTTCTTCCCCCTGTACCAACAACACCCAGTAAGCTTCCTTTCAGGATAACTTTGCAATTTCTAGAATTTTATATGAATGAAATAATAAGCATGTGTTCTATTTTTATTTGGGTTCTTTCACTTAACACAATGATTTTGAGATTCATTCATGTTTTTGCATGTATCAATTGATCTTCCATTTTATTGCCGAGTCATCAAATATAATTTTACAAAGTAGTAAAAAGAAAATCCTCATTGTGAAAACATCTTACTATATTTATGATGTCTAGAACAGATATTTTTAATATGCTTCTGTGTTTTTTTAAGTCTACTTATTTATTTGGGGTGAGGGGAGGAAAGGAGGGGCAGAGAGAGAGGAAGAGAAAGAATCCCAAGCAGGCTCCACGCTGTCACAGCAGAACCCAACAAGGGGCTCAATCTCAGGAACTGTGAGCTCATGACCTGAGCCGAGATCAAGAGTCAGAGGCTTAACTGACTAAACCACCCAGGCACCCCCGCTTATTTTAAAAGGAAGAATGTCACAGAAAAACTGCACAATGAAGAAATATATTTTATTAATCACCTCTGGAAAAAAAGTAAGAATTAAAAATTTCAATGATCTAACTTTAGCAGCTAAAAATACAGGACTACGTTTCTTTAAAACTTACTCCCACGGAAATGAAAAAAATGTAAAACAAACAAAAAAAAAGGCACCTGTCTGGCTCAGTTGGAGTATGAGACTCTTGATCTCAGCGTTGATAAATTCAAGCTGCACACTGGGTATAGAGATTACTAAATAAATAACTTAATCCTGTGGATTAATTTTTTTTAAAAATTTTTTAATGTTTATTTTTTGAGAGAGAGACAAAGTATGAGTAGGAGAGGAACAAAGAGAGTGAGAGATGAGAGAATCTGAAGCAGGCTCCAGGCTCTGAGCTGTCAGCACAGAGCTTGACACGAACCATGAAATCATGACCTGAGCCAAAGGTGAATGTTCCAAGCACACCCCCCCCTTTTTTAAGAGAGAGAGAGATCACACACAACCCAGGGATGGAGGAGTAGCGGGGGAGAGACAGAGAGACAGAGAGAGTGAGAGGGAGAATCCACAGCAGGCTCCATGCTCAGCTTGGAGCCCAACATGGGGCTTAATCCCATGAGCTTGGGATCATGACCTGAGCCGAAATCAAGAGTCAGATGCTCAACTGACTGAGCCACCCAGGTGCCCCTCCCATAGAATAATTTTTAAATGTGTATTATTGAGAAAAGTTAATATGGGAAGAAAATAAAGCAATAATTTTTACTGTATGTACTGTAACCCATTTATTACATGCTGTCCAAAGTTCAAAGAACTTTTATGCATTCACAAAAAATCACAGGCATTTTACAATAAATATCTAGTTTAAATAATGTGTATAAATGAAAGATTCCTACTAAAGAAAAATACTATAAAAAAAAGGATGAATTATAGTAAAGACTTCCTTTCTAGCTAAATATAAAAACATTTTTCAATAATTTGCCCTCCTATACTAGTTTGCATACACATAGGAGGATACACTGTTTCTTATGCCATTTATTTCTGAGAATATATCCTTGAAAATCCTAAAATTGGCTGAAATGTCCCTTAACTACAAAATTAATCCAAAAATCCTAACTTTTATTATATTTTACATAATATTTGAAGCTACAATATATGTAGTTATATTGCTTATACATGTGCATTGCTTATAAATTTTTATTTTAAATTATAATGTATATAATCTGCAATGTTAACCATTACAAAGCTAACAATTTTTTAAAGTCTGTCATTTTTCATAATAGCATATTATTTGGGTAATATCTCAGATTCTTAGAAAGGTGCTGCAGGATATTCTTATAACTTTAAGAAGAGGATAGGAAAACATGAATCCTAAAGCTCTAAGTATAAATGACTCAAAACACAAATTTTTTCCTCTTCATATTCTCAAGCAGCTACTCAGAAAAAGTATCAAGGTATTACATTTAAAAGTACATTAAGAAAGGATTCTCACATTTATCACTTAATGACAAAAATAAATATAAAAGTCCAACTGTATTTATAACTCTTTTCCCTACAATTTAATCTAAATACTGAATGTAATAACTCACACTAGTCAAAGATGACAGACTCAAAAGATAGTAACTACCATACGCAAGGCAAACAAAATAGTTCCATTTCTGTGACAAACAAATTTATTAGGTAGGTACTCAATAAAAGAAAGTTATGTTTATTCCACCTATGGGCATGGGGAGAAAAGGGAAAAGGTAAGAATTCAGATGTCTGCCCTCTACATTCACCCAAGTTTAGCAATATTAGTTGCTTTCCCTATCATTTAGAATTTTTATATGAATTTTATGTTTCTATAGTCAAACTTAGCTAAATCTCACCAGCTAAATTGTAGCAGTTTTGAACATGGTTATAAATTAAATCTACCTTACTTTACCCTATAATACCAATTAAGGAACATGCTATTGGAGAGATGTGTTGATCAAGACCGACTTAAACAGGATATTAATTATTTTTGTCATCTCCTACACCAGTCATGTCAGTAGCTCAGTTAATAAACCAATTCAAGTAAATGAATATGCATAAGTTAATTTCTCTAAGAGTATTTTTCAGTATCAATATAAATAATTTCAATGACAGCTGTAATACCACTTAGAAATTCATAATTTGTGTAATGTACTTGATGTAATATTTTAGATAAGAAGTTCACTAGTTCCATTATGCTCAATGACATATCAGCTCCCCTACTTTAAACTCTGTTTTTCAAAAGTTTATGAAGCTGTTAAAAACCACTCTAGAGGGGCGCCTGGGTGGCTTGGTCGGTTGAGTGTCCGACTTTGGCTCAGGTCATGATCTCACAGTCCGTGAGTTCGAGCCCCGCGTCGGGCTCTGTGCTGACAGCTCAGAGCCTGGAGCCTGTTTCAGATTCTGTGTCTCCCTCTCTGTGACCTTCCCCCGTTCATGCTCTGTCTCTCTCTGTCTCAAAAATAAATAAAAACATTAAAAAAAAAAAAAACCACTCTAAGATAGGGGTGTCTGGGTGGTTCAGTAGGTTAAGCATCTGACTCTTGATTTTGGCTCAGGTCATGACCTCGTGGTTGATGAGTTGGAGCCCCATGCTGACAACAAGAAGCCTGCTTGGGATTCTGTCTCCCTCTCTCTCTGCCCCTCCCCAGCTGTCTGCCTATCTGTCTCTGCCTCTCTGTCTCTCTCTCTCTCAAAAATAAATAAACATTTTTTAAAAAATCACTCTAGATAAAATTTGGCAGTTAAGAACCAAAAAGACAATAATGCACATTTTTTTAAAGTCCATATGTATGTTTACAAGAGAGTGAAATATTCTGTCAATATTTTCATCTAACAGAATCCTTGGAATCTTTTCTGTCCAGAAATATTGAAATCTTGAAAAACAATGAAATTTAAGAACCAGCATAATTACACTGTGAACAAAAAGTGATGCAGTTAAACTCTAGTAAACGTTTTACAGATTCTAGCTACAGAGAAAGATTTTAAACCAGAATCCTGCTTAGTGTTCTCCTGTCAGCTATAATATCAAGATCAGAATTTACCATAACAAATGAAAACATTAGCTATTCTTCTCTGGTGGATATAAATACATTAGTTATTTCAGTATATGACAACAGTCAATGATGAGTAGCATCAAATGCTGACAATAACTTTGAGTTGTCAAGGAAGTTGTTTTCATCATTTAAGAAAATCCAACATAAAGGGATATAATAAAAATACAGATCAACTAATATCAAAACAAGAAAACACTAATCATAATTCTGTGGTCAGTCCCCCTAAACCTAGACTATCTAGTAAATACATGTCCCTAGTCCCAATATGAATACTTCAGTATAAACTTACCACCTCTAACGGAAAAATATCCTACTGATCAACTGTTTTCACATGTTGACCACTGTGTCTGAAAATACACCAGGCTCTAAGATTGCTTTCACTTAAAATGTGTATTTTCCTCTCATCTGGAAAAGGTTAAATGTTCAAAGACTGCAAAAGTTAGCAAAGCTGACTTCACAAATATTGGTTTCCTAGTCATTGTTGTAATAAGATTTTGCAGAATAACATAAATATTTTTTAAAAATCATTAACAAATCAAATACTCATTAAGTTTACACTATGCACAGCACTCTGGGATGTATTTTTTAAAAGCCATAAAGTCTGCCCATCAAGAATCATAACTTAGTTGAGAGACAAGATTTAAATGAATAATTAGCGAACAAGCCATTATTTCATAAAATGTTGTGCTACATAGTAGATAGAGGCAGGCTTTAATACCTATAAGGAATCAGAGTAAAACAATGTAGGCTAAAACTGTCGAAGGGAGCTATAAGGAGAAAGGTGGAATGGTATTACTCTACTAACCAGTCATCCAGAGTTGAAATCAATCCTAAAATAGAAATTTAAGAGTTTCCAGTTAAAAGAAATCATTAATGAGTAGGTACTCATTAACGAGCTACTCATTAATGATTTCTTTTAACTGGAAACTCTTTAAATTCATTAAAATGGTGAGAACTACTTTTAAGTGAATGTGAAAACAATAGGAAATGATTACAAATTAATACTACATGGAAATATTTTGTTATTAGAATTTCTTTGGGAGAATAGGAGTTGGGGGATGGGTGATTCCCTAAAGAAAATATAAGCACTGGTTTATTAAGAACTAGTGGCTTTGCTTCCAAAAAGGCCAAATTCAAGTATTATACATCTTTCATTTACTTACCATGTACTTCATTTTTACTTTGTTTTCTCAATCCCCTCAAATTTTATTCATTTAATATTCTATTCAAATAATATGTGGTTACTACTATTAGCAAGGTCAGAGTTGCATCAAAATATTTAATTACACTAATCTATCCTAGAAACAAGAGACGAATGAAATCAAAGCTTAAATTCTAAAAATTGTAAACTGTCATGAGTTCTTACTCTTAATCCAAAATGTCTTGAAATTTATCATAGCAAGTCTTCAGAGAAGGTAAAAAAAATGGGAATTCAGTTCTAAATAAATCTCTTTTGCTCTAAAAATATACAGCTTCTCTCTTCTAGAAAATAACTTAGAAACTTACCTTGGCTCCTTAATTAACATATTAAGGACTAAAGTTATTGTCTTTTTAAGTTTAACGTCCTTTTGCACTAAGATTCTAAAAATATCTCCCCTTGGGGTGCCTAGGTGGCTTAATCAGTTAAGCTTTGACTCTTGATTGACTCTTGATTTCAGCTTAGGTCATGATCTCAGGGTCATGAGATCAAGCTGTATTGCATGCTCCCGACTCTACCCTAGGTGTGGAGCCTGCTTAACAGTCTCTCCCTCTCCCTCTGCCTCTCCCTTGTCGCACACAGAAGCTCACTCTCTCTCAAAAAAAAAATTAAAAAGAAAGAGAAAAAAAAAAAACCTCCCCTTGCTCTCAAAAAATATGTTATTACATTTCCTTTAAAGAAAAACACTGATTAACTAGGAAATGAACTTCTCTCCCCACCCACAATTAGCAGCTTAAATGGTTCCTGGGGCTTTTCTTATAGAGATACTGACATTAAAATAATGCTGTTGTGCCTCAAAACATTAACTTCAGAATCTCACCAAGAGTACCCTCTTCACCCAAATTTAAGGCCAAACTTCTCCATAGGATTGTAAGAAAGATCTCACAAAGGACATCACTTCATTTATAAATCCTATCATTTAACTTATTTCTCTGCAGCTGTAGAATACAGATCCTCCATTCTGAGTCTACCTACTAAGACTAAATCCAAGCTTCAAAACTTGAATTTTGAATGGGAAATTCACATCCATTTTATTTAAAATGTGCCATTTCTCCTTCAATAAATTACTCTGCAAATGTGAATTATACTAATAAATTCTCTCCCTTTCCCAAACACACAAAAGCTGATGAAATCTATCTACTAACACACCTATCTCAGAGAGATGGCTAAAATAAAACACAAGCTCATTTTATATAAATGTTAAAACTATTCCAGAACTCAGCTTTTTTAAGTTCTTTCTGAGCTTTTTGGGGTTCACTCATCCTTTTGAGATTACAGTGTGAGAAACTATTATAAAGACTTCATTTTCTGAGAAAATACCAGAGACTAATCAAAGATAAAGTACTTAGTTCCTTATCATACTTTACAACATACACAATATACTATACATACTAATCAATATACACATGCTAATAGTACCTGTCCTCACTTAAAATAAGCCTATGTCAGTAAATTAGGGCAAAAAAAAACTAACATCATCACTAAAAGCATTTATAGAATTTATATGTGTTTAATACAGTGCTAGAGTTTACACCAAAAGGCATTAACTACAATGAAACTGAAACCTGAAACTATCATTGTTTACAAATTGTTTACAATTTAAAATTAAGATCATTCTTGTAAAATAACTACCTTAATTATTGTAGCCAGTGATGACTCTCAACAGAGTCCAAAGGACAGAGGCAAGATCCCTGAAATAGTTTTGGGTGGAATGAAATTTATGGAATATTTACATAAAAATTATGTTGCAAGGAGTTCCACTTCCACCTTATATGTACAAAGTCTGAAAGAGAGTTACTCCTAACCTAAAAAACAGAAAAAGCCAGATAAACTATCATACAACATTTCTTGAGCCTGTCAGAGGCAACCAAGTAGCCTGACATCCCAGGAAGAACAGATTCCTCCAAAACATAGGATGCATGAATTGCCTGTCCAATAGCAGAGCATGGGAGGAAGATGCAGGTGCTACTAAAAAAGAGTAAGAAAAAGAAACAGCTAAAATTTTAACTGATCTGTTTTCTGTTTCCATAGAGTTGGCTATTCCCACCATTTCATACAAATGGAATTTAAAAAATTGTGTCTTTGTGTTTGGCTTCCCTGACTTAGCATGTTTTACGGGTTCATCCATGCACATATCAGAAAACTTCATTCCTTTTTATTAACAAATAATATTTCACTATATGGATTTACAACATTTTGTTCAGTTGACAGACATCTGATTTCTGCAATGAAAACTACAAAACATGAAAAAAATTAAAAACCAAATGTAAAAACTTCCTAATTTCATAAGTCAAAAGATTTAAATATTGTTAAAATGGTTAATACTCATGCTGAAACAGAAAGCTCAATAAGTAGTATTAAGAAAAAAGTTAACTCTATCATAATTCTGAAACAATGGCAGAATACATAATTTTACACAAGAATACATTTAAGAGAATTAATGCAACATATATCCTGATCCAAAAAAAGATAAAAATTAAAAATGCAAACCCCATATTATGTAAACCTCAGGTTCAAAAGCACACAACACAGGTTAGAAACAGAAACTGTCATTAATTAAGAATGGTGAATTATGGTTCTTTATAATATACCAAACCTAAAATTCCTATAATTTTCAGTGTTTTATTAACAGTTTCAGTGTTTTATTGTCATTTCATATTCAGAATAACATAGTGCATATCTGTGTCTATAGCTATAAAATAATTAACTATTTTTAGAAAGAGTATATTTATATAAACTTAGCACATTTTACCTCTATGTAAAATTTTTGGTAGAAATTAAATAAGCCTTTACAGGTTCCAGTGAGCTAGCATTTCATTTATAACACTTAATTTTAATTTTTTTTTTCCTACTGTTTACTTACTTTTGAGAGAGAGAGACAAAGCACAAGTGGGAGAGGGGCAGAAGGAGAGAGACACAGAATCCGAAGCAGGCTCCAGGCTCTGAGCACAGAGCCCAACGCGGGGCTCGAACCCACAGACTGTGAGATCATGACCTGAGCCGAATTTGGACGCTCAACCAACTGAACCACCCAGGTGCCCCAACACTTAATTTTATACAATTAACTTAATTAGGTTTTACTAAAATGGAAAGGTTTTCTTTAACACAAAATGTATAAAACATATTCCCAACATAAAATTTATGTCAGAGTAACAAAGTTTGTAAGAATAAGAAGCCAGTCATACAAATGGTCCCACGATTATAATCAGTGGCTATTAAAACTCAAAAATATAAAAGTACAACTGCAGATCTGTGTTACTCCCCTATGGCCTCTAAAAACACAATCATACTGACATCTAAAATAAGACTTGCTTTAAGATAAAGGGAGGTAAACCTTTGAGAGACTCTTAAATACAGAGAACTGAGTGTTGCTGGAGGGGAGGTGCGTGGGGAGATGGGTTAAAGGAGTGATGGTCATTAAGGATGGCACTTTTAGGAATGAGTACTGGGTGTCATATGTAAGAGATGAATCATTGGGTTCCACTCCCAAAACCAAGACTACACTGTATGTTAACTAACTTGAATTTAAATAATAAAAAATGAAATAATGAAATGAAATATAAAAAAATAAAATATAAAATAAAATAAATAAATAAAATAAAATAAAATAAAATAAAAGTAAAAATAAAATAAAATACCTGTTTACCTACTTGGCAAGAAAAATAACTGTGAGGAAGATTATACATGTTAAGGCCAGAAGGCTCCTCAGGAACTCAGGCTGGTGGGTAACTATCTCAAAGGAAAACCTAGAATATAAAGATTACCTCAGCAACTTTTGGAGGCACTCCATCCCCAAGCACCTCCCTGATGAAGCAGTGTTGGCCCATATAGTATGAGAGTCCACAGGTCCTCTTGAAGGCATCTTTCAGTCGTTTCAGCTCTACGTCGGTAACTGTAATCCAGAAATTGAAGAGGGTAAGAAACCAGAAGAAAAACGAAGTCTTTCAAAATCTTCGTTTTTTCAAAATAAGTGTTGGCAAGGATGTGGAAAAAAGGGAATCCTTGTGCATTGTTGGTGGGAAGGTAAACTGATGCAGCCACAATGGAAAACAGTATAGAGGTTCCTCAAAAAATTAAAAATAGAAATAACATACAATTCAGCAGTCCACTTCTGCGTATTTGCCCCCACCCCCCCTTCTGAGCATTTATCCAAAGAAAACAAAAACACTAATTTGAAAAGACAGATGTGCCCCTATGTTCACTGCAGCATTATTTACAATAGCCAAATTATGGAAGCAACCCTAAGTGTCCACGAACTGATAAATGGATAAAGAAGATACGGTATAGATATATCTAGATATATAATGTGGAATATTACTCAGCCATAAAAAAAATGAAATCCTGCCACTGGCAACAACATGAATGGACTCAGACAGTATTATCCTAAGTGAAATAAGTCTGACAGGGAAAGACAAATCCTGTATGATTTCACTTATATGTGGAATCTAAAAAAACAGAAACAGACTCATAAATACAGAGAAAAAACTGGTGATAGCCTGAGAAGAAAGAAGGGATGAGGTGATGGACAACATAGGTGAAGGAGATAAAGAGGTACAAACTCCCAGTTATAAAATAAATAAGTTACAGGGATGTAAAGTACAGCATTGGGAATATAGTCAATAATAGTGTATTAACTTAGTATGGTGACAGGTGACAACCATTTCATTATGTATATATATATATATATAGTTTTTTCAATTTTTTTAATGTTTATTTATTTTTGAGAGAGACAGAGCCCAAGTAGAGTAGGGGCAGTGAGGGAGATACGGAATGCGAAGCAGGCTCCAGGTTCTGAGCTGTCAGCATAGGGCCCAACACGGGCTGGGACCCACGAACCGTGGATTATGATCTGAGCTGAAGTTGGACACTTAACCAACTGAGCCACCCAGGCATCCTTCATTATGTATATAAACATTGAATCACTATGTTATATACCTGAAACTAATATAATATTGTATGTCAACTATACAATTGTTTTTAAATCAAATTAAAGAAATCTTTACATTTTTCCAACCAAATTCCAAATAAAAACTGGCCCTAAAAAATATAAATATTACTCCTAATAAAATATTATTCCTAATAAAATATTACAAAATATTATTCCTAATAAAAATAAGGAATACATATCTCTTTCCAGATAAGTATGACAAAGCCAAAGATATTTTGTCATAATTCCAATACTTTCCAATCTAACGAAGAAAATAAATGGGAAAATTGTTGACCCACTACTTTCCAACAACAGAATAGTAAACATACAAATTTTAGGCAGGGGCAAGGAAGAGGTAACAAGTATTTCAAATTAGCTGATAATCTAAATGCCATTAGATTCTGCAATTAATATGTTTTCAGCAACAATGCATTCATTTCCTTTGGATAAAAATTATATTATCTGTACTTCTTCAGCACTTATCTATCCATGTGAAGGACAGATCCCAAGTTTAGCTTAAATTTTGTCATCATTTATAAAGAAAGTAATCTTCTATAAAGAATTATTTTAACAAACTAACATTTTCTTTCCTTTTTTTAAAAAAATGTTTATTTTTCAGAGAGAGAGAGAGCAGGGGAGGGACAGAGACAGACAGACAGAATCCCAAGCAGGCTCTACCCTGTCGGCACAGAGCTCGATGTGGGGCTAAAGCTCATGAACTGTGAGATTATGACCTGGGCAGAAATCAAGAGTTGGATGCTTAACCAACTGAGCCACCCAGGCACCCCTAACAACCTAACATTTTTAGGCCCCCACTATCAAAAAAATTAGAGTCATTACTTTATTTTAGGGATTGCAGACTTTTTTCACTGAATAGAACAATATCTGTCTACAAGGACAAGAAAAATACCCTTTAATATTACACAGTCAGTTCAAGGATCATAATGGAGGCAGAGAAATGGTAGCTTTAGCCCAAGCTGGAGGAAAAGAAGACTGGACAGAGAGAATGATTACATAAAAATTTAAAGGCTAACCAAAGCCAAAGGAACAAAGGCATATCAGGCAGAGATAATAGTTTGTTTCAAAGTACAATGATGTATGGAATGTATGGAGAATTCTATGTTACTAGAACAAAATAAACAAGGCAGGGGCAGTAAATGATAGACCTACATAGGCGGTCATTTGACCAAGGCATAAAAATTTTGCTCTGTCATAATAAGGAAGGGATATGGTCACATTCAATTCAGATACAAACTCCTGGCAGATAAGAAACAGGACATAGATACAATTCAGACAGTTTATTCTGCTAGTAGTGTAAAGAAGCAAAAAGTAGACTGCTAATACAAGAAAAGGAGAAGCTAAATCTGGGAAATGTGTACAAGGAAGTCAGTAGAACTTGAAGCCTGAGTGAGAAGCTATCTAGAATACTACTCAGTATTCTAGTCAGGGAAACTTGTAAGGTGGCATTTCCATGCAGAAAGGGAATGTAAGATCATAAAGAAAATTAAAGAAATTAATTAAAGAAAAAAATTAAAATTGAAGAAAAAATTTAAAGAAAAATACTTTACTAAAAATATTTTTCTTTAATTTTTTTCTACTATATTCTTTACTTTTGTGTATATTTTTTCAAATTCTATTTTACCATCATCATCTCATTTTAGTCCACTTCAGTGTATTCATTTTTTCAAATTCTCAAACGATTTCTTTTTTTTTCTCCCCCCACCCCCACCTTTTTTTCTCTAATCTGTCAAACCACTTTCAACACCCAGACCAAAACACACCTAGGATCTAGCATCATCTATTTGATTTTTGTGTCTGTGTGTATTTTTAATTTTTAATTTTAATTTCCTTTATTTCATTTTTTCTACCTCATTAATTCCTTTTCTCCCTTCAAAATGACAAAACGAAGGAATTCACCCCAAAAGAAAGAGCACAAAGAAACGACAGCCAGGCATTTAACCAACACAGATAAAAGCAAGATGTCTGAACCAGAATTTAGAATCACAATAATAAGAATACTAGCTGGAGTCAAAAATAGATTAGAATCCCTTTCTGCAGGAAAAAGAAGTAAAACATAACCAGAATGAAATTAAAAATGCTATAACTGAGCTGCAATCATGGATGGATGCAGCGGCGGCAAGGATGGATGAGGCAGAACAGAGATCAGTGATATAGAGGACAAACTTATAGAGAATAATGAAACAGAAAAAAAGAGGGAGATTGAGGCAAAAGAGCACAATTTAAGAATTAGAGAAATCAGTGACTCACTAAAAAGGAACAACATCAGAATCATAGGGGTCCCAGAAGAGGAAGAGAGACAAATAGGAGTAGAAGGTTTATGTGAGCAAATCATAGCAGAAAACTTTCCTAGCCTGGGGAAAGACACAGACATCAAAATCAAGGAAGCACAGAGGACCCCCATTTGATTCAACAAAAACTGAAAATCAAGGCATATCATAGTCAAATTCACAAAATACTCAGGCAAGGAGAGAATCATGAAAGCAGCAAGGGAAAAAAAGTCCCTAACATACAAGGGAAGACAGATCAGGTTTGCAGCAGACCTATCCACAGAAACTTGGCAGGCCAGAAAGGAGTGGCAGGATATATTCAGTGTGCTAAATCAGAAAAATATGCGGCCAAGAATTCTTTATCTAGCAAGCCTGTCATTCAAAATAGAAGGAGAAGTAAAAAGTTTCCCAGACACACAAAAATTAAAGGAGTGTGTGACCACTAAATCAGCCCTGCAAGAAATTTTAAGGGGGACTCTCTGAGGGTAGAGAAGATATATAGATAGATAGATAGACAGACAGACAGACAGATAGATAGATAAATACCAAAAGCAACAAAGGTTAGAAAGGACCAGAGAACATCACCAGAAACTCCCAACTCTACAAGCATCATAATGGCAATAAATTCGTATCTTTCAGTACTCACTCTAAACATCAATGGACTCAATGCTCTAATCAAAAGACATAGGGTAACAGAATGGATAAGAAAACAAGATCCATTTATATGCTGTTTACAAGAGACCCACTTTAGACCTAAAGACACCTTCAGACTGAAAATAAGGGGATGGAAAACCATCTATCATGCTAATGGTCAACAAGAGAAAGCCGGAGTAGCCATACTTATATCAGACAATCTAGACTTTAAAATACTGTATCAAGATGCAGAAGGACATTATACCATAATCAAGGGATCTGTCCAACAAGAAGACCTAACAATTGTAAAAATTTATGCGCCAAATGTGAAAGCACCCAAATATATAAATCAATTAATCATAAACATAAAGAAACTCATTGATAGTAACACCATAATAGTAGACTTCAACACCCCATTTCCAGCAATGGACAGATCATCTAATCAAAAAATCAATAAGGAAACAATGGCTTTGAATGACATACTGGACCAGATGGACTTAACAGATATATTCAGAACATTTCATCCTAAAGCAGCAGAATATACATTCTTCTCCAGTCCACATGGAACGTTCTCCAGAATAGACCATATACTGGGACACAAATCAGCCCTAAGTAAGTACAAAAAGATCGAGATCATACCGTGCATATTTTTAGACCACAATGCTATGAAACTCGAAATTAACCACAAGAAAAAATTTGGAAAGGTAACAAATACTTGGAGACTAAAGAACATCCTACTAAAGAATGAATGGGCTAACCAAGCAGTTAAAGAGGAAATTCAAAAGTATATAGAAGTCAGTGAAAATGATAACACCACAACCCAAAACCTCTGGGACGCAGCAAAGGCGGTCATAAGAGGAAAGCATAAAGCAATCCAGGCCTTCCTAAAGAAGGAAGAAAGATCTCAGATACACAACCTAACCTTACGCCTTAAGGAGCTGGAAAAAGAACAGCAAATAAAACCCAAAACCAGCAGAAATAATAAAGCTGGAAATAATAAAGATCAGAGCAGAAATTAATGCTATTGAAACCAAAAAAACAGTAGAACAGATCAAAGAAACCAAAAGCTCATTCTTTGAAAGAATTAACAAAATTGATAAACTACTAGGCAGTTTGATCAAAAAGAGAAAGGACCCAAATAAATAAAATCAAGAATGAAAGAGGAGAGATCACAACCAACACAACAGAAATAAAAACAATAATAAGAGAATATTATGAGCAATTATATGCCAATAAAATGGGTAATCTGGAAGAAATGGACAAATTTCTAGAAACATACACACTACCAAAACTGAAACAGGAAGAAATACAAAATTTGAACAGACCCATAACTGGTAAGGAAATCAAATTAGTAATCAAAAATCTGCAAAAAAAACAAGAGTCCAGGGCCAGATGGCTTTATAGGGGAATTCTACCAAACATTTAAGGAAGAGTTAACACCTAATCTCTTGAAACTTTTCCAAAAAATAGAAATGGAAGGAAAACTTCCAAAGTCTTTCTATGAAGCCAGCATTACCTTGATTCAAAAACCAGACAGAGACCACACTAAAAAGGAGAACTATACACCACTTTCCCTGATGAACATGGATGCAAAAATCCTCAACAAGATATTAGACAACCGGATCCAACGATACATTACAAAAAGTATTCATCACAACCAAGTGGGATTTATACCTGGGATGCAGGGCTGGTTCAATATCTGCAAAACAATTAACGTGGTTCATCACATCAATAAAAGAAAGGACAAGAACCATATGATCCTCTCAATAGATGCAGAGAAAGCATTAGGCAAAATACAGCATCGTTTCTTGATAAAAACCCTCAAGAAAGTAGGGATAGAAGGAGCATACCTCGAGATCATAAAAGCCATATACGAGCGACACAACACTAATATCATCCTCAATGGGGCAAAACTGAGAGCTTTTCCCTTAGGTCAGGAACAAGACAGGGATGTCCACTATCGCCACTGTTACTCAACACAGTATTGGAAGTCTTAGCCTCTGCAATCAGACAACACAAAGAAATAAAAGGCATCCAAATTAGCCAGGAGGTCAAACTTTCACTCTTCTCAGATGACATGATACTCTATATGGAAAACCCAAAAGATTCCACCAAAAAACTGCTAAAATTGATTCATGAATTCAGCAAAGTTGCAGGATACAAAATCAATGCACAGAAATCGGTTGCATTCCTATACACCAACAATGAAGTGACAGAAAGAGAAATCAAGGAATCGATCCCATTTACAGTTGCACAAAAAAACCATAAAATACCTAGGAATAAATCTAACCAAAGAGGTGAAAAATATACACTGAAAACTATAGAAAGCTTATGAAAGAAATTGGAGAAGACACAAAACAATGAAAAAATATTTCATGTTCACAGATTGGAAGAATATTGTTAAAATGTCGATACTACCCAAAGCAATCTACATATTCAATGCGATCCCTATCAAAGTAACACCAGCATTCTTCACAGAGCTAGAACAAATAATCCTAAGGAACCAGAAAAGACCCCAAATAGCCAAAGCAATCTTGAAAAAGAAAACCAAAGCAGGAGGCATCACAATCCCAGACTTCAAGCTATACTACAAAGCTGTAACCATCAAGACAGTATGGTACTGGCACAAGAACAGGCACTCAGATCAATGGAACAGAATAGAGAACCCAGAAATGGACCCACAAACGTATGGCCAACTAATCTTTGACAAAGCAGGAAAGAATATCCAATGGAATAAGGACAGTCTCTTCAGCAAGTGGTGATGGGAAAACTGGACAGCAACATGCAGAAGAATGAACCTGGACCACTTTCTTATACCATACACAAAAAGAAACTGAAAATGGATGAAACACCTCAATGTAAGACAGGAAGCCATCAAAATCCTTGAGGAGAAAGCAGGCAAAAACCTCCTTGATCTTGGCCGCAGCAACTTCTTACTCAACACGTCTCCGGAGGCAAGGGAAACAAAAGAAAAATGAACTAACTGGGACTTCATCAAAATAAAAAGCTTCTGCACAGCAAAGGAAACAATCAGCAAAACTAAAAGGCAACTGACGGAATGGGAGACGATATTTGCAAATGACATAACAGATAAAGGGTTAGTATCCAAAATCTATAAAGAACTTCTCAAACTTGACACCCAAAAAACAAATAATCCAGTGAAGAAATGGGCAAAAGACATGAATGGACAATTCTCCAAGGAAGACATCCAGATGGCCAACCGACACATGAAAAACTGCTCCACATCACTCATCATCAGGGAAATGCAAATGAAAACCACAGTGAGATACCACCTCACACCTATCAGAATGGCTAACATTAACAACTCAGGCAACAACAGATGTTGGTGAGGATGCAGAGAAAGAGGATCTCTTTTGCATTGTTGGTGGGAATACAAGCTGGTGCAGCCACTCTAGAAAACAGTATGGAGGTTCCTCAAAAGGCTACAAATAGAACTACCCTACAACCCAGCAATTGCACTACTAGGCATTGATCCACGGGATACAGGTGTGCTGTTTCAAAGGGACACATGCACCCCCATGTTTATAGCAGCACTATCAACAATAGCCAAAGCATGGAAAGAGCCCAAATGTCCATTGATGGATGAATGAATAAAGAAGATGTGGTATATATATATACAATGGAGTATTACTTGGCAATCAAAATGAATGAAATTTTGCCATTTGCAACTACGTGGATGGAACTGGAGGGTATTATGCTAAGTGAAATTAGTCAGTCAGAGAAAGACAAAAATCCTATGACTTTACTCATATGAGGACTTTAAGAGACAAAACAGATGAACATAAGGGAAGGGAAATAAAAATAATAATAATAACAACAATAATAAAAACAAGGAGGGGGACAAAACAGAAGAGACTCATAAATATGGAGAACAAGCTGAGGGTTACTGGAGGGTTTGTGGGAGGGGGGATGGGCTAAATGGTTAAGGGGCATTAAGGAATCTACTCATGAAATCATTGTTTCACTATATACTAACTAATTTGGATGTAAATTTTAAAAAATAAAAAATAAAAAAAATTTTTAAAAACCACAAATAAGCAGCACAATAAGTCAGAGACAAAACCACAGAAATCAATGCTTACAGTATCTGCAGACAAAGAGAAAATACTCTAAGAATACTGAATAGGAATAGTTAAAACAAGGAAAACAAGAAAGTATAGTCTCCAAAGGACAAGAGAAAGGGACTGGTCTACAGTCTTGTGTAAGACAGAAAGGACCCAAAAAATAAAGACTGAAGAGTCCCTGGCACATAGATTAACATTCAATAAACGTTCATAGTAGCGAGAGAAACCTCATGGGTTTGACAACTTGGGATTCTCTCTTCCTCTCTTTGCCCCTCCTCAACCCATTCTCATTCTCATTCTCTCTCTCTCTCTCTCTCTCTCTCTCTCTCTCTCTCTGTATGTGTGTGTGTGTGTCTCTCAAAAATAAAGAAATAGTGTGCCTAGGTGGCTCAGTAGGTTAAGCGTCTGACACTTGTTTTCTGACTCAGGTTTTCGGCTCACAGTTTGTGAGACTGAGCCTCTCATTGGGCTCTGTGCTGACAGCATGGAGCCTACTTGGGATTCTCTCTCTCCATGCCTGTCCCGCTTGTGCTTGCTCTCTCTCCTCTCTCTCTCAAAATAAACATTCAAAAAAATGAAAAAGTTAAACAAAAATAAATAAACTTGCCAAAATACTAGAAACAACTCCTTTGTCCATAAACTGGTGAAAAAATAAATATGGTATATCCATACAAGGAATGGTAATCTGCAATAAACATAAAGAAACTACTGATTAATGCAACAACATAAATGAATCTCAAAAATGATACTGAGCAAAAGAAATCAGACACAAAAGAACATACACTGTATGACTACATTATATCAATATCTTGCAGAGGCAAAACTAGCTATGATGACAAAGACAACTAGTAGCTGACCAATGATGAAGTAAAGGGTGTGTGGGTGGGACTGTAGGGAACAGACTGCAAAGAGGTAGGAGGCAACTCTTCTGAGGTGATGGAAATGTTTTATATATTTGACTGGGGTGGCAATTACACAAGAGAAACATTTGTCAAAACTTATTAAGCTGAATACTTAAAATTTGTGCATTTTATTATATCTAGATTATATTTCAATAGAATAGACCTTTAAAAAATGAACAGCCAAAAAGCACCAAATATTGAGGAAGATTCCAACAAGGGAAGGTACCAAAACAAATAGGGGTGAGAGGAATGAATAGAAATAATGGAGAAAGAAGAAAACAATTACTAAAAACCTCCAAATAATCTTAGAGAAGGATAAAAAGAAAATTATATCCAAATAAGTACCAAAAGTCTATGGCCATACCACCCTGAACGCACCTGATCTTGTCTGATCTCGGAAGCTAAACAGGGTCGGGCCTGGTTAGTAGTTGGATGGGTACCAAAAAATGTAATAATGAGAAAGTAAGAATAATCTCTTGAGCCCTTTCCCAGCCAACTATAAGAGAATGTTCTACATCAAAATGAGAGGATAAACAAAAGAAAGAAAAGGGACCTAGGAAACACGGACTCCAGCATGACAGAAGTAAAGGGAATCCCTGGGCTGATTATGATATGACACCCCAGGATGACAGCTATACAGGAGGCCTAGAGGATAAGACCAGATCAAAAATGAAGAAGAAGGGCTCAAGAAAAAAAAAAGAAAAACAAGGAGGACAGGACAGTAAACCAAAGACAATAACCACAGTGGGAATAGCTTTAAGAAGCATTTCACCTTCAAAAAATAAATCTCAAGGACTAATTTTACTTTAGGTTTTTCTTAACAACCTAGAAAAAAAGAGGAGAAGCATTTCAAAGTACAGCTGAACCTTGAACAATACAGGTTTGAACTGCATGGGTCCACTTACACATGGACTTTTTTCAATAAATATATTGAAAAATTTTTTAGAGATTTGTAATTTGAAAAAACTCACAGATGAGCTGAAGAGCCTAGAGATATTGAAAAAATTGAAAAGGTATGTCATGAATGCATGAAACATATGTAGATACTAGTCTATTTTATCATTTACTATCATAAAATATACAAAATCTATTAAAAAAGTTAAAATTTATCAAAAACTTACACACACAGTCTGTACATGGTGCCATTCCAACTGAGAAATGTAAACAAATGTAAAGATGCAGTATTAAATCATAACTGCATAAAACTAACTGCAGTATTACTGTACTACTATAATAATTTCGTAACCACCTCCTGTTGCTATTGCAGTGAGCTCAAGTGTTAAGACTGTCTGCTTCAAACTCTATGTGATGCTAATCATTTCCACATGAACAGTTCATCTCTCCAGTAAACTGTGTATCACAGTAAAAAGTGATCTCTCATCGTTCTCATGTATTTTTCATCACATTTAGTGCAAAACCATAAGCCTTGAATGACACCAAGACCCACACAAAGTGCCACTGGTGATGCTCTAAGTGTACCCAAAAAGCAGAGAAAAGTCTGAAAAAGCTGAATTGCTTGATATGTACCACAGATTGAGGTCTGTAGCTGCGGTTGCCCATGATTTCAAGATAAATGAATCCAGTGTAAGGACTGTTGTAAAAAAAGAAAAGGAAAATTCATGAAGCCATCACCACATCTGTGCCAGCAGGAGTGAAAACCTTGAACTTTTTGTGAAATACTTTTTGATCTTGTATTGAAAATGCAGCTTTTATGTGGGTGCAGGTTGCTAACAAGAAAGGCATACCTGTAGACTCAAGATTCTTCAATTCAAGAAAAACTGAAGTCCTTATATGACAACTTACAGCAAAAGGAAGGTGAAGGTTCTAAAGCAAGCTGAAGAATTTAATGCCGGCAAAGGACGGTTTGAGAATTTTAGAAAGACGTTTGGCTTAAAAAATGTAAAGGTAACAGGAGAAGCAGCTTCTGCTGAGCAAGAGGCAGCAGATGAATTCTCAAATGCCATTTAGAAAATCACTGAGAAGGATATCTGCCTGAACAAGTTTTTAATGCAGACAAAAGTGCTGTATCCTGTGAAGAAAATGTCACAAAGAAAAGAACATTTATTAGTAAGGAAGAGAAACAAGCACTAGGATTTAAGGTGGGAAGAGATAGGCTAATTGTACTGTTTTGTGCAAATGCAGTAAGGTTCATGATCATCAACTATAAAGTTGCTAACACCTGAGCCTTGAAAGGAAAAAGATAAACATCAGCTGCCATCATTGGGTTGTAGAGCAAGAAGTCTCTGGACAACAAGAATCCTTTTTCTAAACTGGTTCTACCATTGCTTTGTCCCTGAAGTCAGGAAGTACCTTGCCAGTAAAATCTACTTTTTAAAATTCTTGGGGACACCTGGGTGGCTCAACCAGTTAAGCATTCAACTTCAGCTCAGGTCATGATCTTATGGTTCGTGAATTCGAGCCCCACATCTGGCTCCACGATGACAGCTTAGAGCCTGGAGCCTGCTTCGGATTCTGTGTCCCGCCCCCGACCTCAAAATTAAACATTAAAAACAATTTTTAATAAAATAAAATTCTTTTGATTCTCATCTTTATTAAACTTTGGACAATGGACCCTGTGGTCAGGGCTGCTATTGCTGCTGCTCCTGGTAACAGGACAATACTAGTGCCACTCATACCACCTGTGCCAAATGCATTCTGCACAGTTTCAGCCTCTGTGTCAGCATGCCTTGAGTCAGAATCTGGCATGTGGTCACCAGAGTGGTGGAGCCTCACGCCATGTCCAGCTTCAAAAATGTCTGGGAAACTGGGGTTTCCCCTCTTATGGACGAAGGTGGTCTCTACCTCTATTAAGAGTCTTTAAAAAAAAAAAGAAAAAGAAAAGACTCTCCAAGTGTGGAATCCCTTACACAGGAAAAGGGGTAGAAATTCTGGGGGTGGACACTGGAATTGAGGAATGGAAAAACAATGACAAATTTCAATTTTTGAAGCAGTGATCTGAGACTAGAACTTGGTAGTCTCAGGTTTGCTTAGAGGAATGAGTGACTAATCACATTTTTCAAATAAAAAAAATTCTTCTGATATTGAACAATGCCCTTGGGCACTCAGAACGCCATAACTTTACCATCAAAGGCGTCAAACGGTCTACTTGCCCCCAAACACAGTATCTCTAATTCAGCCTCTAGATCCAGGGGGTCAGGTCATGAAGACCTTTAAGGCTCATTACACACAGTACTCTGTGAAAAGGACTGTCAATGCTATGGAAGAGATCCCCGATAAGAGAGGACATCATGAGGGTCTGGAAAGATTACACCACTGAAGATGTCATCATTGTTACACAAAAAGTAGTGAAAGCTATCAAAGCCTGAAACAATAAATTCCTGCTGGAGAAAACTGTGTCTAAATGTTATGCATGACTTCACAAGATTTACAACAGAGCCAATCAAGGAAAACATGAAAGAGTCTGTACATATGGCAAAAAAGGTGGGAGATAAAGAGTTTCAAGATAGGGATCTTAAAGAATTTCAAGAGCTAAGAGACACCACACCAGAAGGCAGAATTTGATGGAGACACATTGATGGAGGTAAGTGTTTCCAAACCAGTGCCAGATGATGACAAAGAAGAGGTAAAAGAAGCAGTGCCAGAAAACAAATTGACATTAGACAATTCAGCAGAAGGATTTCAATTAGTCAAGACTGCTTTGACTTCTTTTTTGACCAGGACCCTTCTATGATACCATACCAATGCTGACGTCTCCTGTATGACATTTTTAGAAAAATGAAAAGGCAAAAAAGTCAAATGGAAATTATAATGTATTTCCATAAAGTTACATTGAGTGTGCCTGCCTCTCCTGCCTCCCCTTTCACTTCTTCTGCCTCTGCCACCCAAGACAGCAAGACAAGCCCTCCTCTTCCTCCTCCTCAGCCTATTCAACATGAAGAAAATGAGGATGAAGATCTTTATGATGATCCACTTCCACTTAATGAACACTAAACAATTATATGTCATAGTTAATAAACTTATCTTGGGGCACCTGGGTGGCTCAGTTGGTTAAGTGTGTTTGTGAGTTCAAGCCCTGTGTCGCTCTGCATTGACAGTGCAAAGCCTGCTTGGAATTCTCTCTCTCTCCCTCTCTCGCTCTCTGCCCCTCCCTGCTCATGCTCGCTCTCTCTCTCTCTCTCTCTCTCAAAATAAGCAAACTTAAAAAAAATTAAACTTATCTCTTGTATATGTGTCTTCATGTGAAAATCAGTAACTGTACAGCAAGAACTGTAGATGTTTCTGTGTCATCATAATCATCGAACTATTCACCACATAGAACATCATGTGCAAAAAACTCATGTGGAAGTGGATAGCCTATCTTTATGATGACATTTAATATAAAATCAATAATGTATTAATAAAGTTTTCTTACTGTTTTATAACTTTGCTTTCAAAAAACTATATTACATACAGTATGTCTCTCTCATAATTGGAGAAACTTCATTATCAGACTATCACAGGGTTGCTGTTTTTTTTTAATGTGACAATGCTTCCAATACTGTATTATGAATAGGACTACAATATTGTATGCCACAAAAATTTCATAATGATTCATTCATTAGAATGAATTCTTTAGGAGTACCTGAGTGGCTCAGTCAGTTAAGCATCTGACTTCAGCTCAGGTCATGATCTCACAGTTTGCGAGTTCAAGTCCACATCACAGAGCCTATTTTGGATCCTCTGTCTCCCTCTCTCTCTGCTCCTCTCCTGCTCATGGCTCTCTCTCTCAAAAATAAATAAATATTTTTTAAAAACTGAAGAGAAAAAAAAAGGAATTCATTAGGGTAGGCTACTGTGAAGCAATCATATGAGTAACACCAGGCTACCACAAAGCAATCATACTTGATACTTCTTCACTATAAATGAATGAATCATTAAACCTGTAAATATGAATGTCTTTTTCATATTATCATTTTTGATGCCTAAATGTTAGGAATACATATAACATCTACAATGTTTTATATCAAAAAAGAGAATATTCTTGTAGATACAGACAATTCATCTTGTAAACATATGACACAAACTTAATACCAATAAATACAATATAGTGCTATAAATGTACTTCCTCTTCCTTGTGATTTTCTTCTTTTTTTTTTAATGGTTAAGGCCTTTTTTTTTTTTTCATCTTTATTTTTGAGACAGAGAGAGAGAGAGAGCAGGGAAGGGGCAGAGAAAGAGAGGGAGACACAGAATCTGAAGCAGGCTCCAGGCTGTCAGCACAGAGCCCAACATGGGACCCCAACTCACGAGTAGTGAGATTCTGACCCGAGCCAAAGTGCTTAACCGACTGAACCACCCAGGTGCCCCTCCCTGTGATTTTCTTAATAATATTTCATTTTTGCTAGTTTACTTTATTATAAGAATTCAGTACATTATATATATAACATACAAAATATGTGTTCACTGTTTGTGTAATCAGTAAAGCTTCCAGTCAACAGTAGTTAAGATTTGGGGGAATCAGGGACACCTGGCTGGCTCAGTCAGTGGAGCATGCAACGCCTCATCGCAGGGTCATGAGCTCAAGCCTCACATTGGCTAAAGATACCACTTTAAAAAAAATTTGGGGGTGGGGAGTAGGGATCAAAGTTATATGTGAATTTTCGACTGCACACGGGGTCAGTGCCCCTAACCACCAAGCTGGTCAAGGGTCAAATGTATATCTGTAACATTCGGCATGAAAGTTAAGAAACCAACCAAAATCTTTTTGAAAGCTATAGGGACAGAACTGTAATCCCTCCTCAAACAGGAAGTGTAAGAGAAGACAAGAGAACACCAAAGGCAAAGAATAAGGGAGAAATTTTCTCATATCAAAACAGATTTTCAAGGAAATTTAACACAAATCTCATTTAACAAAAAGCCTTGGTGATTTCAAGACATCTCAGTTTTTAAAATACTCAATTGGTAAGAATTAGCAACTCACAATCAAATATCAAGATCTGGTAATAAAAAGAAAGTACTGGATAATCACTTTCTGATTGTAGCACAAAAGAAGTAAAAGCAATTACACAGAAAGGGCAAATACTGGAACAGAGATAAAACAAAGATTATGATATTCACCACTGAAACAATCCTTCCAGTAAAAGCATTCTGAAATGCAAATCATAAAAATTATAATATTAAAAGCTACTGGGGGCGCCTGGGTGGCTTAGTCAGTTAAGAGTCCGACTTTGGCTCAGGTCATGATCTCACAGTTCGTGAGTTCGAGCCCCGCATTAGGTTCTGTGCTGACAGCTCAGGGCTTGCTTCGGATTCTTTGTCTCCCTTGTTCTCCGCCTGTCCCCCACTCGCACTCTCTCTCTCAAAAATAAATAAACATTAAAAAAAATTTTTTTTAAAGCTACTGAACTCTTATCATATGCCCAAACACTGTGCTATGCAATGCGGAACACAAACCTTCAAGGAATCCATGGCTAAGAGACAGACTCATGAATAAATAATGACAATATAGTAAATATAAAAGACATAGCTGGGCACATAGGAAGAACACCTAAAAAGAGAGAACAAGTGCTCTAAAACTACACTAGTACACACAACTTACAGCAAAACAGCAGCATCTAGTGATTACTTCCATATACACTTTCTATAAAGGTCTCTATTGTGAATTCTTCCTACATTTCATCACGTATAGCATGACATTCTAAAAACCTATCTAACCTGTAATAAACCTAATATAGCAACTTATCAACATAAACAGCCTAACCACCACTTACAATGTTTTTAAGAGAAAACTGCAGTACTCTGTGATAAGATTTACAGGTTTTATCAATTGACTGGGACTAATGTAACTGGACTTGAGTTAACTATGATGAGAAGGACAACAGATAAGTAACTTCTGGAATTCCCCTTGTGCTTTAAGGCCATCAACCTCCCCATCTGGATGGGAAAATGAAAAGTCCTCAGATGTAGACAATGGTGCTAGTCACCAATCTGGGCTTCCTGGACACTCTCCCATCCCAGATTTTCCCATCCTCTCCCATCATTTAGTTTTCTGAGCAGGGCAAAGGAAACAAAGTACTCTGGTGAGCTAAGGGGAGGACACTGAATTCACTCCAAGCAGTCTGTGTCCTGCTGAAGAACTACATCTTCAGGGTAATGGGTGCTAACAAGAAATCCATGTTTCTTCGGTACTCTCCACTATTTCTAAACCACATTCCCTCTGATCCTTTAACAACACTATCAATAGATATTATCTAAATAAATGAAAATACATGCATAATTCCAACTGAAAAGGCCAGAAACATCAGCTATCTCCCCTACACTTGACTATTCTCAGATCTGACACTGACACTGGAAAGAAAAGTTGTATTAATAAAAATATTCAGTGGCTCCTTTGTTCTTGAATAAAAGTTCAAGCATTAGTAAAGAGTGATGATGCAAAGCTCAAAAACTGAAATACCTACAGGGATGAATGAGGAGGGCAATACAAATGATGAAGTGGGCCAGGTGGGGTATGTGGAACCCTAGAGAACACATACCTACAGGGTGCAGCTGCTTCTAAGTTCCAGGCATTTGCTGCAACGTAGCAATGAGGAAACCAAGAATATATATGTGTGTGTGTGTGTGTGTGTGTGTGTGTGTGTGTGTGTGTGTGTGTGTGTTGTTTGTGTGAAAGCTCTCTCCTTTAAAAGCGTTGGCAACTAACTTTTTAAAAATTTTAAACAAGATGCAGTTTCGATATGTCTAGCCAGCTGCCACATTTGATAACCTCTGGCCAAATGGTTAAGGGCAGAAAGAAAACATATGCGTGTTTAAATTGAACAAGGTCACTTACTAGCTATGAGAACATGGGCAAGTTCCTTAATATCTGTACCTACTCTTCTGTAAAATGGATATAGACATATGGAGTTGACAAAGACAAGAAAGTAACGGATGCTCAACAAATTACAGTCTGGGAGGAAGGGATTTCTAGCAGTAATGAGGGTGTACCTTGTTCATTTTCTATTCCTAACTCTGGAAAAGGTATGAAAATGAAGATTGGAAAAAGAAGGTACAAACCCAAACAACAATAAATTTTTCTTCCCTTATCCTCTTTCCTCCTTACCATAGATCAATATTACCATCCCAGCTGACCCAGCTACCGTCTAACATTGGAACAAAGGGGAAGAAGAAAGAGTGCAGAAGAGGAAGAAGGGAAATATCAAGAAGGCAACAACTTCTTTAGCTCTTGACAGACAAGCATAAGGGAAGGGCTATTGTAATTCATTGTAACGAATGTATCAAAACCACTGTGTTAGATTAAAGCATGAGTGCTGTTTTACTCAAAGCCAAGTAGGTCATATTACTAGGAGTATTCATCAACGCCCTAAAATATAAAAGGTCATTAACATTCCATAAAATTATAAACAAAATCATCCTTTGTAAAAAAAAATTTGCTACCAACGTTACATAAAAGAAGCAAGTCAGGAGTCAGTTCATATTAATAGATGAAAGGTTCAATCTGGTAAGTCAATCTGTATTCACTGGCTACAGGCTGGGCTAAATATGATATTTACTCAAAGCATGCATACATTCTCTTGCTCTATTTTATTTATCTACCAAAGCTCCTAATCAATCATACAAAAGCTGCTTGAACTAAAGTCACCAAGAATTCAATATGTACTCATTTTAAAAATATGACTACTTTCCAACAGATTACAGAATGGGGCTTATTATATCCAACCCATAGATAAAACACAAGAACTACTTCAAAGTTCACAAAATCCAAGACATCTCTAGAGGGTATTTTTAAATTTGTTTTTAAAATACAAACAAGCAGAAAAAGCATTTCATTGTCTAGCAGTTTTTAGTTACATAGTAATCCAAGTATATTCTGGGTGGCCCATAATACATGAGATATAAAAAGTAAACAGATCTGTGTATTTCACCTAATTTATATATAATTGGCAACAGTGTGCTGGGTTCTATGAGGGACACAAAGACAAGGTATTGTCCTCGGTGTTTTGTTTTGTTTTGTTTTTTGTCTTTGTACTTGGTTTTAAAAGCTTAAAATCTGCCAACAAATACTTGAGTTTTATTCTGGTGAGAGTGTGAAAGAAGTATAACAAGGTGTAAACTTTGTTAAATAGGAATTCAAATCTGAAAGCTATTTAAAGAGTAAATTTAAGAGTTCTATTAAGTGTTCAGTGCTCATATAGACACAACTTTTTCCACACTGAAAAAAGTTTACATTTTGAAAAAGAAAGCCTAGAGAGCCATATATCATCAACCCTCATACAAACCCACCCCGTCTCATTTTATTTCATTTTCTGATAACAGAGGAGAAGGAAGAAGGGTCACTGGACCTCAATTTGAGATTTCCAGGATTATGGAAAAATATTTACCAAAATGCCTACCATCTATCTGCATCTGCTCCCTGGACAAAGAAACAATGCAACAAAAGGGAAAGAAGACAAGATTGAGAAAGGGAAGAAAAACATTAAGAAAGTTAACAAAGCTGAAGAGAAAGATTAGGTAGAAAATATTAGACAAGGGTGCCTGGGTGGCTCAGTCAGTTAAGTGTCTGACTCTAGATTTTGGCTCAGGTCATGATCTCACAGTATGTGATATCAAGTCCCACACTGGGCTCTGCGCTGGCAGTACAGAGCCTGTTTGGGATTCTCTCTCTCCCTCTCCCCCCAAAAATAAATAAATTTTAAAAAATATATAAGAAAAACATGCAAAGGAAACCAAATACATTTCACTGGTATATGTAATAAAAAGTTGAAATGACAAGACTGTCACTTCTTCTACAGTCACAAGCCTATCCAGATCTAAGAGGAGCAACCAGAGATCTAAGAGGTACAAAACCAAAAGGGAGGAGAAGACAGAAGAAAAACACGTGATATGCTACCCAACTGGGAAAGATCAAAATCCCATCTGTACTACACCTAAAGGTACCATTTCAGAAATCAGAAGTAACCTAGTCTTAAAGAAAAAAAGGAAGGAAAGGGGACTGCAATTTATTTCTTCACAAAGAACTTCAGTATTCAAGATCTATTAAAAGACTAAGGAGGAGGGAATGCAAGCTGGTGCAGCCACTCTGGAAAACAGTATGGAGGTTCCTCAAAAAGCTAAAAATAGAACTACCCTACAACCCAGCAATTGCACTACTAGGCATTGATCCATGGGATACAGGTGTGCTGTTTCGAAGGGACACATGCACCCCCGTGTTTATAGCAGCACTATCAACAACAGCCAAAGTATGGAAAGAGCCCAAATGTCCATCAATGGATTAATGGATAAAAAAAATGTGGTGTGTGTGTATATATGTGTATACACACACACACACACACACACACACACACACACACACACACACACTGGAGTATTACTCAGCAATCAAAAAGAATGAAATCTTGCCATTTGCAACTACGTGGATGGAACTGGAGGATATTATGCTAAGTGAAATTAGAGAAAGACAAAAATCACATGACTTTACTCATATGAGGACTTTAAGAGATAAAACAGATGAACATAAGGGAAGGGAAATAAAAATAATATAAAAACAGGGAGGAGGACAAAACAGAAGAGACTCATAAATATGGAGAACTGAGGGTTACTGAAGGGGTTTGGGGGGGGGGGGGGGGAATGGGCTAAATGGGTAAGGGGCACTAAGGAATCTACTGAAATCATGGTTGCTCTATATCCTAATTTGGATGTAAATTTTTAAAAATAAAAAATAAAATTAAAAAAAACTTTTTAGTGTTAAAAATTACAAAACACTGCTGACAGAAATTAAAGAAAATCTAAATAAATGAAAGTAATCAACCATAAAGAAAAAAAGACTAAGGAGTAAAGAGGCGGGGGAGGGAGGAGGGGGGAGGGAAGAGGGAAAGGGAAGAGGGGAGAGGGAGGCAGAAGAAAAGACATGTAGTCCAAGGCAAAAGGATGAGAAAAAGTAGTCTAGTTTCAAGCGACTCCCATATCTAGATAGATTCTAGAGCCTTTTTCCCTCAGAGTTTAAGTGACACTTTTCTCTTTTTCCTTAGTCAACTTCACTTCTATAATGCGTTATGACTTAGCAAGGCAATGGAGACACTGTTCCTGGGAAAGAAAATCAAAGATGAAACAGAGCTAGTGAAAGTTGTAGCTAAGATTTTTTAAAAAGGTAGGGGTAAGCATAACCTGAAAATAATCCATTTATAAAAATTCATTTACAAAGCAGAGCTATCGAGACTAATTCTGTTTAACTTTGTTTTAAGCAATAAGTACCTTCAAATCAATGAACTAGGAATTTCAGAAATTTCTCTAATTTTATCATTTTAATGTAGGGATGCCTGGGTGGCTTAGTCAGTTGGGCTCTTGATTTCAGTTCAGGTCATGATCTCACGGTTCAAGCACTGCATTGGGCTCTGCATTGACAGTGCAGAGCTTGCTTGGGATTCTCTCTCTCTTTCTCTCTCTGCCCCTCCCCTCTATGCTCTCTCTCTATCTCTCTCTCAAATAAGCTAAAATTAAAAAAAATTAATGTTGTAGTCTGTATATCCTATATATTCATCATCTGTAGTTCCTAGAGGCAATTCTGAACTGCATGTGGCCTGAAAGCATAACAACATTCCTCCTTTTTAAAAATTGTACTTTTAGGGGCGCCTGGGTGGCTCAGTCGGTTGAGTGGCCGACTTCGGCTCAGGTCATGATCTCATGGTCCGTGAGTTCGGGCCCTGCGTCGGGCTCTGTGCTGACCGCTCAGAGCCTGGAGCCTGTTTCGGATTCTGTGTCTCCCTCTCTCTCTGCCCCTCCCGTGTTCATGCTCTGTCTCTGTCTCAAAAATAAATGTTAAAAAAAAAAAATTTTTTTTTTTAAATTGTACTTTTACCTGATTTTTCTCAACAGTCATTTATTAAATGCTACTATGTGTCAGGTACTATCAAGATGAATAAGACCCAGTTCACACATTCTAATACTTCAAATTTTAGTAGGGAAGATTGGCACACTCCAAATAACTGCAATACTAGATAGGAAATGTTAAAGCAGAGATATTAAAATGGAGTCCCAAAATAGGGAGTGATTAATTCTGAGTTGGTGACTAAGAAGGGGTTCCAAGAGGTATTGATTCTTGGGGTGCCTCAGTCGGTTGAGCATCTGACTCTTGATTTCAGCCCGAGTCATGACCTCAAGGGTCGTGGGTTCCAGCCCCGCATCAGGTTCTGTGCTGACAGTGCAGAGCCTGCTTAGGATTCTCTCTCTCCCCCTCTCTCTCTGCCCCTTCTCTGCTCTCGCTCACTCTTTCTCTCAAAATAAATAAATAAACTTAAAAAAAAAAGAGGTGTTGATTCTTTAAGTGAAGGGGATCACCTGACCAAAAAAAAAAAAAAAAAAAAAAAAGGCTAAAGGGTATTCCATGCAAGAAAAACACATATAACAGAATGAAGTAGCACAGACAATCAGGGAACTGCAAATAGTTTGATATAAATGGAGTATACGGTGCAAGAAGCAGAGCTATAGGGATTGAGATTGGAAGGACAACTGGCAAAAAACAGAATCCTACTTTATTGAAGGTGATAATGTTCCCAACTAAACACTACTATACTTTCCAGCTTCCCTTGCAACTAGAAATGGCCAATGAAATGTAGACAAAATTGCTAGGGAGGACCTCTAAGAAGACTCCTGAAGGGGCACCTGGGTGGCTCAATCAGTTAAGCGTCTGACTTCGGTTCAGGTCATGATCTCATGATTCTCAGGGTCAAGCCCTGCAGGGTTGTGAGTTTGGGCGACACACACACACTCACATATACATATACTCAAAGGCAATCCTGGTGAGGTTTAGAAAGAAAGCTACAGATAAAGTCCTTACCATCTTAAAGAATATATCATGGGGGCGCCTGGGTGGCGCAGTCGGTTAAGCGTCCGACTTCAGCCAGGTCACGATCTCGCGGTCCGTGAGTTCGAGCCCCGCGTCAGGCTCTGGGCTGATGGCTCGGAGCCTGGAGCCTGTTTCCGATTCTGTGTCTCCCTCTCTCTCTGCCCCTCCCCCGTTCATGCTCTGTCTCTCTCGGTCCCAAAAATAAATAAAAAACGTTGAAAAAAAAAAAATTAAAAAAAAAAAAAAATAAATAAAAAAATAAAAAAAAAAAGAATATATCATGAACAGGGGTGCCTGAGCCTCGGTGGCTCAGTCAGTTAAGCTTCTGACTCTTGATTCCAGCCTGGGTTACAATCCCAGATCCCCCAGTTGAGGGATCCAGCTCCATGCTGAGCATGGAGCCTCCTTGGGATTCTCTCTCTCCCTCTGTCTCGGCCTCTCCCCTGCTTGAGATCTCTCTCTCTCTCTCTCTCTCTCTCTCTCTCAAAATAAACAAACATTTAAAAAAGAATATATCATGGATAGAATATAGGTTAGGAATATGAACATTAAAGGCCATTCTGGTGAGATACCAGACAGAAATTAGGAACATGTTACTGGAAACTGGAGGGGAGATTATCCTTGTTAAAAAATGGCAAAGAATTTGGCTAAACTGTGTTCATGTTCTAGTGTTTTCATAGAACACAAAACTTTTGAGTGACAAAATTGGATATTTAGCATAGAATATTTCTAAGCAAACTGCTGAAGACTTGTTTTCTCCTTACAGCTTTTAGCAAAATGTGAGAGGAAAGAGATTAAGGAACTGGTAAGCAAAAAAAAAGACTTGAAGATTTGGAAAATGCTCAGCCTCTCCATGCTACAAAAAATGATAAAGCTTATTATTCTGAAGAGAACACTAAGGGTGTGGCTGAACAACTATTTGATAAGAATAGTGTGGATGTGAGCCACAAATTTAATCAACCACCTCAGCAGTAGCCAGGAATAAAGATGGGATCATAGAAGCAGAAATCCTGCCAGTTGGGACTAAAGGGAACAGAAAAAAAAAATGGGATAGAATGAAAGACAGCTGTAAGACTTCTGGGATTCTACAGGATGAGACAATAGAGTTATCCAGCTTTGAATATGAATTATCCTTCAAGAAAAGAGCAGACTGACCCCAAAGGTGATACAGAGCTACTAGGGCTACCACCCCCACCACAGGTCCAGAGGGCAGGTCTGGTTCTTCCTCATTTCAAAAGGTGAAGCCTCCTAGGTTTGGGAGTGGGGAACCAAGAAGCCACCACCCAGTGCCTCAAGAGCAAGGCCATGGCCCAGTACCCAGGAGCAGAGCTGTTCCACAGAACCATGAGAGAGGCACTGACTTCCCAATGGACCTGGAGACCAATGCTCTAAACCAAAGAGGATTGTTCCCAAAAAATAACAACTGATGGAATTTGCCTTGCTAAGTTTTGAACTTGGAAAGTTTGCCTCTTTCTTTCCAATTTCTTCCTTTTGGAACGAGAATGTCTACCTTGTTCTGTCCCACTACTATATTTTGGAAGCATCTAACTTTGTCTAGATTTATAGGTTCAACAGCTGGAGAAATTTTCCCTCAGGATGAGTCCTATCTCCAGTTTCAACCATGTCTGGATTTAGAGAATATTTAGATGTGACTCTAGGCTTCAGACTTTAGATATGCTGCTGGAATGAGCTAAGATTATGGGGGCTATCAGAATAGAATGAATGGATTTTAGATGCAAGGAGAATATTAATTTGGAGGACCAGGGGTAGAATGTTATTGACTGAATTTATATGTCCCCCAAAATTCATGTTGAAACCCTATACCCTATCTAGGCTATATTCGGAGCTAGAAAGTAAGGTTAAATGAGGCCATAAAGGTGGGGTCCTGATCAGATAAGGTAAGATTAGCATCCTTATAACAAGAAACACCAGACAGCTTGAGAGTTCAGGCACAGGGAGGAAAGGCCACGTGGAAACTCACATAAGGAAGCCATATGCAAGCCAGAAACAAAGCCTTCCTTCACCAGAGGCCAAACCCTGCCAGAACCTTGATCTTGGACCTTTCAGCTTCCAGAACTGTAAGATAATTAATTTTTTTTAAATAGTTAATTTTTAAAGTTTATATATTTACTTTGAGAAAGAGAGAGAACATGAGGAGGGGAAGGGCAGAGAGAGGGAATCCCAAGCAGGTTCTGCACTATCAGCTCGAAGCCCAATGCAGGGCTCAAACTCACAAACCATGAGATCATGACCTGAGCCAAAATCAAGAGTAGGACTGAGCTACCCAGGTGCCCCTAATTTCTGTTTTTTAAGCCTTCTCGTCTATGGGATGGCAGCCCAAGCAGACTAACACAATTTCTATAGTGCCAGTAATAAATAGGTCAATTCCACCTTTCTGATTTAGATGGAGACGCTTTTAAATGGCTTTTGCAGGGTCATAAGAAGAAATTAAAGCTCACTGTCCTTGAACAGAAAATAAAATATGTACTTTAATGATGGCACCAAAAAAAACCCAGTATAAAAGAAAGAACAGTAGAATGTTCATCTCTCTTACAATTTTTTTTTGTCTATAACAGTAGTTATCAACCTTTTTCTGTGGTGCCAGGATGGATGTTTTCATTTTATGGGCAATCCCTGAACCTTACCTGTAACTACACTCTTTTCACTTCCGGTCAAGAAATCATATGTATATGTGAAATACAGGAACGGTAATCCACACTTGGTATGCTTTTTCCCCCCAAAGTTCAGTACTTCGTATTACTCATTATATGGCTATAAAATATTCCACAATAAGCCATGGTATGGTACTGGTGTTCTATACTATTATGTACTGCCTTATTAACCTTTTTTCCAAAGGTAAAGTCTTATCTCTCCAAGTAGATTTTAAGTCTCTCAAAAGCAGAGACTAGGTATAATCTATTGTTTCTCTCTCACAGAGACAAAGTAGTGTCTTGCATTCAGATTTACGCTAAAATATAGGAGTTGCTGTTTTGCCAGTTTGGTTCCAAAGGAATAGATAAAAATTTAACAACTTCTGAATCAGAGGATAACCACAGAGGTAAACAAACACCGGGAAATATGCTTTTCACTGCCAAAGCTGAATAAGAATTTCCAAACACAGACGAGGCAAAAAGCAGAAAGTAGCAAAGAAATCACAACCAACATTAATTTATAAATATGCTTGGTGAACTTCCCTACCAAAAGACTCTCTGGCAGGCTACCTACAGCAAAAGTTACTGCAAAGCCACTTCAGGTAAATAATAAAGTGTATCCCAGATGGAATATCTCAGACAAGAGGCAGCCTACTAACATTAAGTTTTTTGCCACTAGTGACTTTGTCGAGGACACAACTTCACCAGAATTTGAGAATGTATCTCAGGCTAACTGGTATTGTAAGTTTTTTCTTATGAAAAAGGGTAAAGCAAAGTTAAAGGGTTAAACTCTCATACATATTCATAACCTTTAGTCAAATGGCAAAAAATTGAAAATTCTGAAACTTGCCTATTATTTGTTCTATAAACTAAAATCTCTAACAATATATATTGATCACTTCCTTCAAAGTAGACCTTCATTTTTCTTTTTTTTTTTTTTTCCCAATGTTTATTTATTTTTGAGAGAGAGACAGAGCGTGAGCAGGGGAAGGACAGAGAGAGAGGAAGACACAGAATCTGAAGCAGGCTCCAGGCTCCGAGCTGTCAGCATAAAGCCCACCAAGGGGCTCAAAGTCACAAACGTGAGATCATGACCTGAGATGCTTAACTGTGACTGAGCTACCTAGGTGTCCCAAAGCAGACCTTCATTTTAATTCTAAATTGGTTAGTATGAATTTTAAGGGTTAACAAAAAGTGTACAAGGAAATTACCTCTAAATAAGACAATGTAAAAAAATAATTTTAGTCATTATATATTTATTCTTCTAAAAAGATTAAAGGACTTCTGAGAGCCACCATTTTCCACAATACCTCCATAATGCAGGGAAGAAGTTTCCAATTTTTATACGTGAGACCAAAAGACTAATTTCACAAATAAAAGACAATGCTAACACTATAACTACTGATTTTGATCCCTAAGCAATATTACCCTCAAAAAAAGTAATGGCTCATAGGATTTATTATGATGTTTATACAGATTGTTTCTGTGGTCAATAATGGTAGATTTGGTTATGGTCGTACCTACAGGCCCAAAATATATATTTATTATAGTTTAAATTCAATGAACTTTATACCTATTCTGAATTCTGTCCATCAAAATACACAAAATTGAGATCATTAAAATTCCACTGCTAAAGGGATGCCTAGATGGCTCAGTTGGTAAAGCGTCCAACTCTTGATTTCAGCTCAGGTCATGATCTCATGGTTTGTGGGATTGAGCCCCACATGGGGCTCTGCACTGGCAGCGCAGAGACTCTTTGGGATTATCTCTCTGCTCATCCCCTGCTCACACTCAAAAATAAATAAGCTTTAAAAAAAAAATTCTGCTGCTAAGACCCCTGACCAATCCAAGAAACAATCATACCAGATTCAAGAGTATTAACTACATTGCTTCTGAATATCTATACCTCCATGTCTCACAGGAAGATCTCTAAGTATCAGGCTCTTCATCTTCTTTGAAAGCATGTATTAGAAAGGCAATGAGGGCTGCCTGGGTGGTTCAGCTGGTTAACTCACGGTTCATGGGTTCATGAGATCAAGCCCCGTGGCAGAATCTGCACTGTCAGCTCAAGCCTGCTTGGGATTCTTTCTCTTCCATTGTCTCTGTCCCTCCCCGACTTGCACACATGCGCTCTCTTTCTCTCTCTCAAAATAAATAAACATAAAACAAAAAAAGAGAGCCCAATTGACAGAAAAAAAAAAAAAAAAAAAAGACTTAAAAGAGCACTTCATAAAAGAGGATACCCAAATCAATAAACATTAAAAGAACATCAAATGTTGGCAAGGATATAGACAACTGGAATTCTTATTCATTGCTAGTGGGAATGTAAAATGGTATATCTGCTCTGGAAAAAGGTTTACCAATTTCTTATTAAGTTAAATATATACCTGTCCTATGAACTAGTAATTTTACACTATTTACTTAAGAGTAATGATAACATATGATCCCAAAAGATTTATACAAAATGTTCAAAAGATTTATACAAAGTGTTCACAGTAACTTCATTAATGAAAGTCAAAACCTGGAAATGACCCAAACATTCATGAATAAAAGAAACAAAAAAAATGATACATTAATATTATAGTATACTATTCTGCAATAAAAAAAGAAAAACCTGATACATTTAAACAACGTGGATTAAGCTCACCAGGCAAAAGAAGGCTGGTTTTGAAAAGTATAAAATCTGCCTACATGAAAAACCAATAAACCTATCCCAGATACATAAGAACAGTCCTACAGTTACAAATATCACCAGCTCAGGGCACCTGGGTGGCTCAGTCAGTTAAGCGTCCAACTCAGGTCATGATCTCATGGTTTATGAGTTTGAACCCTGCCTCGGACTCAAAGTTGACAGCATGGAGCCTGCTTGGGATTCTCACTCTCCCTCTCTCTTTGGCCATCCCTCTCTCTCTCAAAAATAAATAAGCTTAGGGGTGCTGGGTGGCTCAGTCGGTTTCAGTGTTTGACTTCCGCTCAAAGTCATGATCTCACAGCTTGTGAGTTCGAGCCCTGCGTTGGGCTCTGTGCTGACAGCTCAGAGCCTGGAGCCTGCTTCTGATTCTGTCTCCCTCTCTCTCTGCTCCTCCCCTGTTCACTCTCTCTCTCTCTCTCTCAAAAATGAATAAACATTAAAAAAAATTTTTTTTAAGAAATAAGCTTAAAAATATATATATCCCCAGCTTTTCACAAATCAACAAAAATTCCCTAAAAATAACTCATCCCTCTATATGACTAATTTTATTGTTATTGTGCTTCATCTAGTATTCCACAGTATTGTTTTACTGCAAACATACAGTATTTCAGCTAAAACAATGACTTAAAATTTCTGAAAGCTACAACCCTAGAAACCTAATCAGCGTTCATAACACTGTTTCTATGGAGAAATAAATGTTAAATTCTGTGAAAATTAGTAAAAGGAAACATCATTTATAATGGAGTCTAGAGGCCAGCAGGGGGAGCTCTCATGCCCAGTACTCTTGTCCATTGCAGACCCAACAGGAAGAGAGGAACTTTACAGGTGGATACTACTCTACTATCCTGGCAGAAAGAAGCAAGTTTTTTTCCTGCCCAACAACAGCCCAGCCAATGAGACACAACTCAGCCAACGAAAAGCCACTAAGACCGCCCAGTCTCCACTAATGGACTTATTTATAACAGCCCTCCCAACATTCCTCCTTTCCTCTTATAGAAAAGGGTATAACCTATCCTTTGTTCTGCAGACAAGCCATAGCTTGTTTGTCCTGGATTGCAATTTTCTGCTATTCCTGAATAAAGCTATCTTTTGCTGGTAAAATAACTGGCAGTTTTATCTTTAAGGTTAACAATTCTGAATAAACTTTTAGAACTCAATCTATACATAGAGTACTTAAACTAGACTCACTCTTAGATTTAAAAAAATAAGAACAAAAACCACATGTTCCAATAGTTTAATCCAATATATTTCTCTAACCTCATTAAATCAATAGTACAAATCTAATCTTCGATAGTGAACAAGTCTACCAAAATTACATTTTCACAAATCCCTTTAAGCAGTCACAATATTTTGTTTTGACTCTAAACTCAAACATAGAAACACAGCCTTTTGAAGGTAAAGCCAAAAATAACCATCTCTCCAAAGTTTACAAAATATCTATTAGAAAAAGAATGGTAAAATATAAACTGAACACAAAAGGAGAAATAATACACAAGAAATCCCACAATAGAAAGAGAAATTTCTATAAATATGACCCAGGAAAAGCACAAAAAGCAAACTAGTGATTAAATTATGGCTAGCATGATGGGGCGCCTGGAGCCTGCTTCAGATTCTGTGTCTCCCTCTCTCTGCCCCTCCCCTGTTCACACTCTCTTTCTCTCAAAAATAAAATAAACATTAAAAAAAAATTTTTTAATTGTGGCTACCATGAGTAGATTGCAAAGCTAAGTATAGATACATTAATTTAGTAGAAAAGAACAAGTTCTGGACTAGATCTGTATATCTAATATAACAAGGAAAGTATATAAAAGACAATGGCTACTTGAAATATGTAAAAATGTATAGGAAGCAATCAGAAAAAAATCAGTTACAGGTCAAAACCTCACAACTGAAAAATGGTACTAGAAAAATGTAGATAATGCAAAATTCAAAGGAGAACATCAGTAAAGTAAGGCAAGTTTTAATAAAGGCAATGTTACTCCGTACATCACAAATATCAAAGGCCACTGAAAGTAGATGAGAACAGGATATTGATGAGGAGAATACTTCCTAAGGCTTTGATTCTACCTTCTGGGGCATCTCAGAAACTGACAAAATATAGCTTATACCATGGTTATAAGACCAGGAAGAATGTCACTTCACAAAAGAATCTAAAATGTTCGGACAACTCTGGTTTCTCTTCAGACTGAATAAATCTTTCACCTTTTACTAAAAAAAAAATAATAAAAGGTTCTGACAGCAATAAGCTGATGAAAATTATAAATATAAACCTTAGAACCAGAAGCAGAGATATATACAAAGGCTCCAGCTAAACCAAACTACTTAGCATTTCCTAACCATATTATGCTCACTTGCCATCATCCTTACAATGTCCTCTGACTATTATCCCCGATTAATCTAACTGGGCCAACATCCTTCAAGACCTGGTTTAATGTGTCTTCCTTATTTTTCAGAAGTCTTTTCCAAATGCTTCTGTGCCCTGCTACCTACAGTTAGAGGTGTCTCTTCTACAGAATGACCTTGCTTATAATCACTTACTCAGTATCAAACTTTCTGTTTTAACACAATACTATATTTTCTAATTTGTGTATCTCCCCTCTGCTCTTTGAGAACAAAGAAATGGACTTATTTATCTTATCAAAGAATCTTAAATATTATTGATGTATAATAAATTTTTGGATAAAGTTTAGATTTTTTTAAATGATTAAACAAATGTTCTATCTAGTCTCTCATTCACAGACTCCCACTTCTAGAACAATACTAACTCACAGTAAGGGCTCAATAAAATGTTTTTTCATTAACCTAACCTACATCTGATGTTTGCCATCACTAAATGTGACCATAATGTAAATGTAACCATAGTACAAGTATTATCTCCTCACAGCCTTCCTCAGCTTAAAATCCAATTTGGAATCACATTCATTTAGTAACCTACTAAATGAAACCCAGATGAGAAACACAGAATTTATAATGTTAATTCTAAAAGTGCTGGAATAGGTGTAATTTAAACATTTACCTGCCCAAAGGCAAGAAATCAAACAATGGCTTTCTTAAAATCTCTTACACGTGATAAATGCATCTTTTTTATCATTAAAAACATATACCCCAGGGGCGCCTGAGTGGCTCAGTCGGTTAAGCGTCAGACTACAGTTCAGGTCATGATCTCGCAGTCCGTGAGTTCGAGCCCCGCGTCGGGCTCTGTGCTGACAACTCAGAGCCTGGAGCCTGTTTCAGATTCTGTGTCTCCCTGTCTCTGACCCCCCCTCCCCCGTTCATGCTCTGTCTCTCTCTGTCTCAAAAATAAATAAACATTAAAAAAGAATTTTAAAAACATATACCCCATACTCAAAAATTACATATTTATATAATTATGTAGTATGTTTTCGCTTCAAATGACAAAAAGTGACAAATTTTAGAAAAATAATCACACAGTATCAAACAAGGCAGATAAGATACAACCCGTACACAACACAGTCTTGTTCCAAAGATCCTCCAAATTATCTTTTTTTTTTAATTTTATCAAACACTTCCTCTTTGCCAAACAGTATTTTAGTTGTTTTACAAATATTATTTCACTTAATCTTGTAAAAATCCTATGGAGAATGAAAGGGCGGGCCTACGCCGGCCGACTCCATCTTGTTCTGTGTTCTCCACCTTGAGTGACTATGTCCCCGACATGACCCCTTTTCCGGGAAATTCACAGAAACCTCAGACTGCGCCTCCTCCCCTTGAGTAACCTCCCGCTCACCCGTTCAAACTTTCTGATCAAAACACGCCCAGCGACCTGCGTAACAGGACTCCGACCCTTCCCCAACCAATCGGCTGAGGCCACGACCCTTCCCCAGCCAATCGGCTGAGGCCACAGCCATTACCTCACCAACTGCCCCTAGACCCCTATAAAACCTTTGTGCTTTTGAAACTCGCTCTCTCTCCCTGGTATCTCACCGCTGCGTCGGTGCAGGTAGGGGATTGAGCTCGAGCTAGCTCGAATAAAGGTTCTTTTGCTTTTGCATCGGACTCGGCTCCCTAGTGGTCTTTGGGGATCACGAATTCTGGGCATAACATTTGGGGGCTCGTCCGGGATCCCCAAGACCCCTGAGGGACCCCCGACCCGGAGAGCCTGACTGGCCACGGTTAGTGTCTGTTTGTTTGTTCTGTCTTTTCTGTGTGAGCTCACTTCTGGAGTTCTGGTAGTGCCCGACGCGGTCTAAGTGGACGCACTGGAGGACCACGGGCCGGGAGTTTCGGAAGACGTTCCGATTCTCCCTTCTGGAGGGACGTGGAATCCCCTCAAAGGTCTGAGACGAGGCGGGTCGCTCCCGCTGGTCGGCGTGAGGCCGTCGTCTTTGGAGGGACGTGGAATCCCCTCATCGGTTTTGGAGGGACGTGGAATCCCCTCAAATGTCTAAGCTAGCTTTCAGTTTTGCTTCCATGGAGTTGGAAGATTTTCTAGGGGCCCTCTGTTTGTCTGTTTTTGTGTTTCTGTTTTGTTCTGTGGACTTACTGGACGGACGTTATGGGACAGACTCAGACTACTCCTCTAAGTATTATGATTGATCACTTTAAGGATGTGAGGGGAAGAGCTAACAACCTCAGTGTGGAAGTCCGAAAGGGTCGGTGGCAGTTTTTTTTGTTCTAGCGAGTGGCCAACTTTCAATGTCAGATGGCCACCAGAGGGGACCTTCGACCTCCCTACCATCCACCGAGTCAGGAGTATCATCTCTCAGCCTAAGACGGGCCATCTTGATCAGCTCCCTTACATTATCACTTGGCAGGACCTTGTGGAAGACCCACCCTCTTGGCTTAAACCCTTCCTAGCCCCGCTCCCTCCGGAGCCAAAACCCATTCTTGCTTTGCAGGGGACAAAGAAGAAGAAAAGTCTTATCCAGCCTTCAGCACCCCTCTACCCTGTCTTACAGGGGGGTACTGAAGAAGAATTAATTTTTCCTCCCTCGTATAACCCCTCTAGGATGCTGGAAGAACACCATCCTCCCCCTCCGGGGGAGGCAGACGCTGTTCCGAGAGCGGGAGGCGGAAACGCTCCAGTGGGAAGCCCGCCCTTCACCAGACAAAGGGCTCAGAGGGAGCAATCCGCCTCCGCCGCCAACTCCACTATTCTGCCCCTGCGAGCCACCGGACCCCCAGACGCGGAGGGGAACCAGCCCCATCACTATTGGCCTTTCGCCACTAGTGACCTCTACAATTGGAAAGCTCAGAATCCTAAGTTTTCCGAGAAACCGGCAGGGCTTATTGATTTATTAGACTCTGTTCTTTTTACCCATCAGCCCACGTGGGACGATTGCCAGCAGCTTTTGCAGGTCCTGTTCACGACTGAAGAAAGAGAAAGAATCGTCAACGAGGCCCGAAAACTAGTTCCGGGCACAGACGGGAATCCCACCACCAACCAGGCTCAGATAGATGCCTCCTTCCCCTTAACTCGGCCCCAGTGGGATTTCAACATGGCAGAAGGTAAGGAGAGGCTCCGGGTCTACCGCCAGACTCTAATGGGGGGTCTCCGAATGGCTGCTAGAAAGCCAACCAATTTGGCCAAGGTAGGAAATGTACAACAGGGAAAAGATGAATCTCCGGCTGCCTTTTTAGAACGGATCATGGAGGCATTCCGTACCAATACCCCCATGAATCCAGAGGCTCCGGAAAGCAAGGCAGCTGTTATCATGGCCTTTGTAAACCAATCGGCCATAGACATTAGGAGAAAATTACAGAAAATAGATAGACTAGGAGAAAAAAGTCTGCAGGACTTACTGGTGGTAGCCGAAAAGGTATATAATAACCGGGAGCTTCCTGAGGACAAGCAGGCTCGCGCCATGGCGGCTGCCAGCAGTAAGCAGACTCGAGACCTGGCGAGAATACTACTAGCTACCACTGCTGACTCCCCTGAGGAACGAGACCGCCGTCTCTGGCAGCTGGCAGACGACGCAAGAAAAGGTAAAAGAACCACCAAGGGGGGGAAGCAGAGGCTGCAGAAGGATCAGTGCGCATACTGCAAGGAGATAGGGCATTGGGCCCGAGATTGTCTGAAAAGGGCCGGCGGGAAAGGAAGCAAGACTGATCGAGTAAAAGTCCTAGAGCTAGATGAACTAAGTGATTAGGGGAGTCGGGGTTCGGACCCTCTCCCCGAACCCAGGGTAACTCTTAAAGTGGAGGGGACCCCTGTTGACTTCCTTGTCGACACCGGAGCACAACATTCGGTCCTCCGCACCCCACAAGGAAAACTAGCCAGCAAGAAGTCCTGGGTACAAGGGGCAACTGGTATGAGCCAGTATTCATGGACTACCCGAAGAACAGTAGATTTGGGAATGGGCCGGGTATCCCACTCCTTTATGGTAATACCAGAATGCCCCTACCCGCTGTTAGGACGGGACTTACTGACCAAAATTGGAGCTCAGATAACTTTCAGACAAGGGGGGCCTCAGGTCACCAATGGCAAGGGCCACCCCATCCAGGTCCTGACCATGAAACTGGAGGATGAATACCTCCTCCACCAGGAGGCGCTCCCGAGAGAGGATAATATAGACAGATGGCTACAAGAATTCCCCTCGGTTTGGGCAGAGACTGGGGGGGGGGATGGGACTAGCCGCTCATAGGACCCCAGTCCTGGTAGAGCTCAAGCCAGGAGAGAGTCCGGTAAGGATCAAACAATACCCCATGTCACAGGAGGCCCGGAAGGGGATCCAGCCACACATCCGGAGACTACGAAGCCTAGGGGTACTAGTTCCTTGCCAGTCTGCCTGGAACACCCCCTTACTGCCGGTCAAAAAGCCTCACACAAATGACTACCGACCGGTACAAGACCTCCGGGAAGTAAATAAGAGGGTCGCGGACATACACCCAACTGTTCCCAACCCATATACTCTCTTGAGCTCCTTGGCGCCCTCCAGGGTCTGGTATACTGTACTAGATTTAAAGGACGCCTTCTTCAGTCTGCCGCTGGCACCCCAGAGCCAACCCCTGTTCGCCTTCGAGTGGCATGATCCGGAGGAGGGCTACAGTGGGCAACTCACCTGGACACGGCTACCTCAGGGATTCAAAAATTCACCCACCATCTTCGACGAGGCACTACACGAGGACCTGGGTGAGTACAGAAGGGAGCACCCTGGCCTCACCCTCCTACAGTACGTAGATGACATCCTGACTGCTGCTGACACGGCCAAAGACTGTGAGCGAGGGACCCAGGACCTGCTGGCTACCCTGGGGGCTTTAGGGTACCGGGCATCCGCGAAGAAGGCTCAGATATGCAGGGAGAGGGTAAGTTACCTGGGATATATCCTGGAGGGCGGACAGCGGCGGTTATCATATGCCAGAAAAGAAACTGTCCTAAAGATCCCTACTCCCACCTCCCGAAGAGAAGTGAGGGAATTCCTAGGATCAGCCGGCTACTGCCGCCTCTGGGTTCCAGGTTTTGCTGAGATCGCCAGGCCCCTATATGAAGCTACCAAAGAGGGGAAAACATTTAAATGGACTGAAAAAGAAGAAATTGCCTTTAATCAGTTAAAAAAGGCCCTCCTAAGTGCCCCAGCCCTGGGCCTACCAGACATTATGAAACCCTTCCACCTCTTTGTAGACGAACATAAGGGAATAGCAAAAGGGGTTCTAACTCAAGCCTTAGGCCCCTGGAACCGCCCAGTGGCTTACCTGTCTAAGAAACTAGACCCAGTGGCTGCCGGCTGGCCGCCATGCCTAAGAATTATTGCGGCGACAGCACTCCTAGTCAAGGATGCAGACAAACTGACCCTAGGACAGGAGATCTGGATCACAACCCCACACGCCATTGAAGGGGTCCTGAAACAGCCTCCTGATAGATGGATGAGCAATACACGTGTGACTCATTACCAGAGCCTCCTACTCAACCCTCCACGAGTGCGGTTCCACCCCAGTGCAGCCCTCAATCCTGCAACCCTGCTGCCCGACCCTGACCTAGGTGCTCCACTACATGACTGTGCGGGAATCCTGGAACAAGTACATGGATTCCGGATGGACCTGACCGACCAGCCCCTCCCCGATGCCGAGGCTACTTGGTTCACTGATGGCAGCAGCTTTGTGCGAGATGGACACAGGTATGCGGGTGCAGTGGTGGTCACCGAAATGGACACCGTATGGGCGGAGGCTCTACCCTCCGGAACGTCAGCCCAGCGAGCGGAGCTCATAGCCCTCACCAAGGCGCTGATGCTGGGAGCTGGAAAACGGCTTAACATCTACACAGACAGCCGTTATGCATTTGCCACAGCTCATATTCATGGGGCAATTTATCAGGAGAGGGGGTTACTGACGGCAGAAGGACGGACTATAAAAAATAAGCAGGAGATACTTAACCTGCTTACGGCTTTATGGCTTCCTGCCAAGCTAGCCATTATCCACTGCCAAGGGCACCAAAAAGCTGATAACCCAGTAGCTAGAGGTAATCGAAAGGCTGACCAGGCAGCCAAGGCCCTTACTCCAGTCCCCACCATGACCATACAACTACCGGACCCGGGAGACCCAGTTTTACCAGACCAGCCCAAATACTCCCAGGAGGAGTTACAGCAGATCAAGAAACTCCCCATGGCCCAGGAGATAAAGGGATGGTGGTATACACCTAACAAGGAGCTCGTGCTGCCAGACCGGCTCGGAGTCTCAATATTAGAGCACATGCATCGGTCTACTCACATGGGGGCCCGAAAATTAAAAGACTTAATCCGACATGCCGGAATCAAGATTCACCAACAGGACACCAAAATAGAGCAAGTTGTATCTGCCTGCAAGACCTGCCAACTCACCAACGCGAAAGCCACATCAAATAAAAAAGGAACCAGGCTCAGAGGCACCAGACCGGGAGCCCAATGGGAAGTCGACTTCACTGAAGTCAAACCAGGAAAGTATGGTTATAAATATCTTTTAGTATTTAGAGACACCTTCTCTGGCTGGGTGGAGGCATACCCAACCAAGCATGAAACGGCTCAGACGGTGGCTAAGAAGCTACTAGAAGACATCTTACCCAGGTATGGTTTTCCTGCCATGGTAGGATCAGACAATGGACCAGCTTTTATCTCTCAGGTAACACAGGCAGTAGCCAAGGCGGTGGGGGCAAACTGGAAATTACATTGTGCTTATAGGCCCCAGAGCTCAGGACAGGTAGAAAGAATGAATAGAACCCTAAAAGAGACCCTTACCAAATTAACCATGGAGACTGGCGGGGACTGGGTGACTCTCCTACCGTACGCCCTTTACCGGGTTAGAAACACTCCTTACACTCTGGGTTTTACTCCCTACGAGATCATGTTTGGCAGGCCACCCCCTGTTATTCCCAGCCTTCGAGCTGAACTTCTTGCAGAGTTTAAAGATCAAGAACTTTTTCTTTCCTTGAGAGGGCTCCAGAGGGCGCACGAGGATATTTGGCCGCGCCTCCGTGCCATCTACGAGGCTGGCCCGACCCCGACACCTCATCAGTACAAGCCGGGAGACTGGGTCTATGTCAAGAGGCACCACCGAGAGACTCTCGAGCCGCGCTGGAAGGGACCCTACATTGTAGTGCTGACAACCCCCACCGCTCTCAAAGTAGACGGCATCGCGACCTGGGTCCATCACACCCACGTTCGGCCAGCGGACCCCTCCTCGATCCGGAAGGACTTCGTCACGCGATGGGCCATCAGTCGGGACCAACACAACCCGCTCAAGCTCAAGCTCAAGCTACAGCACATTCGACCCACCTAATATTGGTAACTCTGTTAACTCTGCTTGTCATTGCTCATGCTACCGGGAGTCCCCACACCCCCCCCAAAACATCACCTGGCAGATCATAGATACCAGCTCAGGGACAATACTTAATTAGACCTCCCAGAGCCACCCCAGGGACACATGCTTCCCAGAACTTAGCGTAAACTTCCAAACTCTGTTCCCCTTGTCACCATAAATGCAGCCGGTCCCATGATTGGGTCCGTAAGTTACATGACAAGGGGGGAATGAAAGGGCGGGCCTACGCCGGCCGACTCCATCTTGTTCTGTGTTCTCCACCTTGAGTGACTATGTCCCCGACATGACCCCTTTTCCGGGAAATTCACAGAAACCTCAGACTGCGCCTCCTCCCCTTGAGTAACCTCCCGCTCACCCGTTCAAACTTTCTGATCAAAACACGCCCAGCGACCTGCGTAACAGGACTCCGACCCTTCCCCAACCAATCGGCTGAGGCCACGACCCTTCCCCAGCCAATCGGCTGAGGCCACAGCCATTACCTCACCAACTGCCCCTAGACCCCTATAAAACCTTTGTGCTTTTGAAACTCGCTCTCTCTCCCTGGTATCTCACCGCTGCGTCGGTGCAGGTAGGGGATTGAGCTCGAGCTAGCTCGAATAAAGGTTCTTTTGCTTTTGCATCGGACTCGGCTCCCTAGTGGTCTTTGGGGATCACGAATTCTGGGCATAACAGAGTAGATATTGTTACTATTCCCATTTTACAGATGAGGAAGTTGAAGCACCAAAGTCACTTTTCTGAGTTCACATAATTAATGAGTGGCAGAGGCATGATTTGCATGCACAAAGTCAGGCTCCAGGGTTCATACTCTTAATCTCTGCTATGTTGGGTTTTTTGGGGTTTTTTTTAACATTTATTTTTGAGACAGAGAGAGACAGAACGCGAGTGGGGGAGGAGCAGAGATAGAGGGGACACAGAATCCGAAGCAGGCTCCAGGCTCTGAGCTGTTGCCCAGAGCCTGACGTGGGGCTGGAACCCACAAAACATAAGATCATGACCCAAGCTGAAGTCAGATGCTTAACCAACTGAGCCACCCAGGCACCCCATCTCTGTTATGCTTTTAAAAAGAAATTTGAATGGTAAGGTATGGTGAAGTTAGTGTACTTCACCAAGGCTGGTAGCATTATACACTGGTAAAATCCTTTTGTAAAATAATATGGCAATACTTAAGAAGAGCCAGAAATGTTCATGTGGTTAATTCTTGGGAATTTCATTTAAAGAAATATTTAAGAGTATTGTTACAGATGGTAATAAAGACTTCACAGAAATATGAAAACGTGTTTGTAATATAATATATTAACAGCCAAAGATTATGAAAAGTTTACAAATATATACACAAATGAATGACAATGTGCAAATAATAAAGTGGTTGTTGTATTGGGTAGTACTGGGGGATAATTTTTTAAATTAGTTTTTTATTACACAAGCAGTAAGTAAACAAATTCTTCTTTTAAATTCAAACAGTACATATAGATAAGGCTAAAGACATCGCCAAATCTGAGTCACTTCTTCCCTCTAGTCCTGATCCCTATCTGTCCCTCACACTTTCCCAAGAGATAATCAATGTTTGGTCTGTCTCCTTTTAGATCTTTTTCAATGCTTTTATAAGTACCCATAGAAACTTACAGTGGTATCATAATATACATACCACAATGCAACTTACTCTGTTATAAATGTAGCTCATTCCTTTGTGTACTGAATAGCATTCCATTACATAATACTAGACTATCTAGCTATTCACTTATTTTTTTTTTTACTGTTTATTTTTGAGAGAGAGAGAGAGAGCGAGCTTGAGCGAGACAGGGGCAGAGAGAGAAGGGGACACAGAATCCGAAGCAGGCTCCAGGCTCTGAGCTGTCAACACAAAGCCTGACATGGGGCTCTAACTCACAAACCATGAGATCATGACCTGAGCCGAAGTCGGATGCTTAACCGACTGGGCCACCCAGGTGCCCCTAATAGCTACTCACTTATTGCACAGTTAGGATGTGTCTCATTTTTTCCTTCATACAACACTTGCTATGAAAAATCATGGGCATGCCTCCTTGGAGAAATATATACACATATCCATATGCTTCTCTAGTAAGCAGTAGGTCATTCACATTTTTTGGTTTAATAAATATTGCCAAATTTCCTTCCAAGTGACTCTCCCAATTTACATTCCCATAATTATCCTTCTTTTATCCGCTATTGTTTACACAGTCTCCAAATTCAAACAAACAAAAATTCCTAAAAGAATCCCATATAGCCCATCTTAGTGTAGCTGTTTAAAATAGAGAGGGGCGCCTGGCTGGCTCAGTCAGAGGAGCATGTAACTCTTGATCTCGGGGTCATGAGCTCAAGCCCCATGCTGGTTGTAGACATTACTTAAAGAAATAAAATATATAGAGGCGCCTGGGTGGCTCAGTCAGTTGAGCTTCCAACTTCGGCTCAGGTCATGATCTCACAGTCGGTGAGTTCGAGCCCCGCATCGGGCTCTGTGCTGACAACTCAGAGCCTGGAGCCTGCTTCAGATTCTGTGTCTCCCTCTCTCTCTGACCCTCTCCCGTTCATGCTCTGTCTCTCTGTCTCAAAAATAAATAAACATTTAAAAAAATTTTTTTTTAATAAAAAAATTAAACATATAAACATATATATAAAGGAGAAAATGAATCCCTATTTCTCTTGTTACTGAGAAGATATAAATCTAGCTGTCTATATTATATCCTAGTTTATATCCCTGAGCATAACATCTATAATTCAAAGCAGAAAACAGTGTGGCAATTCATATACTGCTTGGCCTTAGTGCTCAAAGATATAATGTTGATAGTACTGCTCTGTGTGGGTTTGTAGAAACTAAAAGTGGATCCAGTCATTTCTTCTACATCCATACAAAGTTGTTCTTGGCTTTACCACAACACACATGGTTAGTACAGGTTGTAGAATATATTGTGGCTCCATATCTTCACTTCACAGACTGCCAAGGCCTGTAATCAAAATGAACCACCCTATCTTTGCAGAGTGTCGGTTTGGACCATCTGCCACTACTTCTGTTCCCCAGTATCCCTAAGCTTTGCTGCACTGCATAAAACAATTGAAGTAGTCTAAGAGAAAATTGTGCTTCCACCATCCTATTGGTTTTTATTAACAAGCATATGTGAAGAAAAAAATAATACAGAATGGAGTCTGTGCTACACAGTAAAGCTACTTTGTCAATGAATGAACCAGTAGTAACTTATAAACAGAGTATAAATGAAGAAACATGCAAGTTGTACAACTTTTCTTCTACTAAGAATGACAGTTCATATTATGAAGCATACCAAACATGCCACTTTATAGTTAACAACTTCAAATAATTCAAGAATGTGTCTTTGAAAACTGCCCATAAGAGAAGAACATAAATCAAAAAAGACACCACTTAGTTTATGGTCACAGAAATCTACTGTATACTTAAATGCTGCAGGAGAGTCTTAAAAATGTCATGAAAAAAATGCCTTCTTTTATTTTCCATAACATAACAAAATGACTTTTCAACATATGCTGATGACAAGTTTTCTAGTTCATTCACTTGCTCCCAGCAGTTTCTCAAATCAAATACACAATTTATCATTCTTCTGGTTCATAAGCTTCTGACTACCAGCAACATGGCACTCATCAGTTCAACTATATTAAAATATAAGTTTACAAGTACCCTCTTTTCTGCCAGAGGGGAAAAAAAGCTTAGTCAAAACATCTAGTAGCCCAAATCCCTTTGGAAATTTAACCAAAATGTAATGACAGGTTATCATCAGTGCTTTAACCTTAAACATATTAAAATTAGTAACAGCTGTTGCATCTAACCTAGCATTTTACTACTTTTTAAAATTTTAATTCTAGTATAGTTAACATATAGTGCTATATTAGTTCCAAGTATACAACATAGTGATTCAACAATTTTATACATTACTCAGTGCTCATTGTGATAAGTGCACTTTAATCCCCCTCACCTATTTCACCCATCCATAGCATTTTACTCTTTAAAAAGCACTTTCACAGAAACTATCTCATAAGATTTTTTAAATAGTTTTATGAGATAAGGATAACATATATATCTGTGTTGATGCTTTTGTTCTAAGGAGAGGAGGGAGAAAGGAAGGGATAAAAGGCAAGGAGGGAAAGGAGGCAGGGAGGCAAAAAAAGTAGGAAGACAGGAAGGAAGGAGGGAAGGCCATCGCCCACATAAACGTAGGCCCACACATAAGTACGTATGTTTTCAGGTTCCCTAAAGGAACCAGTGATGTTTTCCTTTCACCAGCATCCCCCCAAACCTGCTAAGCCAATCACTTTAAATACCCATGAATTTAAAATCATTTATAATTTCTTCCCCTTTGCAGAAACTTTATTATTCACTAATATGTTCACAGGGTATGTCCAATCCTCCAATTAGTTTTCACAAATGAGAAAGCCACAAATAGTAACACACATTTACATCACCAACAAATGACTACAGAATTAAAAGTCAGACCTTTTAGGGGCGCCTGGGTGGCTTGGTCGGTTAAGCGTCCGACTTCGGCTCAGGTCATGATCTCACAGTCCGTGAGTTCGAGCCCCGCGTCAGGCTCTGTGCTGACAGCTCAGAGCCTGGAGCCTGTTTCGGATTCTGTGTCTCCCTCTCTCTCTGACCCTCCCCCGTTCATGCTCTGTCTCTCTCTGTCTCAAAAAATAAATAAACGTTAAAAAAAATTTAAAAAAAAAAAAAAAAAAAGTCAGACCTTTTATAATCTACCATCGGTACTAGCCAAACACATAATATTCAAGTTGGAAGCTGTTACCTTGTGCCTTTTAATTAAGAAATCATGAAATTTTTCCTACAGTTCTATGAGAATTCACCCATCCTTATGTATCACTAAGATCCTTGCTGAAAGGCATTACAAAAAAACTACCTTAGAAGAGAACAAATTAATGTAATTTGTAACAAAAAAAAAAGTTGGTCAGAAGAAAACATATTAATGAAATTTGGAATTATTCTTGTCCTCTTCCATACAGTTTTTAACACTCTTCTTGGCAAACTGGGGAATAAGAAAACATAGAGTATTCTATTCTCAATGCTGCTGTCACTTGGGAAGAATTACTGTTGAAAACAAACTGATATCTTGGCAGCCATACGTTACAAATGACAAAAATGTCATTTTCAGTACTATTAATGGTAACAACATATACGATCTGACAGAACTTCATATGCTATTCTTTCTCATATCAAAAGCAAGTCTGAAAAAAATCACATAAATGGGTAAGAGTCAGGTGTGGACAATACTGAATTCTTTAAAGAAATTTACATATTGGGGCACCTGAGTGGCTCAGTCTGTTAAGCGTCTGACCTCAGCTCAGGTCATGATCTCGTGGCTCACAATTTCGAGCCCCGTGCCAGGCTCTGTGCTGACAGCTCAGAACCTGGAGCCTGCTTCGGATTCTGTGCCTCCCTCTCTCTCTGCCCCTCCACACCCCTCGTGCTCTGCCTCTCTCACTCTCACTCTCTCTCAAAAATAAATAAAAAACGTTAAAAAAAAAAGAAATTCACATATTTACAACTGTCAAAATGAGCTCTTCTCAAGAGTGTTTACCAATACTTTACAACTAGAAAATGCATACCAATCTGGTAATGACAATGTTTTAATCTGAAAATTTTAAATTAAAATGATAATAGGGGTGCCTGGGTGGCTTAGTCAGTTAAGTGTCTGACTTTGGCTCAGGTCATGATCTCGCGGTTCATGGGTTCAAGCCCTGCATTGGGTTCTGTGCTGACAGCTCAGAGCCTGGAGCCTGCTTCAGATTCTGTGTCTCCCTCTCTCTCTCTACCCCTCCCTTGCTTGTGCTGTCTCTCTCACTCTCTTAAAAATAAATAAACATTAAAAACATTTTTAATAATAAAATCTAACAGCTTCAAATTTTTGTAGAAAGGCCTCATGTACCATAGATACTTAATTTTCATGAATATTTTAGATATTCTTCCTGATCTTAGATTTTCAAATAGCAATAATACATATTCTTTCTATCCTAAACTCTCATTCACAAATTTTAGACAGGTACCTAACTATAAAATTATTAGCACAGATGGCAAAACACTAACACTAACCCATAAGCATGGAGGAAAAAGTCATTACTATTCCACTAAACACTCAGGTAGAACAGACAACAGCATTACCAGTTTATGGTTTGAAGAAAAATGAAAAGAAAGTTATTTCAACAAATGAAAGTTAATTTGTTTAAATGATGAAAATGTTCATTGTTTTCCAATTTTCCTTATCAACCAAACTCTAATTATTCAGTTAATCTAGTTTCATAAATGAGTTTTCTTCTTTAAAAGAGATTGCATTTTAAAGTTGAATGTAACTTTTAAGTCAATTAATCTGTAACTAAAGAATGACCTTCCCTGTATTCATTCACTAAATATTTCCCAAGGAATTTTTGTCCTATTTATGTACAAAAATTTTATTACTTTTTTCATTACTCTACATACACCATGACTTCATGGCAGTGGTTATTGAGTCATCAGGAAATAAAGTAATTTACTAAAAGAATCCATTTAGAAAAGGCATTTTTTACAAATAAAAATTTTTATGTAATTTTATTAAAATACCTAAAATAATGTCACAGAATAAACATATATAAGAAAAACTAGAATGAAGCTATCAAAGAGAGTTTGGCCTTGAACCCAAACTCCTGCAAAGGGTAGGTTTCAAAATGACGTAAGAAATTAATTCATACTGGGAATGCAAGCTGGTGCAGCCACTCTGGAAAACAGTATGGAGGTTCCTCAAAAAACTAAAAATAGAACTACCCTACAACCCAGCAATTGCACTACTAGGCATTGATCCACGGGATACAGGTGTGCTGTTTCAAAGGGACACATGCACCCACATGTTTATAGCAGCACTATCAACAATAGCCAAAGTATGGAAAGAGCCCAAATGTCCAACGATGGATGAATGGATAAAGAAGATGTGGTATATATATATACGTATGTATATATATATATATACATACGTATATATATATATATATATATATATATATGTATATATATATACGTATGTATATATATATACATATATACACACAATGGAGTATTACTCGGCAATCAAAAAGAATGAAATCTTGCCATTTGCAACTACATGGATGGAACTGGAGGGTATTATGCTAAGCGAAATTAGAGAAAGACAAAAATCCTATGACTTCACTCATATGAGTACTTTAAGAGACAAAACAGATGAACGTAAGGGAAGGGAAACAAAAATAATATAAAAACGGGGAGGGGGACAAAACAGAAGAGACTCATAAATATGGAGAACAAACTGAGGGTTACTGGAGGGGTTGTGGGAGGGAGGATGGGCTTAATGGGTAAGGGGCACTAAGGCATCTACTCCTGAAATCATTGTTTCACTATATGCTAACTGATTTGGATGTAAATTTTCAAAAATAAAAAATTAAATTAAAAAAAAAAGTTTGTTTTAAAAAAATAAAAATTAAAAAATTAAAAAAAATTAATTCATATGTTTAATAGTAATAGTTCTAGTATCCTGACACTTAAAACTAAAATGAATATTTTATTAAACTTTTAGAAAAAATAAATATAAATTAGATTTGGTAAGAGTTTGCTATTGATTCTTGATTTCTATAATTCTGAAAATATTCTAATTTAAGTCTATTGTTGAAAGCTGGGTACTGCTTGTCTCCCAGAGCTAGAAACACATTGCTATTATGAAAGTGGATAAGAATCTTAAGCCCACTTTTTAAAAGAAACCATATACCTACCTCAAAGAACCACATAAGCCAACAGGCAATAAGCAAATTTTAAAAAAGAAAATGCAAGGGTTGACAGTAAATAAAAATTCCACCTAACCAAATATACTCTGTTTCATAAAACACAGTTCCTCCTTACTGCAACAGAAATACAGTACAGTTTGATCCTTGAACTACATATGTTAGAAGCACCAATCCCCCATTCCTCTTTGCCTGCACAATCAAAAATCTGCATCTCGAGAGGGAGAGAGAGAGAGATAGGAGATGGAGAGGGAGAGAAACTTGACTCCCCCAAAACTTAACTACCAATAGCCTAAGCTTTAACAATAACATAAACAGTCGACTAACACTTATTTTGCATATTGTATGTATTATACATTGTATTCTTATAATAAAGTAAGTTAGAGAACATTAAGAAAATCATTAGGAAGAGAAAATATATCTGCAGTATTATATTATGTATTGAAAACATCGTATTAAGTGGACTCATGCAGTTCAAACTCATGTTGTTCAAGAGCAAACTGTATTTAGAAATAGTAAGTACTTCATGCTATATTGCAATAGTGGATAGTGTACCACTTGCTTACTTATTTTAATGTAAATTTAAGCTTGACAGAGTTATATAAACATTAAATTGCTTTCCATTCCAATATGTAATTTTTTGGTGTTTGGTTGGTTTGTTGTTTTTTATTTATAGAAATCAAGGGGAAGGGAAGTTCTATTGCTGATAGTTAATAAGAAATCCTGATATAAAAATCTAAAGAACTATCTCAACTTCAGGAAAATCTTCTCACCTGAGGGCCTGGATTCAAAAACAAGGTTACTAGTTGTGGGGTCATTATAAAAATAACAAACACTGAAGAGAAAATATATGTTAAACTGAAATCCTAGTTAAAAAACAAAAACACAATAAACTGTTAAAACTAAGAATTGAATCTGGCCACAAAAAATAAGCACAAAATAAACATAAAATAAACCTAGGAGTTTATTTTCGTTATTCTGCGGAGTAAGCACTTCATAGTTGTCAGCAATTTCCTGATAACCATACATGGTTTTATAAGCAATCTCAAGATGGCAACATTCTGAAGTTGTATTACATAAAAGCAAAAGGTGTACCAACACTTCCCAAACAACTAAACAAAATAATTCAAAATAAGGAAGTCTAGACTTCATATGATGCAATGAAAGTTTCTCTGAGAAAATACACAAGTTTCTGATATGAGAATAAATGAAGGAATAATTGCAACAGAATTTAAGAGACAAAAATAGAAATTACTATACATATTCAAATTATTTTTAAAGGATTTTTTTAATGAAAATGATTCCCTGACTGATATTTGATTAGCTACTTAGCAACTAAACAAAAAACAAAATCCCTCAAATTTAGATCCTTTTAATACACTCCAAAATAAATTTCAGATGAATGAAACTAAGCTGAATACTAAAAATATGAAGTCATACATTAGAATCAATTATTTTTCAAGCATATGTTAAGGTAAAAATGTGAAACCAGAATGATACAAAATATATAGTTGGCAGATCTAACTACATACAAATTTTGAGCTCATGAATATTACTCAGCCATAAAAAAGAATGAAATCTTGCCATTTGCAACAACATGGGTGAACCTATATGGTATCATGCTAAGTGAAATAAGTCAAAGGAAGACAAATACTTATATGTGGAATTTAAAAAACAAAACAAATAAGCAAAACAAAACAGAAACAGACTTATAAATATAGAAAACAAACTGGTGGCTGCCAGAGGAAAGATGGGCAAGGAAAGAGACTAAATAGGTAAAGGGGATTAAAAGGTACAAACTTCCAGTTATAAAATAAGTCACAGGGATGTAAACTACAGCATTGGGAATATAGTCAATAATATTGTAGTAATTTTGTATGGTGACAAATGTTAACTACACTTACAGTGGTGAGCATTTCATAATGTATATAAATGCTGAATCACTACGTTGTACACCTGAAACTAATACAATGTTGTATGTCAACTATACTTCACTTTAAAACAAAAATACATAAATAAAAAAGAAAATAGCAAAAAAAGGCAAACACATTGAGAAAATATCTGCAGCAAATCTGTCCAATGGTTAACACTCAAGACATTTATTAGAAAGAGTTCTACAAATTGATTTAAAAAAACAATTTTAGGAAATAGAAATGTTAATAAGAACAAAGGACAAAAAGATAAATGATGAGGACATGCACCTACCAACAATGTGGAGAAAGGTTCTACCTTGACAACTAATCCAGAAAATAAAAATTAAAGCAAGGTGCCATTTTAGACTATTAGCAAATAAGAGGGTTTTTTGCAAATTATAATACCAAATTCTGATAAATGTTTAGTAAAATCAACACTCAGAAAATAATCTGAGTCAAAAGATGATTATTTCTGGAAATATAAGGAAATAATCCTAAAAATGGGGAAACTTAAATGATGTTCATTTCAGTATAATGTAATAAGTGAAAAACTGGAAGAAATTTAAATATAAAGTAATAAGGCAACAGTATATTATGGGCAATCTAAGCAATGGAATATCATGCAACCAAGAAAAAGTATAATTATGAAAATATTTTGAAAAAAGATATGCTATGTAACAAAAAAAATATACAGAGTTCTGATAAAAGGACATTGGATTGAAACACATTTAATTTCACCCCCTTTTTAAAGCCAATAAAGGAGTTCTTTTAGACACTTTTTTTTTTTTAAGTAGTCTTCACACCCAGCATAGAGCCCAATGTGGAGCTTGAACTCACAACCTTGAGATCAAGAGCTGAGGTGAGATCAAGAGTCACATGCTTAACCGAGTGAGCCACCCACATGTCCCAAAGGAGTTTTTTTCTTTTTTAAAGGCATAAACCCAAAGACAAAACAGTCATAAACTAAGAAAATTATGGAAGTTGAAATGAAGACAGTCACATATTAAAGGACTTAGCTGATGTAAGAAAGCTGAATCCTAAGCTGCCAATAGGAAAAGATGGGCTTTTTATACAGAGGAATCCCATAAAGATTCAGAATTAGTGGGATCAGGGTACTTCCAAAAGATGTAAGAGGGTAGGGGTAAAGAGGGAAGTTGTGCTATTGGCTCAAATCTATTTAAGTAGTGACATTCCAAAGATCCCCAAACCCATTCCAGACAGCCTGGCTGCCAAGTCTCCCCACCCATGACAATATACTAGAAGTGTATTGTCTGGAAGATGTGAAACACCAGAAAATCTCTGGACATCAGACATAAAATGAGGTTAACTAAACTACTCTAAGAACAGAAGTACTGGGGCACCTGGGTGGCTCAGTCAGTTAAGAGTCTGACTTCATTTTGGCTCGGATCACGATGTTACGGTTTGCAAGATTGAGCCCAGTGCGGAGCCTGCTTGGGATTCTCTCTCTCCCTCTCTCTCTCTGCCCCTCGTGCATGTACACACACACACACACACACACACACACACACACACACACGTGCACACTCTCTCAAAATAAATATTTTAAAAAGATAAAAATAAAATAAAAACAGAGGTATTAATGGCGATTAATTCCCATGGATGGGAATGTTAAGACATCTCCTCTCTTCCTCTGAGCTTCCAAAATCTGGCATCCAGACCTTTACCTGCCAGACAGAAGAGCTGAGGAGAATTTTCTGAGAAAAGGCCTAAAGATACTAACTTGGAAGTTGGGAGGAGGTTCCACATTGAAAATGCTCAGCAACAAGTCCCACTAACACAGAACTTATAATCAGCTTTATGAGCAGATAAACAAGATTACTAGACATCTGTATAAAGCCTGTAATAATAAAGAAGCAAAAAAACAGGAAAAAAAATTTTTGAAGAAACAGTCTATAGAAGGAGGAACAGAAACTTTTTGAAAATGTATCAATATCCTCAAAGAGATAAGATTACAACAAAAGTGAAAAAAGACAACATACTATTAAACAAACAAAAAAAGGCTCTTAAAGGATCTACACATGGTCAACGTGCACAAGTAAAGGTGTTCAACATCAACAGTCATCAAGGAAATATAAATTAAAAACCACACTGAGATACTACTTCCCACCAATCTGAATATCTAGAATTAAAAGAACTCACAATACCAAGCACTGGTAAGGAGGCAGAGCAACTGAACTAGCACAAGTGAAAAAAATTATTATACAACCACGTTGAAAAACTATTTGGTGGTTTCTAAAAAAGCTAAACATATACTACTCTATGACCAACCATTCCACTCCACTCCTAGGTATATAAAAAATATATGTCCAGAAAGACTTATACAAAAATGTTTAAGCGATTTTATTCATAATAGCCAAAATGAGGAGACATCCAACTGAAGAATAATCATGTTATATTCATATAGAATACTACTCAGCAACATGGATGAATATCACATCTTTTAGATATTATGTTGAGCAAAAAACGGCAAACACAAAAAGATATATATGATTCCATTTGTACTAAGTACAAAAACAAAGGAAACTAATATATGGTGATAAAAATCAGATAGGTAGTTGCCTCTGGTGGGTGGGGATGACTGACTGGCATGAAGGATTTTTCTAGAGTGATGGAAATATTCTATATCTTGAATTTGGTGATAAGTACAAAGCATTTGTCAAAATTGAACTGAATACTTAAGATCTGTATCTTTTTTTGTTGTTGTTTAATCCTTACTTTTGAGAGGGAGAGAGCATAAATAAGTGTGGGAGGAGCAGAGAGAGGGGGAGACACAGAGTCCGACCTGTCAGCACAGAGCCTAATGCCAGGCTTCAACTCACCAACCGTGAGATCATGACCTGAGCCAAAGTCGGACGCTTAACCACTGAACCACCCAGGCACCCCACTTTAGATCTGTATCTTGATAGGAGTATAGGTTACATGGGTGGAATTTTTTCATTTTGGGGTTTTTGTGCATAGCCATGGGCTTTATTAGCACATTTCCTCATGAGCATCAGCCTACAGCCTTACTCCAGAGGTAACAGTTTTGGTAAAGTTGGGTGTACGTACTTTTAAATTCATTGAAGTATACACGTGAGATTTAAGCATTGTATATGTAAAATTTTATTACATGTAAATTTATCTCATGAAAATTTTCAATAAGGAAAAAAACTAACAGCTCTTAAAAATGAGAGCAAAAAGACAAAGATCAATTAAAAGATTAGAAGGTAAGGTTAAAGAAATCTCCCCAAAAAGTAGTAAAAAGACAAAGAGAAAAAGGTAAGCTAATCAGAGGATCAGTCTAGGAGCTCCAACATCCAAACACAAGAAGTTCAGAAGGAAGAAATTCTAAGAGAAGAAATCATCTATGAGATAATCAAATTTCTCAGAACTGAATTCAGGACATCAGCCTTCAGGTTAAAGCCCATATTTACTAGCAAATAGGTGAAAACAGTCATACTAAATGACATCACTGTGAAATTTCAGAACACTGCAGATAAGTATCCTATAAGCTTCCAGAAACAGAAACAAATACAATGGCCCAAGAATTAGAAAGGCACTGGATAGCTCAAATCAACATGGAAAGCCAGGCTAAAAAAGAAGCATTACTTTTTCAAAATTCTAAAAAAAATGATTTCTAACTTAGAATTCTAACTCAGACAAACTTCCAGTCAAATGCGAGGACAGATACAAGGTATTTTTATTTTTTTTAATTTACGTTTTTAGTAATCTCTACACCCAACATGGGGCTCAAACTCACAACCCCGAGATCAAGAGTCACTATGGACCAGGTTCAAAGAGTAACCAATCCAGTTTGAAACCAGTTCACAGTCCACATGAAAACATCAGAAGAAACTCACAATATGTGATAATCTTGAGAAGAGACTTGGGCAAGTGACAAGAGTGTATTTATGGTTAAATTAGTGATAAATACTCAACAAACACAAATAAATACTACAATTATTAGCTCTAGGGAAAACAAAATTGTACTAGAAAAAGAACCATAGCTTACTACATAACTTGAGCTGTGTACCATATGTGTACATGGTCATAAGGTAAACATTAAAATATTTATCTAACCAAAATTACCATACAACTATAGTGGCAGGATGAAGTAACAGGGAGAGGGGAAGAGGAAGTGGCTAAGGGAGAAGGAAGGGGAAGAAAGCTAAATTCTCATGCTCTGAAGTGGGAAGTCAACAGAAAATGCCTAAAACTGAAAAATCAGTAGCAAACACCAAAAACCAACTAAGAGAATATAAAATGGTACTTTCTCGGAAAGAGAAAATACCAAGATTAGGCAACTGCTTCTTATTCAACAAATTTTTTATTCAACAAATCTTATACAAACTATTTAACACTTTAAACTATGTGAATGTATAACATTGATAAAAATAGACATCTCAGAAAAAAACAAGATATAAAGTTGCATGTATGTTATGATTAAAATAATATAAAAAATATAAAACATTTATGAGAAAAAAGAATAAAAGCAAATAATTAGCAGTGTTAGGTGACAGGATTATTAATGGAATTTTCCTCCTTTCCCAATTTCTCAATAATGTTATAATGTATTATAATTTTTAAACAAAGTTTACAAAGGCACTGTTTGTTGTCAACTGACAACCTGTTTGCTTACAATACTATCTCCTCTACATATACCACCCTACTTGCAATGCCACCTGAACTGATCGTCTTTTATGACCTGAGTTAAAACATCACTTCTTTCCTTTCATTTCCAGACTTCTCTCTCTCTCTCTCTCTCTCTCTCTCCAATAAGCTCCTTGAGGCTAGTATCACTTCTTACTTGTCTTGGTAGCCCTAGCACTCAGCACAAAGCCTAGAACATTACGTAGGCATTTAATAAATAACCAATCAATCATTCAATTATGTAGTTACTCCAATAACCATAAGAAATCTAAGTGCTTTTGTCATATCAAAGCACAGACCATAATTTTTTAAATATTTATTTATTTTTGAGAGAGTGGGGGAGGGGCAGAGACAGGGAGACACAGAATCCAAAGTAGGCTCCAGGCTCTGAACTGTCAGCACTGAACCTGATGCAGGGCTCGAACTCATGAACCACAAGATCGTGACTTGAGCCGAAGTCAGATGCTTAATCAACTGAGCCCCCCAGGTGCCCCAACACAAATACTTTTAATGGTGATGCCAACAAATAGCCTTAATTTTTCTGCTGCCCAAAAGATTTTTTTAAAGCTGTTATAAAATGAAGTGAATAAATTAAAGAGCTATTAAAGGACATCTGGCTGGCTCAGTGGGTGGAGCATGGGACTTTTGTAAGTTCGAGCCCCATGTTGGGTAGAGAAATTACCTAAAAAACAAAATCTTAAAAAAAAAAGAAAGAGCTATTAAAAGCTTCACAAAACACAAATCTATTTTCATGAAACTGATTATACAACACACAAAAACCATTTTACATATTAACTTGAAAAAATTAACTTTAAAAAAAGTCACAAAAATTTTACAATAAGACTTTCATCCCATTGGAATACCAAAAGAAATAGAACTTGTTATTACATCTAAATGGGAAAGAAACACAGTCTTTCATGAACAGGACTAAAAAGTGATGCTTTTGGTGGGGGGGGGGGGGGGGGGGGTGATAAGAAAAATAGTTTTAAAAATACCAATTAAAATTTTTTTTAGATAACAAAGATACACAAAGAGACAATAAAAACCACCTTCAACTTCACAGCACAGACATAATCTATTAATGTTTTGCAATATAGTTGACCCTTAAACAACTTGGGTGGTGGGGTACTAACCCCACCTCCAGTGGAAAATCCATGGATAATTTTTTGACTCTCCAAAAACTTAACTACTAATAGCCTACTGTTGACTGGTAGCCTTACCAATAACATAAAGTCAATTAACACATATCTTGTATATGTATTATATACTGTATTCTTACAATAAAGTAAGCTAGAGAAGAAAATGTTATTAAGAAAATCATAGGGAGGTCACCTGGGTGGCTCAGTAGGTTGAACATCTGACTCTTAATTTAGGCTCAGGTCATGACCCCAGAGTCTTGGGATCAAGCCCCACATGGGACTTTGCACTGAGCATGGAGCCTGCTTAAGATTCTCTCTCTCTCCCTCTACCCCTTTCCCTGGCTTGTGCTCTCACACACACTCTCTCTCTAAACCAAAAAATAAAAAATAAAATAAAATAGTCTTATCACTAAATCTTGTCGGTGAAAAGAGAGTATCTTTGTTAAGGTAAGTAACAAATAAAACCTCTAATCCTACAAATCTCCCTACAGAAACAAGTACATCACACACTGTCTATATTAAAAGCAATAAGCTCACACAATTTTATAAGTGTAAGAAAAAAGCTGAGGTTATTATATAGGTCAGCTTGAGCTTCACATCCTTTTCTCTATAAACCACAAACACATTCCTACTTTCTTGAAATCAAATCCTCACCAAAACGAGTATTTTATGAATAATTAGAGACAGTAATATTAATTCTTCTTAACATAAAGGCAGTCCTTGCTTTGCATGGTTACCATATTCATGAATTTCAGTTTCTACAGGTTTGGTTAAATAACACAAGCCCTTCAAAAACACAGTTCAAATTTCAGTACCACATCATATTAACTGTAAATAATTTCAAAAAATACAAACTTCACGGCTGGTTCTTCAGTCCATGAATCCCGATGTAAATAAAAGATGCGCATTATAATCAGTGACCAATCATGTCACTTCTTTCAAAGCCTGTCTATAATTGGCCCCTATGTAGCTGTTAGAGAGAAGGTGTAATTGTTGTGTGATAAATCCAAGTGATATTTTATGAAAATGGATAATCAAAAGAGGGAACTGGCCAACAAAGATAAAAATGTAGCAAAGAAATGAAGTGATAATGATAAATTCCAATTAAACACAAATGGACATTTAGAAGAAATAGCTGACCATGGAAATGTTGACATTGCTACCTTTCAAGGGACACTAGATATGCATTCAGAGGAACTTAGTGAAAGGTAAATGGGAAAAATAGCCATGACAAAACACCAAGATGTTCCAGAAGAAGCAACACTGGTCAAAAAAAAAAACAAAAAACAAAACTTTTAGAGAGCTCACAACATACTTTCACAACATTGAAAACACAAAAGAGAAAATGTTGGAAGCTAACCCAAACTTAGAAAGGAATGACAATGCACCAAAGCATAGAAAAGATGCCCATTCCACATTTTAAGTTATGCAACAAGGCAAGCGTGAAACTACTCTTGACAGGTTTTTCCACAAGGAAATAAAACACTAATTCTGATATTTTATGTTTTATTTATTTTATTTTTTTAAGTTTATATATTTATTTTGAGAGAGAAAGAGAGGAAAAGCACGCATGTGTGAGCAGGCGAGGGGCAGAGAGGGAGAGAGAGAGTATCAGCACAGAGTTCAACACAGGATTCTATCTCACAAACTGTGAGATCTTGACCTGAGCTGAAATCAAGAATCAGACACTTAACCAAATGAGCCACCCAGGTGCCCCCATTTATTATTTTTTTAAAGTAAGCTCTACACCCAACATGGGGCTTGAACTCACGACCCCAAGATCAAGAGTCCCTACTTCTAACATTTTAAATTACACTGGAGTACATAAATATTATCATTGGGCATTTAAAGGAATATCTATAATGCACTGTAAATTACATAAGATGAAAGAATTTGCATTCTAGGACCATAAACATATATACAAACTCATGAAGTATACAAAAAACACATACACTAAATTACCTCTTCGGTTAACACTGTTTCTTCTTTTCCTATTTTAAATATAGTAGAAATAAATAAATAAATGTATGTATATATGTATGCATGAATCCAAGTAGTAGAGCTGAGTACATCTCATGGATAAAGCCAGAGTTATGATTACCTTTATGCCATCAACTTTGGTAGAGGCAATGTGACAAAACAATGCAGAAGTAAGCTGAAAATGACAATCAGAGCTGAGATGTAAATTCTAAGCATAAAATGACAGCAGGACAAAAATATCAATAGCAAGTAAAAAAGTAAATATGAATTTGATGTGCCATTTTTTTTCTGACAATCTTTAATCTCTAAAATAATATAGTAAGACAATAATTCATATCTTCCAACATATGTGAACAGAAAACAATAAATCAGAATATGCACTGCACTTTCACTATCAATTAATTTTTTGCCAATATTCTGATTTTTTTTATTTTATGAAAAGTAACAACTTCTAAAAGATGAAGAAAATTTAATTTCTTCCCTGGAATACTCTAACTGCACTAAGTTACAATATGTCAATAATGGCATTAATGTTTAACACAACATTTAAGTATTAATAATCAATTAAAGTCAGTTATCCAATATTCAAATTTGGAAAAAAAATTTCAGACTGACACAGCATATCAGATTCCAGTCCAAAATAAAAGTTTCTGCTAATATATGAAGCTACAAAATGCCACTACCAAAAGATAAGAACTTCTGGAAGAATCATTAGATGAATGGCTAACAATCTCTATTAAAAATGCACACAGAACAATGCTATAATAAAATTTTGATATGCAAAAGACTACATCTAAGGGATTACATAGTTAAAAAGAAACCTCTTACAGCCAATATTTATCACCCTCTTGAACTCACCTATTAATCTATATATGCCCATTAAGATATATTAACTTTTAAGAACCTATCGCCAGACATTAAGTTAAAAATACACAGGCAGAGCTCTCTTTTAAAAAGTGCCTCTTATACCCTCTTGCACTTTCAACAATAGCCAAATTATGGAAAGAGCCTAAATGTCCATCAACTGATGAATGGATAAATAAGTTGTGGTTTATATACACAATGGAATACTACTTGGCAATGAGAAAGAATGAAATATGGCCTTTTGTAGCAACGTGGATGGAACTGGAGAGTGTTATGCTAAGTGAGATACGTCATACAGAGAAAGACAGATACCATATGTTTTCACTCTTATGTGGATCCTGAGAAACTTAACAGAAACCCATGGGGGAGGGGAAGGGGAAAAAAAGTTAGGGAGGGAGGCAAACCGTAAGAGATTCTTAAAAACTGAGAATAAACTGAGGGTTGGGGGCACCTGGGTGGCTCAGTCGGTTAAGCGTCCGACTTCGGCTCAGGTCATGATCTCAGTCTGTGGGTTCGAGCCCCGCATCGGGCTCTGTGCTGACAGCTCAGAGCCTGGAGCCTGCTTCCGATTCTGTGTCTCCCTCTCTCTCTGCCCCTCCCCTGCTCATGCTCTGTCTCTCTCTGTCACAAAAATAAATAAAAACATTAAAAAAATAAATAAATAAACTGAGGGTTGGTGGGGGGCCGGGGGGGGGGGAGAGAAAGTGGGTGATGGGCATTGAGGAGGGCACCTGTTGGGATGAGCATTGGGTGTTGTATGGAAACCAATTTGACAATAAATTTCATATTTAAAAAATTAAAAAAATTAAAAAATTAAAAGTGCCTACCTAAAATAAAAGATCTTAAAATATATAAATGTCATCTGCATCACTAAGTAGCAATCATATAGTCTCTATTCCAGCAGCATATAGAACATATAAGCCTTAGGCAACCACAGCACTTCGGCTAACAAAGATTAAATTTTAGAATTCATGAAGACACAAGGCACTTCTCATCCTTCAGGAAGAGACTACCTGCTACCATTTGTGTATGTGTTTGCAGAATAGAGGCTGACTTTTTTCATGTTCCTCAAAGAATAGCCTGACTTTCCACCCTGGCTAAGATTCGATAATAAAGTTGGCTCTCCTGACAGCACTGCTTTTACGAGTATTGTTCGTTTTTAATTTATCCATGAAATGTGTGGATTATTTGGAAAATTATTTTTAAAGGATTCTCTTTATGGAGGGGCAGAGTCTTTGCATTATAGGAAGTAGGGTTCTCTCTACCATGGTTTTCTGCAACTATGAGGTCAATCTTTCAGGGTTTTGTGGCTTTATCTCTGCATAATCTAAAACTTTAAATTCCAAACTGCCTGACATCATCAAAATTAAAAACTTCTGAGTAACAAAAGATACTATCAAGAGCATGAAAAACATCCCACAGAAAGGGAGAAAATATTTGCAAATCACATACAAGCATACCTCATTTTACAGTACCTCACTTTTCTGCACTTTGCAGATATTGTTTTTTACAAATTGAAGGTTTGTGGCAACTCTAACAGCATCATTTTTTTCAATAGCATTTGCTTATTTCGTGTCTCTATATCACATTTGGTAATTCTCTCATTATTTCAACTCTTTCATTATTACTATATTTGTTATGGTGCTCAATGATCAGTGATCTTTGATGTTACTATTGTAATTGTTTTGGGGCATCACGAACCATGCCCATATAAGACAGAAAACTTAACTGATAAATGCTGTGTATGTTCTGACTGCTCCACCAACTGGGCATTCCCTCCCTGGTCACTCTTCCTCTCCTCAGGCCTCCCTACTTACTGAGACTCAAAATTGAAATTAGATCAATTAATAATCCTACAATGGTCTCAAGTGTTCAGGTGAAAGGAAGAGCCCCACATCTCTCATTTTAAATCAAAAGCTAAAAATGGGGGCGCCTGGGTAGCTCAGTTGGTTAAGCGTCTTAATTTGGCCTAGGTCATGATCTGGCACTCCATGAGTTCAAGCCCCACATCAGTCTCTGTGCTGACAGCTCAGAGCCTGGAGCCTGCTTCCAATTCTGTGTCTCCCTCTCTCTGCCCCTCCCCCATTTACACTCTGTGTGTGTGTCTCTCTCAAAAATAAATAATAAACATTAAAAAAAATTTTTTAAATAAAAGCTAAAAATAACTAAGCTCAGTGATTAAGCTTCAAAAGCACGCTGAAACCTAAGACAGGCCAAAGCCAAAAGCCAGGCCTCTTGCACCAGTTAGCTAAATTGTGAATGCAAAAGAAAGGGGTTTTTTCCTTAATATTTATTTATTTTTGAGATAGCGCACACAAGTAGGGGAAGGGCAGAGGGTGGGGGGGTGGGGGAAACAGAGGATCCGAAGTGGGTTCTGTGCTGTTGCCAACGCACAGAACCCAATGTGGGGCTTGAACTCACAAACAGTGAGATCATGACCTGAACCAAATTCAGACGCTTAATCTACTGAGCCACCCAGGCACCCAAGAAAAATTCTTGAAGAAAATTAAAGCACTATTCCAGTGAACACACAAATGACAAGAAAGCGAAAGTCTTGCTGCTGATAAAAAGTTTTAGTTGTCTAGATTGATCAAACCAGCCACAACATTCCCTGAAACCAAACTCTAATCCAACATAAGGCTCTAACTCTCTTTAATTCTATGAAGGCTGAGAGAGGTAAGAAAGCTGAAAAAGACCGAAGCTAGCAGAGGTTGGTTCGTGAGGTTTAAGGAAAGAAGCCATCTCTACAACATAAAAGTGTAAGATGAAGCAGCAAATGCTGATGTAGAAACTGAAGCAAGTTATCCAGAAGATATTGGCCGAGATAATTAATGAAGGTGGCTACATTAAGACTTTCACCGTAAATGAAACATTACACTGGAAAAAGAGGTCATCTAGGACTTTCCTAGCTAAAGAGAAATCAATGCCTGGCTTCAAAGCTTCACAACACAGCTGCCTCTCTTGCTAGAGGCTAATGCAGGTGGGGACTTTAAGTTGAAGACAATGCTCACTTACCATTCTGCAAGTCCCAGGGTCCTTAAGAATCCACACTATGTCTACTGCCTGTGGTCTACAAATGGAACAAAGCCTGGATGACAGCACATCCGTTTATATGATTTACTGAATATTTTAAGGCCACTGTTGAGACCTATTGCTCAGAAAAAAAAAAAAAAAATCCTTTCAAAATACAACTGCTCATTGATAATGAACCTGGTGGTTACCGAAGAAAGCTGACGGAGATGGACGAACTTAATGTTGTTTTCATGCCTGCTAATACAACATCTATTCTGCAACCCACAGACCAAGAAGTAATTTCAACTTTCAAATCTTTTTCTTTAAGAAATACATTTCAGGGACACCTGACTCTTGATGTCCTCTCAGGTCAGGTCGTGAGATCTAGCCCTGCATTGGACTCCCACTAAGCATGGAGCCTACTTGGGATTCTCTCTCTCCCTCTCTCTGCCCCGCCCCTACTCACACACGCACACGCACCCGTTCTCTCAAAATAAATAAACTTTTAAAAAATAAATTAAAAAGAAAATAAAAAGGAAAAAAAATACATTTCCTAAGACTACAGCTGCCATAGACAGTGACTCCTCTGATGGATCTGGGCAAAATAAATTAAAAACCTTCTGGAAATGATTCATCATTCTAGATGCCATTAAGTACATTTCTGACTCATGGGAAGGGGTCAAAATATGAACATTAACAGGAGTTTGGAAAAAGTTGATTCCAACCCTCATGGATGACTTTGGGGTTTCAAGACTTCAGTGGAGAACCTGCAGATGTGGTGCCTATAACCTAGAGAACTAGAAGTGGCGCCTAAAGATATGACTGAATTGCTGCAATCTCATGATAAAAGTTTAACGGGTGAGGAATTAATTTTCATTTTTTTTTTTTAAGTTTATTTATTTATTTATTTATTATTATTGAGAAAGAGCAAACACAAGCAGGGGAGGGGCAGAGAAAGAGAGGAAGACACAGAATCTGAAGCAGGCTCTAGGCTCTGAGCCATCAGTGCAGAGCCCAATGCAGGGCTCAAACTCACAAACAGCAAGATCATGACCTGAGCCAAAGTCAGACACTTAACCAACTGAGCCAACCAGGGGCCCCTAATTTTAATGAATGAGTAAAGAAAGTGGTTTCTTGAGATAGAATCTACTCCTGGTACAGATGCTGTAAAGATGGTTGAGGGATGCCTGGCTGGCTCAGTCAAAAGAGCACGTAACTTTTGATTTCAGGGTCATGAGTTCGAGCCCCACATTGGGTGTAGAGATTACTAAAAAAAAAATTTTTTTTTAAACCTATAAACTATAAAAAAAAGATGCTGAAATTACAACGAAGGATATAGAATATAAACTAAGTTGACAAAGCAGCAGTGGGGTTTGAGAACACTGACTTTCAATTTTGAAATAAGTTCTACTGCAAGCAAAATGCTATCAAATAGAATCTCATGCTACAGAAAAACTGTTTATGAAAGGAAGAATCAATCAATACAGCAGACTTCACTGTAGTCTTATTTTAAGAAATTGCCACAGCTACCCCAACTTTTAGCAACCACCACCCTGAGCAGTCAGCAATCAACACCAAGGCAAGACCCTCTACCAGCAAAAAGATTATGACTCGCTGAAAGTTCGGATGACGGTTAGCATTTTTTTTTATTTTTTTAAGTTTATTTTTTTATTTTTGAGAGAGACAGAAACAGCATGAGCAGGGGAGGGGGAGAGAGAGAATCCCAAGCAGGCTCTGCACTGTCAGCACAGAGCCTGATGCAGGGCTCAAACTCACAAAACCGTGAGACCATGACCTGAGCCTAAACCAAGAGTTGGACACTTCACCGACTAAGCCACCCAGGTGCCCCTAAATAGTTTTTAATTGTGGTATGTAAATTGCTTTTTCAGACATAATGCTAATTCACACTTAACAGACCATAGTATAGTGTAAACATAACTTTTATATAACCAAGCACAGGAAGACATGCTCAACATCACTAGCCATTAAGGAAACACAAAACTACAATGAGGGGCCCCTGGCTGGCTCAGTCAGAAGAGCATCTAACTCATAATCTCAGGGTCATGAGTTCAAGCCCCATATTGGGTGTGGAGCCTACTTAAAAAAAAAAAAAAAAAAAAACAACTACATGAGACACTATTTCACAACCAATAGGATGGGTAAAATAAGAAAGATAACAACAAGTACAGGCAAGGATGTGGAAAAATCATAACTCTCATACATGACAGGAGTATAAAATAGCGCAGCCACTCTGGACAATAGTTTGGTAGTTCCTCAAACTTAAACATCAAGTTACCATATGACCCAGCAATTTTACTCCTAGGTAGACATTCAAAAGAAATGAAAGCAAGGCGCCTGGGTGGCTCAGGCAGTTAAGTGTCCGACTTCACGTCAGGTCATGATCTCACAGTTCGTGAGTTCAAGCCCCACATCGGGCTCTGTGCTGACAACTCAGAGCCTGGAACCTGCTTTGGATCCTGTGTCTCCCTCTCTCTCTGCCCCTCCCCAGCTTGCCCTCTGTCTCGTGCTTTCTCTCTCTCAAAAATAATGAATACACATTAAAAAAAATTTTTTTTAAATAAAAAGAACTGAAAGCAGGAACTCAGATCTTTGTCCACCAATGTCCACATGTCTATTAATAGGTGAATGGATAAACAAAATGGAGTACACACATTATTCACCCATAAGAAGGAATGAAATTCTGCTACATGCTACAACATGGATGAATCTTAAAAACGTTACGCTAAGCGAAAAATGACACAAAAGGGTAAATATTGCATGATTCCACTCATATGAGGTACCTAAAATGGGCAAATTCAGAGACAAAAAGTAGAAGAGAGGTTACCAGGGTAGAGGGTGGGGGAAGAAAATGGGGAGTTATTTAAGGATTATAAAGTTTCTGTTTGGGGTAATGAACACGTTCTAGAAACAAATATTGGTGACAATTATACTATATTATGAATGTACTTAATGCCACTGAATTATACAATTTTATTTTATTTTATTTTATTTTATTTTATTTTTTTAACGTTTATTTATTTTTGAGACAGAGAGAGAGCATGAACGGGGGAGGGTCACAGAGAGAAGGAGACACAGATCCGAAACAGGCTCCAGGCTCTGAGCTGTCAGCACAGAGCCCGACGCGGGGCTCGAACCCATGGACCATGAGATCATGACCTGAGCCGAAGTCGGACGCTTAACCGACTGAGCCACCCAGGCGCCCCTGAATTATACAATTTTAAATGGTTCAGAGGATGGGGTTCACAGGTTTGAGCCCCACATCAGGCTCTGCGCTGATAGTACGGAGTCTGCTCAGGATTCTCTCTCCCTCTCTCTCTGTTCCTCTCCCACTTGTGCTCTCTCAAAGTAAATACATAAACTTTAAAAATAATAAAATAAAATAATAAAGTTGTCCAAGCAGTAGATTTCATCTTATGTATAATTTACCACAGTAATAAATTGCTAAAGCCAGAAAATCAAAACTATGTACATAACTGAACTTGTGAAGATCAGACAAAAATTCGTATGAAATATCTCATAATTCCCTTACAACAATCCTAAAACATATGGTTGAAAATACAATACTGATCATAAGGCTATATTCCTATTACAATCAGAAATCGTGAGGCGCCTGGGTGCTTCAGTCAGTTGAGTGTCTGACTTGATTTCAGCTCAGGTCATGATCTAATGGTTTGTGGAATCAAGCCCTGCGTCAGGCTGTGCACTAACAGTGCAGAGCCTACTTTCTGCCCCATTCCCACTTGCACTCTCTCAAAACAAATAAACATGTTTTAAAAATTGTAATTTAGTGCAATTTTTGCTTTCTCTCTCATATATATGAGAAAAAGCATATTTATGTATTTGTTAATATCAGAATCACAAGAGACACCGATAAGAAGTAAAC